>NC_045605.1:39481153-39783894 GCF_009762305.2 Zalophus californianus
TGAGCATCAACATGTTTGTCGAAATCGGTGAATGACTGTGAGTGCCAATTTACTCTTCATTCTCAAGAATAATCATGGTTCTGAAGCTAGTTTTTTAAGAATGCCTTGAAAAATTCGATTTGAAAAATTCAATTTGGAAAGAAAACTAAAAATATCATAATTAACCCTCCCAAGTGTTGTGTTCTCTACCCAGTAATTCCTCACCGGGTTGGGAGGAAATGTGGCTGGTAGGAGAGGGAATCTCGTCTCATTAGAAACTCCAAGAACATTTCTGTGCGGCACCGCCAAGAGCTGCCAGAATTAGCTGAGGTTTTGCACCTAAGCCTGGCTGTCGCAGTTCAGATCAGTATGTAAGAGCTGTGGCATTTGACCTGAGAAGTATTCCTGCTGGTCTAGGCCCCCCTCCTTTAGTCCTTAACACAATGTTGCAAAGGGATCTGAGGCACAACGACGAGGTTCTTTGTTGGCAGGTGTGGCAGGCGTCCCCTTGTTAGATCTCCCCGCGCCCAACCCTGAGACAGGTGGGTACAGTGAGGCAAGCCTCAGGCAGAATTCTCCCCCACATACTTCCGTTGGCAGACCTAGAGCAGGCATGACCCCTGTGCGGTTTGGATTCTTAGCACTCTGCCCTTGCAATCTCCGACAAGCAGCTTGCACACAGGAAGATGATAGCATCTGGTGGTGGGCAAGGCTTCTAGTGGGAGACAGGATCCCCTGAAAATGACTCCATGTATGATGGATTCATGAGGCCCTGGCTGCCACTTCAAAGGGTAAACACTTCTGGGCTCCCCTGTTCAACCAGGAAAGTGCTTAGGTAGTAGCTCATATATGTTATGAGGCGTCAGCTCGACTCATTTCACCGAAAAATCTTTACTAAAATCCCTTACTACAGACTCTCTGGTGCTAACTGGAGATAAATAGGGTTGAGGCCGGCCCGAGGCTCCTGGTGACAGCCATCCCACCCCCCCACCCACACCACCTCCGCCCCTGTGGGGGCCTCTGAGTACTCTTCCGGACGTTAAATAACCACCTTTAGAGGGCATCGTCCCAATTAGGGGACTTCAGATATTAAACAACCCATTCCGTTGTGTAGACTAAAACTATCCCACAGACCACAGATCACATCAGAACACGCCGTGAAGTCCTTGGGCCCACTCTCTCCTGGGCGATGATGCTGCCCGATTCAGCGTCCCCACCCGCTTCCGGGGAAATCCTGACTCGCTTTGCTGGTAGCAGCTTTCCCTCTAGGGGGAGATCTGTGCTGGGGAAGTTTCCTCGCTGTCCCTAGATCACCCTCTCAGGTGGAAGCCGGCTGCACCTCACACCTGTCTCTGTTCCCGGCAGCCCCCGCTGCAGAGCTGACCCAAGGTCTTAGACACACCGGGAGGCACCCTGGCTCCCAGATTTCAGTCTGTTCCTCTGTCAGACTCTTCCCGTCTGGGAGTCTGAAAGCCCATCTCCCCAGGCCCATTAGGGGAGGCTCTGCAGCTCCCGTCCTACTTCCTAGGAGGTCTGTGGTGCTTGAGGGAGGCTGCTTCTGGGCTGACACAGGGAGCTCACTGGGCCCGGCCACTCAGCAGCCTGGGCTGTAGCTGGTCGCTCTGGATCCTGCAGAATCCTTGCTTACCTCACCTACTAAGGCTGGGAGGGCAGGGAGTCACCTATTCATTTATTCCTCTTGTCTTTTACCAGATGTTCACTGATGACAGACGTGGTTGAACTGGATGAAACAGTTAGTCCAGCTCACCCAGATCTCATGGTCTAGCAAGGAAGATAAGTAGACAGAACACTGTAATATCATGTGAGAAATCTGTGATATGGCTAACTCAGGAGGCTATGGAAGAATGCAAGGGGGCAACAACAGAGCTTGAGGGGTCAAAAACGCTTCTTGGAACTACAAAGCTCTAAAGAAAAGCATGTGCAAAGGCCCAGATGGGAGCAGGAGACAGGAGGACAGTATGGAGGGCGTGTGGATGGGGAATGCCAAGATGGCAGGCCTTGATGTGATGAGGGCAGTGGGGGGCCATAATGGGCATGTGTGAATGCCTTTCTTCTAAATGAGAAATGTAGGCTTTGAGCTGACTCAGAAACTTAAGTTGGGCCCTAATGCAAAACCTGTCAGTGGGTAGATGTGACCTGATACTGCCATTTGCTGCTAGGTGGCCAGGGTACTCTGCCACTTTCACTAGAGTTCAGAGGGCCTAGCAGTGAAGGCATTATGTCACTGACATGGAAATAAATGATCGAGACTCCACCAGATTGAGATGGTCCGGTCCCTGGGTAGAAGCTAAACTGAAATTCTAAAACGACCCTATTGTCGTTTGTCTGAACACAGAATCGATTTCTTCTGGTTCTATTAAACCGAGGCCCAGATTCCAGAAACAGAAATCCAAGCTGTCATTGCCCATTCATTTAAACAATTGGTATTTTGGCCTTGTAGGGAGAGGCACCAGCTCATGTTTACAGAGCTGTTTGCATTTGATGATGACAACACAATGCAACTGAGAGAAGTCACCCCCCAGAAAAATCTGCTTGCCTTCTGTTCTGAAAAGAAATACCTTACCCCACCAGACAGAGCAAGCATGTCCGTCATTCAGAGAAAGCGGTAGACTCAGACCCTCCCAGAAAAATCTGCCTTCCTCCTGTTTACCTATAGGCCACCTGGGGCTTGGAAATATTTTCAGAGGAAAAACTTCATCCCTTATGCACATTCCCATTTCCCGTCATTAAGCCAAGTCCTAATCATTCCCTGTATTGTCTCTGCCACATTAGCTTTGTGAGAAAATGGTATGTAAGACAATGGTGCATAACTCAAACACAGGGCCAGTCTAAATGAAAAACCGGCAGAGGGCTCCCGGGACGATTGCATTATTCATGAAAAGACATGAGAACAATTGGAGGATAGCATTAGATTTTAAATCACAGCAGCAATTACAAGACAATTATCCAAAATGGTGTAATTGCCACAGCTACAGGGTGGGTGGCAGAACCTACACAGCGTTTGTGCCACTTTCCTTTAATACCATGATGAAAACTGGTGTGTTCATTGTAAGAGGAAATTGTACAGAAGAAAACATTTGTGTTCTTCCCTCTGTGCCACATAAAGCTAGCAACCAGAACCTCGGTAACAAAAATGGAGCCCGAGGCCACCCTCAAGTCTTTTGGGATCCCTTGCCTGGCTTGCTCCAGAATGTGCTGTTCTCAGGTACTTGACCCTGTCCTTGTGTGAATTTCAATCCAAGCACAGAGGCTGAATCCCATTTTTTCCGGATGGTGTCTGTCAGCCAAGGACACCCCATACAAAGCAATGGGAGGTCACTTGCTCTGCAGGCAGCAAACTGGGGTTTACTCACTATTCCAATACTTAGTGACAGCATAATTTAGTATCTGCTATTACAAAAGCAGGTACCATGTACTGAGTGCCTAAGACGTGCAATATACTTTTCATATCTTATTTGCCTTAAACTCAGTGGGTCTTGGTTTTCTTTGTACCATTATCCAACAAATATTTATCTATCTGGCATCTTCTTTTTATCAGGCTCAGCTGGGTTATATCAAGGATGAAACAACCCTGTCTTCTCATAGCTTACCTCATGGATACAATGTATCGTCTACAGCACCAGCTCAGCCAAATGCAATTGGTATCAAAACATTGTCTACCATCTTTCTTAATCTCTCTTCTTTCTTTCTCCTTCCTTTTCTCTTTCCTTTCCTTCTCTGCTGGTCTTTGCTTTAGAACTGAGTCTTTTCAAATCAACTCAACGAGCACTTCTTAAACATCTATTAATTTGACAATATCCAGCAATATCTCAAATGGGTATATCCTTTGATATAACGTTTTCACTATTAGATCTTTATTGTACAATATGCTTGCACAGGATTCCTAAGATATGCTCAACAATATACACTGCATTGTTGTTTGTGATGGTCCCAAACTGCAAATAATGCAAAATATCCATCAATAAGAGGACTACTAAGTAAATTAGGGTGCTTCCATACAGCAAGATAGTATGCACCTGCTAAAAGAATGTGCTGCTTATGGGAAGATGTCCAGGGACTCCCATGAAATGGAAAAGGCAAGTTTCAGAAGAGTGTATTACAAATTTCACACATTTACATTTCATTATAGGAAAAAGGCTGGAAGGATATGCATCAAATTATTATATTTGGGATTATTATTATATATTAATATATATCTGGGAAGTATGTTGGGGATAGGAAAGATTTTAGCTTTCTTCTTTGTCTTCTGATTTAAAACATGTATAGATTACTTTTACCATTAAAATAAAAATATATTTGGTCAAACATTATTTTAGTTAAATATTATTTTCTTTTTAAAAAAAGTTTATTTTTAAGTAATCTCTACACCCACTGTGGGGCTCAAACTCACAACCTGGAGATCAAGAGTTGCATGCTCTACCAACTAAGACAGCCACGTGTTCCTCAAATATTATGTTCTGAAGGTGTTTTTGGATGAGGTTAACATTTAAATCAGTGGACTTGGAGTAAAACAGATTGCCCGCCATAATATGGGTGGGTCTCATCTAACCAGTTGAAGGCCTTAATAGAACAAAGACTGATCTCCCCAGAGCAAGAAGGAATTCTGCCAGCACACTGCATTTGGACTTGAACAGAAACTCTTCCCTGAGTCTCCAGACTCCTGGCCTATCCTACCCCCACCTCATAAGACTTTGGATCCACTAAACCTCCACAGTCACGTGAGCCAATTCCTTAAAATAAATCTCTCTCTCTCTCTCTCTATATATATATATATACACATTCTGTTGGTTCTGTTTCTCTGGATAACCCTGACTAATAGAAGGAGCCTGTGGGTTTGTGGTCTAGTGACACTCCCAGGAAAGGGGTGGTTCCTCCAGACAGCCCCTGAAGCTACACAGGTGATTGGTGGGCACACCAAGGGGTGACTTAGGGGGTGTTTTGGAGCTCCATAACTTCCTTCTGCCACCCCCAGTAAACCGAAAACCTAAGAGTGTGCTGTGCTTTTTCAGCAAAAGCAGCTTCAAGAAAGTCCTCATAGGACAGCGATTGCCTCTGGAGAACAAGGCGTGACATTTTGGAAAGCACCCATTCCTTGTGACCAGCAAGGACCGGGCCCTGGCCTTTAAGTCTTCCAAGGCCTTTCATTCTCTAACACAAGACCTCCCCTCCTGGTGGACAGGCCCACCATCTGGGGATGTCCCGGGCGAAGGGGTCTTCCTTGATGCCAGCCTCAGCAGGTGAAGTATTCCCATCTTCTCCCCCATCAGCTCTCCAAGCTTAGAAGAAGCTCCATCTGCCTTGAATGCATCCATGGCCCTCAAATATAAAGAAAGCAAATCATTCCAACTTAAATATGATGACTTATAAAAGCAAGAAAAATACCTAAATACACAGAGTGAAAGAATAAGATTAGAATATAAAAATGATGTCAATACTGTGATTACAGCTGTGAAAAATTATGCAAATGAATGACTGTATTCCTGTAAAGTAATAATGGAAAATAAAATAAACGGAAAATAAAAACAGAAATCACTAGGGTGGTAGAAGGATGGTGACGTCTCCTCTTATTTAGTATTATCCCCTCTTATCTAGAGCTTATTCAGTACTGTTTTTGTTGCTTGTGAGTCAAAAAGTGTCAGTCAAAATGGAAAAATGGATGAAGCCTTTTTTTCAGAGAAGGACAGGGCTGTTTATCTCTACTGGGCTTCTTACGTCTAGGCCTCCTTGAACTGACGCTAGAAGCAGCACGCAGCAACACTTAGACTATCTGCACCTGTTGGAGGCGTCTCGCACAACAGCAACCCAGCTCTGTAAAGTAGATTCAGTTTGTTAAAGCCAGTTTTCAAAATCCAAGTGTCAGCAGGGTTGGTTTCTCCTGGAGTTTCTGAGGGAAGATCTGTTCTGACCCTCTCTCCTAGTTTCTAATAATTACAACAATCGCTGGGGTTCCTTGGCCTGAGACCCACCCCTTCAATCTGTCTCTACCTTCATATGGCATTCTCCCTCGTGTGTGTGTGTGTGTGTGTGTGTGTGTGTGTGTGTGTGTGTGTTCTTCTTCCTCTTATAAGGACAATAGTTACTTTGGATTAGGGGCCACCCTAATCCAGCGTCACTTTGTTTTAACTTGCTTATATCTGTAATGACCCTATTTCCAAATAAGTTCACTTTCATAGGTTCCCAAGGCTAGGACTTTTTTTTTTTTGTTTAGATTTATTTATCTATTAGAGAGGGGGCAGCGAGCAGGCAGGGAAGGGCAGAGGAAGATGGAGAGAGAGAATCTCAAGCAGACTCCCCACTGAGCGCAGAGCCTGATGCAGGGTTTGATCCCAGGACGATGATCATGACCTGAGTCAAAATCAAGAGTCGGACACTGAACCGACTGAGCCACCCAGGCACCCCAAGGCTAGGACTTTAACATATCTTTTTAGGGAACACAATTCAACCCACAAGAGGGGGAGTCAAACTCAGTCTCTCTGAAACCAAAACTAGGCTTTGGGTGAGGCCTTCGGAAATCTTGATAACACAATTAAAGTAGGGATTTTATGGTACAAAATGAGGCAATAGATATTTGGGAAATCACTGTAATAGCTGAAAATGCACACTGAATAATTGATGCATTAATAAAAAGCATCACAAGTGCACTTGGAAATATTTAAATAAGCAATGCCTGAAATACTGTGAAAAATGGATAATTCAAGAGCAGTAGATTGCAGCACATCTTCTATGAAGGCTGGGTTCATCAAAAAGTAAATTCAGCCCTTCACTTTTAACTCTATGAGTACTAATTGGTGACTAAAAAGTGTTGACAGTCTCTTCCTGTCAAAGAAAGTGAATGTAATTTGTTGGTAGCTTGACATCACCTCCATTATGTATAGGAATAATATATTCATCCCCCTTGCCCCAGAACATAACATCAAATAATGCAATAGATTCACACACACACACACACACACACACACACACACACACACACACACTAACTACAAAAGGAGCAACATGGGCAGCTTAGTGTTAAGATGCAAGACTCAACTGGAATTTGTACATTTTTCTCTCAAATATCTTCCAGCTCTGACAATCATTTCCATGATTTAGATTCAATCATGTGATCCTGATTTTTGCTGGAAAATCAAAATCAAAAGAAATAGTTTAATTTGCTGACTGCACGGTATGAACACTCCTCTTCACATTACCCAAATTTAAAATCTATGCCACATGATGGGAAAATTAAATTTTCTCATTGCTAAAAATGATCAGAATAATTCAGCAGCATGCCTCCAGGTTACAGTTCCTCTAATTACCTTGTATCCTGAATTCTTAATTAATTATATTATGGGATGTGAAAAAGTCCCTTTGTGCTCAGAGCCTGAGCCTTTTCCTGTTCTAGGTGAATTATTTACACAGTAAATATTATTACGGCCTTTCAGTTTTGTCCCTGAAGTTGCTGCCCTTTTGGTCATTTTAATCTCATTCTTCTCGGAGTCAATTTTGTACCATTTAGAACAAGCATGCCCACCGTTAGCCTTCCCCCACACCAAGGTCTCGTCACCTGTCACTAAATTCCTCTGTGGCCCAGTTAAATGCCATTTCTTTCTGGGTCACAGGAATGATAGAGTCTTAAAATCTTTGCCTCAAGAAGTAGGACCTGGCATTGATCAGGGACTTAGTTTCATTAGGAAATGCCAGGACAAGAGGGATGATGAACCTTGGTACCGATAGGCGGCTGCATCAAAGCCCCGTCCCTCCTATCTGTGCAAAACACATTTATTTAAACAAGATGCTTGATCATGCCCCGAAGAGTGTTCTCAGAAAGCATGACTCCAGAGAACACCTGAGCTTGAACTCAAAGGATTTTTATTTTTATTAACAGTTTTAATCATTATGAACTGAACTGTTTCTCCAGTAGCCAGGCGACATGGGACCCCTGGAAATGATTATAGCCCCTTTTGCACGGTGGAACCTGGATGAAAATTAGGAAAAATAATATGTGGCTACCCTTTGAGTGCTTACTATTTGTCAGACTCTGTACAAAGCTCTTTGCATGCACTGCCTCACTGTTTTCTTGTAACCTACCTATCTTCTAGATTATGCAACTGAAGTACAGAGAGATTAAGTAACTCAGTCAAGTTCACATGGCTAGTATGTTTCAGAGTCCAAGTCAAGAATCCAGCTGTGCTTCTCAGACATTAATGTGCATACATATGAATTGCCCAGAGATCTTATTAATATGTGATTCCGACTCAGTGGGTCTGGGATTCTGTATTTCTAGCACACTCTCTGGTGAGATCGATGCTGCTGGCCTGTGGACCACAATTTAAGGAGCAAGGAGGTAGACCCTAACTCCACAGCGTCCAAAGTGATCCATTACGGTTCCCCTCAGTGGTCCTTTGTTTTCGACTGATGAAAGCTCATATGGAAGGATTCCTTTGAGTTTTTCTGCAGCACAGAGATAAACAATTTCAAGTTTCAAGATAAACAAATTTCAACAGTTGTGGAATAATAATCATTCAGACATGACCTGTTGTTACAAGACCCTCAGCATTCAATCTCTATAGAATCTGCTTATGTTTTTCTTGGTAACGTCTGTCTTTCCTGGACAATCTTGTCCAAATGTAGGGCCTGAGAGCTGGACATTTAGTATCTCAGAGAAATGAGTTCTTAGTGGTTCTACCAGCCAGCTGTCTAGTTCTCCTCTGTGAGCCCTTCCCTGCAGATGAGTAGCACACGTGACAGTGTCTATGGAAGTAGAGACTTACAAGGTCAGTTCTCATGGTGGTGGCAACCTGCCATAGCAGTCTTCAACCTAGGATCTCCAGACAATCTAGAGCAGCAGTATGGCTTCTGGAACATGGAGCCAGCCCCATGGACTTGGTGGAGAGAGTGAGTTATATTGTTTTCTACATACTATGTACAACTACTGATAGGATTATCATTTGGTGAAACCATTTTGAAGGCAATTAAAATAGGAGAAATGCTCAGATTTCAAAAGGGACATACTGTTTGACTTAAAAATTCTGCTTCTAGTAATCTCTCCTTCAGAAATACTAACACATGGTCACATTGCAACAAGGATGTACATGGCAGCATTATCTGTAGTATCCAAACAGCAAAACAGTCCATCAATAAGGGCATGATTAAATAAATTATGGAATGACCATCATATGGAAAACAATGCAGCCATTAAGAACATAACAGTAGGAGGGGGCGGAGCAAGATGGTGGAGGAGTAGGAGACCTGGATTTTGTCTGGTCTCAGGAATTCAGCTGGATAAGGATCAAACCATTCTGAACACTTACGAAATCAACAGGAGATCGAAGAAAAGAACAGCAGCAACTCTCTGAACAGAAAAGCGACCACTTTCTGGAAGGTAGGATGTGTGGAGAAGTGAATCCGAGGTGATATTCGAGAGGATAGATGGCGGGGGAGGGGGCCTCCGTCAGCAACTTCTGGCAAGTGATAGAGCCCCGGAGCACAAAATCGGAACTTTTAGAAGTTGGCTCCGCTGAGGGACGTCGCTCCAGTGGCTAATCAGGGGGTGGAACCCTCGTGGGACAGTGTGCTCTCAGGACCCTCTGGGTCACAGAAAGACTGGGGTGCCTGAGTGCGGCAGAGCTCCCGGGTATCAGAGCGGGGAAGCCGGCTACAGAGACGGAGCCGAGGCGCGGGCTCTCAGCTCGGGGTTGCCATAAACCATGATCCGTGGCACACTCAGGCCACTGCTCCTCCAGCAGGGACCCAACAAGCGGCAGATCCAGGGAGACTCCCCTTCCTCCCCCAGGAGGAGTGGCACGGGAGCGCACCGCAGGGATCTGCTGGGTTTGGAGACTCCACACGGGGTCGGGTGCCAGAGATAGAAACGCTCGGTCACAGGCCAGGTGAGCACAGAGTGTGGCCAGAGACCGGGGAGACGGGAGTGATTGACTGCTTTTCTCTGGGGGTGCACTGAGGAGCG
Source organism: Zalophus californianus (assembly GCF_009762305.2). Taxonomy (NCBI): domain Eukaryota; kingdom Metazoa; phylum Chordata; class Mammalia; order Carnivora; family Otariidae; genus Zalophus; species Zalophus californianus. The sequence goes on from NC_045605.1 coordinate 39,491,103, forward strand.
GGGCCCCGAGTTCTCGGCTCCTCTGGGGCAGAGATTGGGAGGCTGCCATTTTCACTCTCATCCTCCAAATCCGTACGGAAAGCTTGCAGGGAACAAAAGGTCCCGAGAGCAAACCCGAGCAGATTGCTTAGCCCGGTCCAGCAAGGGCGGGGCAATTTCGCCTCCGGCAAAGACATTTGGGAACCACGGCAACGGGCCCCTCCCCCAGAAGATCAACAAGAACAGCCAGCCAAGACCAAGTTTACGGATCAATGAGAACGGCAGAACTCCAGAGCTAGGGGAGTACTGTACATAGAATTCATGGCTTTTTTACCATGACTCTTTAGTCTTTCAAAGTTAATTTTTTTAACTGTCTTGTTTTTTTTTAATTTTTCTTTTTCCCTTATTCAACCAACATCTTATCAATTCCTTTTTTAAAAAACATTTTTATTTTTCATTTTTAGAGTCATAGTCTATCCCTTCATAGTAGTTACCCTTATTTTTAACATATATATATACGTTGTTCTCTCTTTAAAATTTTGAGATACAGTTTCTTCTCACAGATCAAAATATACTCTAAATCTCTAGTGTATGGCTTTGTTCTAGTCTCCTGCCTGATCACATTCTCTCCCTTTTTCTTTTTTCTTTTTTTTAATCCTCTTCTTTCTTTTTTCAAACAACTTCTTATTTTATCAATTTCTTTTATAAAATTTTTTATAATTTTTATCTTTACATTCATATTCCATCCCTTCATCATGTCAACCCTTATTTTTGTACATATATAAGTTTTTCTTTCTTTAAAATTTTGGGAGGTACTTTCTTCTAACAGACCAAAATACACCCACAATCTAGTGTGTGGCACTGATCTATGCACCAGCCTGATCATATTTGATCCTATTCTGTTTTTTTTTGTTTTGTTCTGTTTTTGTTTGTTTTTATCTGTTTCTTTTTTTCTTTTTCTTTTTCTTTTTTCTTTCTTTCCCTTTCTTCTCCCCCGGTTTCAGGTCTTTTCTGATTTGTTTAGAGTATATTTTCTGGGGACATTGTTACCCTATTAGCATTTTGTTCTCTCATTCATCTCTTCTCCTCTGGACAAAATGACAAGGTGGAAAAAAAATCACCTCAACAAAAAGAACAAGAGGTAGTACCGACTGCCAGGGACCTACTCAATATGGACATTAGCACGATGTTGGACCTAGAGTTCAGAATGATGATTTTAAAGATACAGGGTGAGCTTGAAAAAAGCATGGAAGTTATTAGAGAAACGTTTTCTGGAGAAATAAAAGAACTAAAATCTAACCACCTTGAAATCAAAAAGGCTATTAATGAGGTGCAATAAAAAATGGGGGCGCTAACTGCTAGGATAAATGAGGCAGAAGAGAGAATCAGTGATACAGAAGACCAAATGATGGAAAATAAAGATGAGAAAAAGAGAGATAAACAACTACTGGATCATGAGGGCAGAACTCGAGAGATAAGTGATACCATAAGATGAAACAACATTAGAATAATTGGGATCCCAGAAGAAGAAAGAGAGAGAGGGGCAGAAGGATATTGGAGCAAATTATAGCAGACAAGTTCCCTAATTTGGGGAAGGAAACAGGCATCAAAATCCAGGAGGCACAGAGAACCCCTCTCAAAATCAATAAAAATAGGTCAACACCCCGACATCTAATAGTAAAACTTACGAGTCTCAAAGACAAAAAGAAAATCCTGAAAGCAGCTTGGGAGAAGTGATATGTAACGTACAATGGTAGAAACATTAGTTTGGCAACAGACCTGTCCACAGAGACCTGGCAGGCCAGAAAGGACTGGCATGATATATTCAGAGAACTAAACGAGAAAAATATGTAGCCAAGAATACTATATCCAGGTAGGCTGTCATTGAAAATAGGGGGAGAGATAAAAAGCTTCCAGGACAAACAAAAACTAAAGGAATATGCAAACACAAAACCAGCCCTCCAAGAAATATGGAAAGGGGTCCTCTAAGCAAAGAGAGAGCCTAAAAGCAGCATAGACCAGAAAGGAACACAGAAAATATACAGTAACAGTCCCCTTACAGGCAATACAATGGCACTAAATTCCTATCTTTCAATAGTTACCCTGAATGTAAATGGGCTCAATGCCCCAATCAAAAGACACAGGCTATCAGATTGGATTAAAAAACAAGACCCATCGATATGCTGTCTGCAAGAGACTCATTTTAGACCCAAAGACACCCCCAGATTGAAAGTGAGGGGGTGGAAAACAATTTACCATGCTAATGGACACCAAAAGAAAGCTTGGGTGGCAATCCTTATATCAGACAAATTAGATTTTAAGCCAAAGACTGTAATAAGAGATGAGGAAGGACACTATACCATACCTGAAGGGTCTATGCAACAAGAAGATCTAACAATTGTAAATATCTATGCCCCTAACATGGGAGCAGCCAATTATGTAAGGCAATTAATAACAAAAGCAAAGAAACACATTGACAACAAAACAATAATAGTGGGGGACTTTAACACTCCCCTGACTGAAATGGATAGATCATCTAAGCAAAAGATCAACAAGGAAATAAAGACTTTAAATGACACACTGGACCAAATGGACTTCACAGACATACTCAGAACATTCCATCCCAAAGTAATGGAATACACATTCTTCTCTAGTGCCCATGGAACATTCTCTAGAATAGATCACATCCTCGGTCACAAATCAGGTCTCAACCAGTACTAAAAGATTGGGATTATTCCCTGCATATTTTCAGACCACAATGCTTTGAAACTAGAACTCAATCACAAGAGGAAAGTCGGAAAGAACTCAAATACATGGAGGCTAAAGAGCATCCTACTAAAGAATGAATGGGTCAACCAGGAAATTTAAAAAATTCATGGAAACCAATGAAAATGAAAGCACAACTGTTCAAACTCTTTGGGATACAGCAAAGGCAGTCCTGAGAGGAAAGTATATAGCAATACAAGCCTTTCTCAAGAAACAAGAAAGGTCTCTAATACACAACCTAACCCTACACCTAAAGGAGCCAAAGAGAAAACAGCAAATAAAGCCTAAACCCAGCAGGAGAAGAGAAATAATAAGGATCAGAGCAGAAATCAATGAAATAGAAACCAAAAGAACAGGAGGACAGATCAACGAAACTAGGAGCTGGGTCTTTGAAAGAATTAACAAGATTGATAAACCCCTGGCCAGCGTTATCAAAAAGAAAAGAAAAATGACCCAAATCAACAAAATCATGAATGAAAGAGGAGAGATCACAACCAGCACCAAAGAAATACAAACAATTATAAGAACATATTATGAGCAACTCTATGCCAGCAAATTAGATAACCTGGCAGAAATGGATGCATTCCTAGAGATGTATCAACTACCAAAATGGAACCAGGAAGAAATAGAAAACCTGAACAGACCTATAACTGGTAAGTAAATTGAAGCAGTCATCAAAAATCTCCCAACAAACAAAAGCCCAGGGCCAGATGGCTTCCCAGGGGAATTCTACCAAACATTTTAAGAAGAATTAATACCTATTCTTCTGAAACAGTTCCAAAAAATAGAAATGGAAGCAAAACTTCCAAACTCGTTTTATGAGGCCACCATTACCTTGATCCCCAAACCAGACAAAGACCCCATCAAAAAGGAGAATTACAGACCAATATCCTTGATGAACATGGATGCAAAAATTCTCACCAAAATAGTAGCCAATAGGATCCAACAGTACATTAAAAGGATTATTCACCACGAGCAAGCGGGATTTATCCCTGGGTTACAAGGTTGGTTCAACATCCGCAAATCAATCAACGTGATACAATACATTAACAAAAGAATGAACAAGAATCATATGATCCTCTCAATAGATGCAGAAAAAGCATTTGACAAAGTACAGCATCCTTTCTTGATCAAAACTCTTCAGAGTATAGGGATAGAGGGTATATATCTCAATATCATAAAAGCCATCTATGAAAAACCTGCAGCGAATATCATTCTTAATGGGGAAAAACTGAGAGCTTTCCCCCTGAGGTCAGGAATGCGGCAGGGATGTCCACTATCACCACTGCAATTCCACATAGTATTAGAAGTCCTAGCCACAGCAATCAGACAACAAAAAGAAATCAAAGGCATCCAAATTGGCAAAGAAGAAGTCAAACTCTCACTGTTTGCAGATGATATGATACTTTATGTGGAAAACCCAAAAGACTCCACCCCAAAACTGCTAGAACTCATACAGGAATTTAGTAAAGTGGCAGGGTATAAAATCAATGCACAGAAATCAGTGGCATTCCTATACACCAACAACAAGACAGAAGAGAGAGAAATTAAGGAGTCGATCCCATTTACAATTGCACCCAAAACCATAAGATACCTAGGAATAAATCTAACCTAAGAGGAAAAGAATCAGTACTCAGAAAACTATAAAATACTCATGAAAGAAATTGAGGAAGACACAAAGAAATGGAAAAATGTTCCATGCTCATGGATTGGAAGGACAATTATGGTGGAAGATGTCAATGCTACCTCGAGCAATCTACACATTCAATGCAATCCCCATCAAAATACCAACCACTTTTTTCAAAGAAATGGAACAGCTAATCCTAAAATTTGTATGGAACCAGAAAAGACCCCGAATAGCCAGAGGAATGTTGAAAAAGAAAAGCAAAGCTGGCAGCATCACAATTCTGGACTTCCAGCTCTATTACAAAGCTGTCATCATCAAGACACTATGGTACTCACACAAAAACGGACACATAGATCAATGGAACAGAATAGAGAGCCCAGAAATGGACCCTCAACTCTATGGGCAACTAATCTTCAACAAAGCAGGAAAGAATGTCCAATGGAAAAAAGAGAGTCTCTTCAACAAATGGTGTGGGGAAAATTGGACAGCCACATGCAGAAGAATGAAACGGGACCATTTCCTTACACCACACAAAAAATAGACTCAAAATGGTTGAAAGACCTAAATGTGAGACAGGAGTCCACCAAAATCCTAAAAGAGAACACAGACAGCAACCTCTTCGACCTCAGCTGCAGCAAATTCTTCCTAGAAACATCATCCAAGGCAAGGGAAGCAAGGGCAAAAATGAACTATTGGGACTTCATCAAGATAAAAAGCTTTTGCACAGCAAAAGGAACAGTCAACAAGTCCAAAAGACAACCGACAGAATGGTAGAAGATATTTGCAAATGACATATCAGATAAAGGGCTAGTATCCAAAATTGATAAAGAACTTATCAAACTCAAAACCCTAAGAACAAATGATCCAATCAAGAAATGGGCAGAAGACATAAACAGACAGTTTTCCAAAGAAGACATCCAAATGGCCAACAGAGAGATGACAAAGTGCTCAATATCGCTCGGCATCAGGGAAATCCAAATCAAAACCTCAATGAGATACCACCTCACACCAGTCAGAATGGTTAAAATTAACAAGTCAGGAAATGACGGATGTTGGCAGGGATGCGGAGAAAGGGGAACCCTTCTACACTGTTGGTGGGAATGCAAGCTGGTGCAACCACTCTGGAAAACAGTATGGAGGTTCCTCAAAAAGTTGAAAAGAGAGTTACCATACGATCCAGCATTTGCACTACTGGGCATTTATCCCAAAGGTACAAATGTAGTGATCTGAAGGGGTATGTGCACCCCAGTATTTATAGCAGCAATGTCCACAATAGCCACACTCTGGAAAGAGCCAAGATGTCCATTGACAGATGAATGGATAAGGAAGCTGTGGTATATATATACAATGGAATATTATGCAGCCATTAAAAGGAAGGCGATCTTGCCATTTGCAAGGATGTGGATGGAACTGGAGGGTGTTAGGCTGAGCGAAATAAGTCAATCAGAGAAAGACATGTATCATATGACCTCACTGATATGAGGAATTCTTAATCTCAGGAAACAAACTGAGGGCTGCTGGAGTGGGGGTGGTGGGAGGGATGGGGTGGCTGGGTGATAGACATTGGGGAGGGTATGTGCTATGGTGAGCGCTGTGAATTGTGCAAGACTGTTGAATCACAGATCTGTACCCCTGAAACAAATAACGCAATATATGTTAAGAAAAAAAAAAAGAAAAAGATAGGAGGGGAAGAATGAAGGGGGGGAAATCGGAGGGGGAGACAAACCATGAGAGATGATGGACTCTGAAAAACAAACTGAGGGTTCTAGAGGGGAAGGTGGTGGGAGGATGTGTTAGCCTGGTGATGGGTATTAAAGAGGGCACGTTCTGCATGGAGCACTGCGTGTTATGCACAAACAATGAATCATGGAAAACTACATCAAAAACTAATGATGTAATGTCTGGTGATTAACATAATAAAAATTTTAAAAAAAAGAACATAACAGTAACCAGTAAGATGTCTAAGGTAGATTGTTAGGCAAACAGAGCAAGTTTCGGGACAATTGGATTCCATTATGGCATTTCCTCCCATCTACATATATGTATTTGTACATATACAGGGAATCTTCATCATCTGAATCTTTTACCATGAGGAGGTTGAGCGGGGAAGAAAAGGTATTCATGCTAAGAATATATTCACCAGTGAACTGTAAATTCTCTCTTCCAATGTCTCTTCCTGCTTGGCACTATAGTTAAAATCTGTGCTGCTCTGGCTCGAGCTGATTGTGGGTCCCCTAAACTTACTGCGAATTCAGTGTCAGGCAGGAAGGGCATAAAACAAAAGGGCGCATTTGGCAAAGAGTGTAGGATTTCCTGAAGCCTGAGAAGGTGACAGGGGAAAGGTGCTTAATCTTGTAGAATCCCATGGGCCAACAGGGGGTTGCCAGATCAGAAAACATAAAAAAGAAATCATCAGGGAACATCACAAAAGGGCACTCAATAGAGGATAATTTGCCTATAAGGGGCTAAAAAATGCCCCCTACACATTTAAGGAAATGATATTTTGAAGGTAGAAGAGATGGGAATGTCAGTTGTGAAGTGAAGGGAACTTTCATGCTTTGCTTTGGATGCCTTTGTATTGTTTCTGTCTTTTCATGAGAAAGTAGTCATCTATTACTTGGAGTGATATTTTTAAAAAATTCCCAAAAGTTTATTCATAAAGACTTCCCTTTTAAAAAACATGTTAATGGGTATCTACATAGAATGGTCTGAAAGAATATACTCTGATAGAATACTTCCATTGTTTCTGGAGACATATATAGGGATTCTTTATGACCTTCCTTTCCTTGTCTTCATTTTCTTGTTTGTAATGAATTGCACTGGTTTGGAGTAAGAGAAAATGAGGAAGGGAGGAAGGAAGGTAGGGCAGTACAAATGATTAAAGGAACACTAAAAAAATGTTCTAGAATTTTCTATTTTTTTAAGATTTTATTTATTTATTTGAGAGAGAGAGAATGAGAGATAGAGAGCATGAGAGGGAAGAGGGTCAGAGGGAGAAGCAGACTCCCTGCTGAGCAGGGAGCCTGATGTGGGACTCGATGCCAGGACTCCAGGATCATGACCTGAGCCAAAGGCAGTCACTTAACCAACTGAGCCACCCAGGCACCCTAGAATCTTCTATTTTTAAGCCACTTGTACCTGCTTAGCTTGTAGGCTGTTTTAATTTTTGTGTGTTTATTCAAATTATTGTTTATTGTTAGGTATTTAGGCTGTTCCAAATCTTCTTTTTAAAACAGTATAAAATAGGCATAATTGGCTAAAAATTCATTAGAATTTAACAAGTAAAAGAATGGACACAAGGGGTGCCTGGCTGGCTTAGCAGAGCATGTGACTCTTGATCTCAGGGTCATGAGTTCAAGCCTCACATTGCCGGTGGAGCCTACTTAAAAAAAAAAAAAAAAAAGAATGGAGACAAAAATGGAAGAATTTTGAGAAATGGGCCAAAATGCTTCAAGATGAAGATGTAGGTGGGAAAGCTGCCCTGCTGTGCATCCAAACTAGCAGTTATCCAAAGCTAGTGAGTGGTGATGATAATTTTTGCTCAAATCGTTGAACAGCATCATTCTAATGACCAGCTTGCATTCACCCAGGATGTTGTGGCAGAATTTATGTTGGTTCAATCCAACATAATCCAATTCTTTTCAAAAAGAAAAGGCCCTTTTCTTTTCCTGTTTCCCCAACAGACCAGTGCTATTTCTTAAGTGACATCTCTGGATTGCTCTGTCATTTTTGAGGCATGGATGGAGATGTAAACAAATTCTCTTTCTCTTAAGGGTGGCCACATGAAAGGTACGGACATGAATAGTTTCCTGGTGCTCAATTCATGACCCTGTCACTGTGCCATTGGGTTAAAAGGCAGGAGACTTGGAGCATTTTCAACACCTGCCTCTCTGGAAATCCTTCTCATTGCAGTTACCAAATTCAGCAAAATGAGGGAGGATTGATGAGGTTCAGGGGATTTAGCGGTAGACATCATCGATGAAATTTTCAATCAGGAACATTCAGCAGAGGGCTGGTACTACACTGGGAACCTGGGAACCAAAGACAATGAAGACATGACTTGGCTCTCAAGTAGCTCATGGTCTAGTCGGGGGGTCAGAGATATGCTGGATTGGCTCAGACTGGCTTGCAAGAGCCATGGTTGGCTAGACTTTCAGGAACTTGTGAGCCCCTTTATATTACCTGAGTAGGTTGAAATCAGCCATGATAGGAGTATTTCCACGGAAGTGGCCTAATGCACTAAATTGGTGCTCCCTTTCTCTTATCCAGTTGTTTAGCATTTACCCTTGGGGGAGCGGTAACCAGAGGATCACAGGACACCTAGCTCTGCCGGTGCACTGAGGAGAAACTGAATGCCTAGCCAGGGCCCATTCTACAAATGGCTCTGGGGTCCTGGTGAGGGTGGGGTAGGCAGTTATTGCAGGAGCAGGCAGGCCTGCAGGGTCGACTCCAATCCCACGGACCACGGAGGGGAGGGGCCTTGTTGCTGCTGGGGCTCAGACAGGGCTGATCTGCCAACAGGCCCCGGAGGTCCTCCCTCACCAAGGCAAGGAAGAGGGTGCCCTTCTGGAGTCCTTCCTGGTCTCAAGCTAACTTCTGGTAAGGTCACTGCCTCTTCAAAATATCAATTTGTCCTCCACCCCCAACTTCTGTATATATTTTGACTTTTGCTCGGTATGGAAAATTTTCTAGAGCTTTCTGGAGGAAAACTCAACTGCTAATTGTGTTCTGAACTCTAGGATTTTTTCTTTGTTTGTTTTTGTTTTTGTTTGGGGAGCCCAGTACTGGAGAAACTGCCTAGAAGGCGTGGGGAGGTGTTTAGGGGACATTTCTGCAGAGGTGGGGGGCTCCACGGCCCCTGTTTTTCCAAGCCTCCAGGACTGTGTTCATTCTCATCAGGGCAAATCCCTACAGGGTATGTGCCCAGTAAGAAGCTACCTAGGATTCCAACACATGTGCACCAGAACCAATAGAACTCTTTCTGGAGGTAGGAAGTCTCTGGAGAAACCACCATCCCCCGCAAAGATAGGACCACCCAAGTTCCACAGGAGTGATTAATTGAAGGCGAATAAAAGAAAACACTTAAAAAGGTCAACACAATTGCTAGTTTCATTTTTTTTCTTTTTACTTGAAAACTTGTTTTAACCATCAAATTTTGGCAATTACAAACCTGTACACTGTTGGTTTTTTTGTTTTTTGTTTTTTTTTGGCCGTCCTTTTGTTGTTGTTGTTTTTCTTTCTTTTCTCATTTTTTTTTTTTAGAAAAAGAACACAAGGCTGAATACTGCCAACAGCAATATATGCAGGAACAATCCAAGTCTGTAAGGGACAAGATTCACTTGAAGTGTTAGCTTTCCCCTTTGCATAAGGTTTGGTGTGCGGTGTGTGTGCAAGTTTAGGGGAGTTCTCAGGGGTGTGTGTGTGTGGGGGTGTGTGTAAAGAAACAACATACTTTATCTGAATCCGAAATGGCATAAAAATCAGGTACCTAGTAACTGGGCAAAGCACACTTGTTTTAAAAAATGTCAATACAAACATTTTCTTGGAAACAGAGAAAATTAAATGAAAACAGTAGAACCCAAAAAAGATTACAGTACATTTTGAAATGATTAAAAAACATCCTTTTCAAATCTAAGGTCCTGTGTGTGTGTGTGTGCGTGCGTGCATGGAGTTACCTCAAAAGTTTGTAGACCAACAGCATGGGTGACTTAGAATTATACTTGACCCCCCAAATTAAAGCATCCTGATAGGCATCAAATACAGTATCTACAAAAAGCCTGGAAAATTGAAACCATTATATACAATTTTATAAACATTTTAAACACCAAAACATACATCTTTTACAAACCAGCCTGTTTGTAACAGGTAAATTTACAAGACAATCTCTCTGATACAGTGCTTCCATTTCCGGAACACATTTGTCACCTCCTGAAATGCAGTAGTAAGGGCTCAGAAAGTTGTTAAGTAGTAGCAATTGTGGTATTTGTTTGCCGGAAGGGTGCTACAGTCCATACCAATGGGTCCAAACACGCTTCGAATGGACTGTACGATTCTCTAGTGCATCTTCAACACTGGAAGAGACTAATTATGGCCTTTGTGTAATATTACATACTTGTAATTATTGCTTTTCATTATTACATAAGGAAAGAAAATCTTACTCGTTTCCCAGCTCTTAGCCAGCTGGCTAAGTATTAACTGATGCCAAACCCACAAATAGTGACTTTAAACCCTAGAATTATGCAACCAGAAGCTTAAAGCCATTGTGGATTTCCACCAGAAAAATGTGCAGTTGAATGTTGCGGGACAAACACCAGCATAAACACGTAACCGCCTTCTCACAGACCACACAAAATGAGAACTCCGAAGCAGCTCCTCTTCAAATCTCCATTTCTCATGGTTTGAAACGAAAAACATAAAACATGCAAGCCTCACTACTTTTAGCGATATCTGTGCACTGGGGAGGGCAGAAGTGTGAAGAAACCAGGCCATTATCTGGGCAGCCCATGCAAAATGAACACTAGATCTTCCTGAACTCGTTCACAGGGAAGTGTTTTCTGGGTCTCACGTGATTCCTTGTGGTAATCTTGTTTCTCACTTCCCGACTTTGATTACGTAGACACGGTGTTAGTGGGGGCAGTGGGTGGGGGCGGGGGGCGGGGTGGGAAGTAAGTAGGCGTTGGCCAGTGGTGTATATCTTTTACTTGCTTCTTTTCCAGGTTGTGCTGGTGATTCCCAAGGGCAGTTCCAGGTAAGTCCCAGGAATGTATCCTAAAGGCCCTTTCCGGGCCTTCCGACTGATTGTCTGCTAGGGTAAACCTCAAATGCATAGACTTGACCTGCTCTTCCCACTGTCTTCTACAATGGCATTTCATGAATGGGCAGGATATGAGTAAATGGAGCTGGTGTGGAATGGAGCTCAGCAGCAAAATGCTTGCAGAAGAAAGCAACTGAACACCTGCTTTATTCATCTTTGATGGCCCCGTAGCTTCTGCTTGCGACATGACACACATCAACAGTCCAGTCCAACTACTCTCAGCCTTACAGGAATGTGTCATACAGGTAAAATGCCCACAACAGGCTACAGAAAACGACTCCCAGGAGGTAGCATGTACATGATCAAAAAAAGGGCAAGACACTTATCGGCTTCTATACTTTCCATGTGGTTCATCATGGCAGAGGGGAGAAGAACAAACACCAGGACCGGGAGGGAGGAAAAAAAAAAAAAAGAAAAACAAAACTGCATCCAGTAGGTAACATTATAATCCAAGTTTCACTATAATTGATGCCTGGTCTGAGTTCCGTTCTGTAATTATCATTCTATCCTCATTTTAGAAAACATTCATTTGGTAAAAGCAGCATTTTGGTAAGTGTCCAAAGAAATGTGTGAATTCTGAAACTGCCTCCTTCCTAGGGGTGGCTGCAAGGAAACTTGGGATCCTAAGGCTTCCAGAGAAATAATCTCCATGAATTCTCTTTTCTAGCATTTTCCAAAGCAGGAATGTGGGATGTCAGAAGGTCCAGCAGATACAGGCAGATACCATGTCCCAGGAAGGTCAGTGGAACAATGTTATATAGAAAGAATATCAGCCAAATGATGGGTTCTAATCCCTGTTTAGCTACTTCACTTCCTGCGTGAGCTTGGGCAAGTCCCTTCCCTTCTCTGGTCATGTTTCCTCTTTTATTAAAAAAAGGGGATTAGAAGCAGATCTTAAGGACCCTTCCAGCTCTTTGGCTCATCAGTGACCCCACTCAGTTCCACCCTGGCCTGACTGCAATCGTTTTGTAACCTACAGGGAAAACCAGCTATCCCCAAAGTGAAAAGATATCCTGTGTTTAAAGGTAATGAATCAAAACATAACACATGCTCGTCTGGTATACATTTAGCTGCAGAACTCTTCTGCAGAAACTCAGGGGAAGACATGCTGAAGAAAGAGGTATGTTAGATAGGTCAGGGCAAAAAGAGTGCGCACAGTTTTCTTGGGTGACTTCACAACTGCATTAGGGATCTATTTATTCCTTCATTACCGTGTCAGGCAGGCATTCTCCCTCGAGGAGATGCTGTGTAAGCAGCATCGGCATTAATCTCGTTCTAATATTTCCTGGGGGCAAGAGATCAATTGTTGGTTTTACTTTGATGGTTTTTATGTCATTGCATTATTAAAAGTGTAGCAGTGATTCTATTCTAGACCATTAGTTCATCATTTTCTCCGTGATTCTTGCACACGTGCTTCTTACATAAGAAAAATACCAGAGACTCTATTCTCAAAAGCAGCCTCAGTGAAATTTCATTTATTTCAAGACCACAGTGCGGGTAATGCTTCCACAAGGAGGTCCGACCAAGAGACAGGGAGAGGAGAAAAGCTGGAAAATCTGTGAAGTGTACCCTGAACTCTGGAAGCTTGGGAATGAAAAAGAATTTTTTTTGTTTTGTTTTGTTACAACGAGCTTCAGAAACACTGACTCCTACAAAGCAGTGGACTAAACACAACGGAAGCAACTAAAAATATGTCTGAGTGGATGATACACAGAATCAGGACAGACTAGTCGACACACCAATGCCAAATGTCACCAGAAACCGTGGACACAGAGATTTGCTCATGAAGCAGATAGTGCAAATATGCATTTATTTACCATGGCCACTGTGCACGCAGCCATAATCTGACTGAAGCAAAAGAGCGGAGTCACTCAACTTGGTAACTTTCAGCTTTGAGGACTGGGTTATTGTATTTCTGGTGAAGTGATTCTCCTGTCAATTTGTGAAACTCTGGGCCAAAGCCCACACGTCAGGAGAGAGAAGAACCCCGGGGTGTAATTAAACATTACACATCTTTCAAATAAGAGTTTAGTTCTGGAAAACTATAATAAAATATCATTTTTTCAAAAGCACAGTTTTGTTTTAAGTCACTATAAATGGCAGTACCAAAATAAAGTTAAGTGAACCAGAGCAAAATATGGCATTTGGTGTTTCTCTAACATTGTAGAGATCAGAGAAATTGGAAAGTCTGCCTCGCTGGCAGGATTTTTCAACACAGTCCATATCCTAAAACCTTCGCGTTAGCTTTCCTCAAGAGCAGCCTTATTGAGTGCAAGCACATATTTGTACATAGGCCCAGACACATACGCTATTATAATTTATACACAAGAACTACTCTACTTTCTTCTTTTTTCAAACATAATTGCATTTATAGTGATGATGCTACCAATTTAAAATAACACTTAGATTTTATCTGCATTATCAAGAATTGTGATCATCCAGCTGAAAGTTTTGAAAGTATATTTCCCTTTTTTTCTCCCTGAATTTGAATTCTGCTTAAACCTCTAAATTCCTCTCATTGTAGAGAACGTGCCAAAGTACAACTTTTTTTTTCTTTTTCTTCCCTGATTCTCAGAACAAAAGCCAATTTCTGCAGTAATATTAAAATTGTAGCTATGGCCAGGAATATTTACTGGAAAACACAAAAACAGATAATCACATTCTTTCTAATGTTTGAATAACGTCAACCTTCTCCCCAGCCCCCAAAAGTGAGCCCAAATATCCTCACATTCCTCTCCAATGATACCCTTCTCAAAGATCATAAAGCCCAGCTATATTATATTGGATGATTAACACAAACAAACAAACAAAAATAACTAAGCATACAAACCATGTTACCCAAATCTAATTTTATAGCTGAAAACTGGACAGCTTATTAAAGAAAAATAGAGTTGATTTTGAAGGCTTCAGCCCATTTTCTTGTTTGTTTTTTTTTTTAATAATATTTGTTTCTCTTTTCTTTCGCCTAAGAGACTAACTTTTCCAACCATCATAACTACTATTTTCATCCCCTCCCCCCCATTGGCTCAAAATGACATGCAACAATGCCTCTTGGCTTGTTGCCAGTTATTAATACTGCCGCCTTGGCCGCTATAACCCTTCCTGGGTCCCGATACTGCACAAAGCCATACAGGACGGGCTGTATAACCTAGCAGGTGGAGTTTATTCTGCCTGTAGAAACTCAGTGCCCCATCTTGGTTGTGAATGCAGGTACCTACTGCAAGGCTATCGACCCATCACCGCTAAGAAACAATCGGAAACTTTCCTTTGCACCCAGCATGACAGGAGCTTGCCCGTGACAGCAGGACTTGTAAAGAAGTTCCCCAGGGGACAAGTCTGTGTTCCCTTCGGGCCGCTGGCCGCGCAGACGCACGACCCCCGCCAGCCTCCTTCCCGCAGTTCAGCCACGGACAGCGCCAAGGGCCCGGGGCAGATGCGCCATCTACACCTGGGTCTGGTGCTGAGTCTCGATGAAGGGAATGTGCAGGCTGGCGAGGCTGAGCTCTCCCACGCTCTCGTAGTCACTCATGGCTGCTTCAGAATCGTCAAAGCCACAGCTGGCCGACACATCCGAGGACGAGGTGCCTCTGGAATTGTGCAAGGAGAGAGACACGCTGTCGGTGGGGCCGGCCGTCTCTGCGCCCTGGTTCATGCTCACGGCAAAAGTACTAAATTCACAGGCGGCCGGCGGGCCCGCCAAATCCGTGTCGTTGGGGAATGGGTGGGGAGGAAGGTACTGGCTGGGGTGGAACTGGGGCCTTCTCCTGCAGTCGGGGCTCAGCGTGCTGGCCAGCGACACAGGCTGGGAGGGCGGCAGGGCCTCGTACTGGTCTGGGAAGTCCTCTGGCAGGGGAGGGGGCAGCTGGTCCTGGTTCAGGAACTCCTCTTCATGGGGGGGTGGGTACTCGCTGTCGATGTCATAGCCGCCCAGGTAGTAATCGCTCTCCAGCTCCCGCGTGCTGCCCTGGTGTACAGACCCTCCCTCCTGGTTCTCATAGTTGGGCACTTCCTCTATGTCCGACAGCCGGGCCCCAGGCATCCAGTCGGAGGTGTCCCAGTGATAGGCTGTGGGAGAAAAGCTGTGACAGTCAATTTCCTCCAGACTGGAGCTGGGGCAGGGCTTGGAAAAGGAGCGGATTGGGCGGGGGGGGGGGGGGGGGGGGGGGGGGGCTGACATGCAATTAACATCCAAGAGACCCTAAGGTGCCGGGGTCATGTGCATGCTCCTTACAGGGCTCCCTCAGGGACCAGCCATGCTCTGGCCCCCGGGAGAATGAGGCGATGGTGACTCTGAGAGAGGGTGCCCGGTTGCTGCAGAGCCTCACACTCAGCCATGCCACAAGGGATGGCTAGCCAGGGCATGCGGAGTAAACCCAGTTCCAGCAGCCCCTCCCTGCTAGTCCTTCTTCCTTTCTATACACTAAATGCAGAGCCAGGCTGGCAACATGCTCCCGGAGAGAGGGCAAGGTATGGGCCGTACTGTGGTCCCCGGAAGGTAGGAGGACGCGCTGCAAATGAATGACCGACACACGCGGTGGGGAGGCTGGGGGAGGGATGCTGGGGGGACTTTCGCTTCCAATGCCAAGCACACAAGACACCTGGAACATGCAAAATGCAGATCAAAGAAACCCAGAAAGGACGGAGGGAGAGGGACCGGGTAAGAACGGACTCAGCAATTCAAAACGTGGAAGAAAAACGTTATGCTGGGGTTGTGGCAGAGTCACCTCGGTTGTAGTTCTGTCCTTGGTCCATGATAGACACTGTTTAAATACAAAGGGAGAGGTAAACCTGATAATCTAAGCTACGCGAAGAGGGTAAAACAGAACATTTTAGATAACTTAAAAACACCTGCTCCTGTTTCTCCTCCTTGTTCTTTGGGAAATAAAAACATAAATCCCATGTATACCTGGTCCTAATTGTATTAAGTCACTAATAAAAGTTACCTGATTAAAATCAATCCCCATAAGAGTATAGCCTTGAATGCTTTCTTAAGTATGTTAAATATAAGAACAAATTTAGTAGTAACCTGGATTCCAGCTGATTGGGAACTCTTGTCTTAGAAGGGCTTTTATAAAAAAGAGTACCCCACCTATTTAACAAATTATGAACTAGGTTTTTTTTTTCCTTTAAAATTGTAAAATTCACTCCAACCCCTAGAGAAACAGCCGGTGTCCCCTAGGTTTCTAGCTGATTAAAAGCAACCCCAGATCAAGTGACACAGAAGCCATATTTCCAAAAGGATAACTCTTTACACAAAGAAATGCTATGGAAGAAAAAAGTAAATACCTTCATTCTCTATAGTGTCAACTACATTGTTGACAAGCTGAATGACAGTCACAATGGACGCTTGTGGCCAGGAAAAGAAGACAGAGGAGAAGGGAAGGAGATTTTCTGGTTAGTCACGTAGTTCAGATAGAAGAGAACGTCTCTTCACAACGATGGCAACATCAAAGGTGCAGCATGCAAACACCCAAAGCCTCCCCAGTCTGCCTGTGAAGCAGCGCTCCGGTGAACGCTTTTATCTGAGGGTCCTGGGGGTCCTTCGAACAGAAGGGCCAGGGCAGCAAACCCAGGACCAGGCATGATCGGCAGGGAGTACTGGCTCATAAATTCACACCTCATGGCCCAGTGAAATCAATCTAGGAAGGCAGTGGCTCATCAAGCTCAGGCTAATTTCTCATTAATAACTCCCAAAGGCTCCCAGGGGAAGACCTCACTATTCCCACGGATAATTATTTGTCGGTCAGCCATGCTGCTCCAAGCCAAATGTCAGAGATGGAGGATCACCTTGCAGGGCTGATGGCTTCACACTCCCATGATGCCACTGATAGCCTAGAACAAACCCAAGGCCCGGCTTCTACCGGTAAAGCACAGACAAAAGTCAGCATCTGGCCTCTGAAATCTGGGAAGGAGAATTTTGTGCTCTATATGGGGTTGATTTAGCACCCGATACCAGCAGCTTGTGGAGAGGTGATCAGGCTTAAAATTTGTTTGTTGAAAATTCCTAACACTACCC
Organism: Zalophus californianus; assembly: GCF_009762305.2. Lineage (NCBI taxonomy): Eukaryota > Metazoa > Chordata > Mammalia > Carnivora > Otariidae > Zalophus > Zalophus californianus. The sequence continues at coordinate 39,508,305 of NC_045605.1, forward strand.
ACTTTCGTCAGGACCAACCCAGAAAGGTTAAGCATGAAAGGCCAAATGTGTGAGCTTAAGGGCACACATAGCAGAGCCCGTGAGAATAGTCAGCTAGGTAGCATTGCCAGACCTCTGCCCGGAGTGGAAACTACGTGTTCTCGGGTGTTTCTATATAAAAAGCCAAGGAGCAACAGCTTTTCTTCTGGTTGGGGATGAGGGAAGGAGTAAGTATCACGGCAAACAGATCTGGAGGTATGTCCCTGACCTTCTGAGAATGGTCAGAAGAAAGCCACTGTTATATGGTTTGTTACCCCAGCAGTCAGATACAAGTAGGCTTCTGCACCTCTCTGGAATGCCGGGTACTGGGGTGAAAGAGATTTGGGGATGAGGGTGCCGAAGGTAGACTGTTTTACTTCCATGATTGCTTCTATGGCCTTGGAGCTCACCTGTTCCTCTATTTACCTGGGGGGCAAAGACTGTATCATTTTCGTTTTGTACTTCTGGGTACAAAACACTCAGCACGGGGTTCAGCATGTAGGAGAAACTTGGCATGCATTTATGGGTTGTATGATTACATTAATTGATACATATTCGATTTTTGCCAGTGGCTTACATATGGGGAAATGAAATAAGGTATTGACTAAGGGAATGCTAACTGTCTCTGTGGATGACTATTGGAAATGATTCTTGATTCACCGCTATACAGTAAACTCTCACTGTTTTGTGACCATTTCTGCTCCACCTCCTGCCCTGGGGAGACCAATCCATCCTCCAGAGCTGGTTCCTCAGCTCAGAAAACCCATTCCGGCATTTAGTACCCTCTCCATAAAGATAAGTTCACAAGAGTTGGTGGTAGCAGCTTTGGAGTGTCAATGAAGTCCAGGAACCATATGGAAATCGCATGCCACATTTTGGGTATATGTGCATTTTTCTACGGAATGGATCCATAGTCACAGTATTTATAGATTCTCCAAAGGCCCATGACCCCAGATGCTTATAAGGGGACTTCAGCTGAATGACGATGCCACTTCTAGGGGAAGGAGGTTCTATGGGAAGGAGGTCTTACCCCTAAATGAATTTTCTGACGATGGGGAAGTTGGATATACAGTGAAGAGTGAAGAGATCACCAGTTGTAAAATAAAAAAAAGAAAGACCACAGTTTTCTAGAGTATCATTTGGGATGAGGTGGTTCCCGTAGGAGAAGAAGATGCATTATTGGAGGTCAGGGACCTTGGTCCACCTTTGACACAGACCCCTGGCCAGCCCACAGCGGCAGCTCAGCGATGACACCCAACAGCAGGGCCAGCCAAAAAGCTGGTGAACATGCTCCAAAGTCCATGATCAGGCCCAGAAACAGAACTGGTCACATCACCCTCCTCCCTACCCATGGACTTCTAGCACAGGAGGCAAAACCCACACAGGGGAACACAGCTGCCGAGTGCTTACCATTGTCATCGCCAGAATCCGACTGGAAGGAGCTCAGGGACTGAACCTCAGAGTTGCTGCCTTTATTACTGCCTGCAAAACAGGTCACTTCTCCGGGATCATCAACCCCTTTGTCTTTGTGGACAGCCAGAGAGAAAGCAGAAATGACACCGGTTACCTTGTGCATATGCCTAGCCCTCCCACCCCCAGAGTTCACTTCTCAGAGCTCTTTCATTTGCTTCGAGAAAATAATTTAGCTCCACAATAGAAAATTGATTGTACCACTGGGGGCAAAGGTCTGTCAATCAAGTGATTTACATTATGGATTCGAAACCCTTAACCCGTGGTAAATGAGCTTCCAGATAGCTGACAGCCGAAAGGAGCTCTTCCCTCCTCAAAGTAAGGCGACGAAGTGAAGAGTGAAGGCAGGATGAAGTGGCTGGGCTGCTCTTTGCCATTCAGAGTTAATTTAAATCATTTACATGAACCGACGTGGTGTCAACACCAGGTTAAATGAGATTACTTATAAAATAGGGGTATAAATATTTTATAGGCAAGAATGCCATTACATTCATCCCAACTTCCATCTCTGGGGAGCCAGTGGAGTTCTCCGCCTTGCCTTCTAGAGGGCAGCGTCACACCATTTTTGGGAATGACAGTGATCGGAGCTCTGTGTGGTAGGAGGGCAATCGGCAGTGTGGACGTGCTCTTGTCTCCCCACTTCCTTCTTTTGGCTCTGCAAAGACAGCCTGAACAACACTCTCTCTCTCTCTCTCTCTCTCTCCAGGGCTATTTTCTTATTTGATGGACTAAAGGAAGCAATAAAAACAAGCCATATCTTGAAGTTGTCAAGTAAAAAAATGAATGAGTCGCCTAAAGATTGTCTCGCCAGCTAACTCTGCCTTGCTTAACAAAGAAGGAAATCTACTCAATAAAAGCATAACAATACTTTGGGGGGAAATGGGAGTTTTGGCGTGAGGTAGATTCTGGAAATTAAGTTGTCACATTATGAAGCAAGTGGAGGAAAAGGATCACCGGGAAAAGCTTCAAATCATCGCGTAACATGATGGGGAGAAGAGACAGGGACTTGTGATTAAGGGGACAGGTGTTCCTCTTTGTGACGGTGGAAATCACTGTTTCCTCCACAAAGGGTGAGGTCAGTACCGGGCACTGTGGCTCTACATCTGCTGTCAGATGCCGAAGCCACAGTGGGACCATGAACTGGATAAACAATTGATCTAGGTAGAGAGATGTCTGAGAGGAGTTCACCTCCTAATGGCCACACTGCCCCAAATACGAAGATGTGTCTCAGAAAAGCACCAGGTGAGGGCCGGGCTGAGCCCTGAACACTAGGAAAGAAACAACAAATGATCCACCCCGGTGAATGCCGTGCATAAAACTCCTTTCTCCACTTCATTTATTAGGCCCTCTCTTTTTTCACTGCTAAATAAAAGAAGAGCCTTTCTAAGAGCTGCTGGATTGGCAAGGCTTTAGTAAAGTCACTGGACAGGGAATGCATTTATGGTGAAAATCCAAGGGCGACGACTTACAAGAGTGTCTACAGAAAGACTCGGCAGATAGCATGGTGGAGGCGGCCCCAGAGAAGAACAGAGACCCTCCTCTGTCATCAGGGTTCCCTCTCCCTCCATCCTGCTAAAGCCCCCAAGAGCAGTGTTGGTAAGAGCACAGGCTGTGGACCCTGAAGGGCCAGGTTCTAGTCCTCACCCCTCCTTCTACTAGCTACTTGCTCTTAAGCTGCTACCTCACCCATCTGCTCCTCCACTTGGTGCCCACATGGGCGGCTGGGAGGATTTAAGAAGATCCAACATACAGCAAACGTTCATCTTCTGCTTCTGTTGTCTCCCCAAATCTCTTTGTCCCTAATGTTTGTGTTCTGGATTCTGTCTTGACGACTCACTGAAACACTCTCCAGATGACCAAAAATCTTCTAGGTGTCAAGCACAGTACTGTTGTTGTTTTTGTTTTTTTTCTTAAGCCTGTGTCCTTCCAGACAGTTTTACAGTACTCAAACCTGCTAACCTTATCAATAGCCTTGGCTTCTGCACAGCTGCCCTGTCCTCTGTCCCTGCTCTTTTTGTTGGCAACTGTTTGCCTCCATTCCTGGCCTCTCCCTTCTGCCCACCTCCCATACATACGCATCTCCAAGTTCTTTTGGAGGTCCAGTCTGGCCATCCTTTCTTTCTTCTTGCTCCTCAGTGAGCTCATCCCCGCCCCCACCCCCTACCCCCGGCCACTCGAGATTCAACCATTGTGCATCCAGATGATGTCCAAACTTTCATCTCTAGCCTCCCCTTTCTCCTGAACAAGAGAACCTGTCAGGTAACCCTCATGTGCCCCCTACCGTCATCAAGCTGCTTCCTGCTTCTAGAAGGCCCTCTCCGATAGTTTCCTACCAAAATTGTACTTATCCTTGAAGACACAGCAGGAATTCCCCCTTTCTCCACAAAGATGCCCTTCACCTCCTCTGCTCATATGCTTTCCAGTTCCATTTGAAAGCAGCTTCCCCCGGATCCTCTACCCCAACACATATCATAGTACTAAAGCTCCAGCCTTTGGAAACTCCTGCTACCAGGGCATCTCTCCTGCTGAAATATAAAGCCGTTCGGCCTAACGGAAAGTCACAGGTTACTACAGAGCTTGCCTTAGCTTCATGCTGACCCGTGTTAGGACAGGGAAAGCAATCATCATTGCTCAATTAGATGTTCATGGAACCTAGCTAACGGCTCTGCTTTTTTTCCTCTTTGGTCCTTTTTAATCTGTCCTCCATGGATCAATCTGAACCATCTTTTGAAAATGTAAATTTGATCATGCTACTCCCCTGCTTAAAAACCTGCACTCATGTTGCCATTAAAATGCATTCATTTTCCCTTGTTGCTCACCAATCTCCAACTACCTTGACCTCCTTTCTGTTCTTCAACATGTCAAGGTCTTTCCCACCACAGGGCCTTTGCACCTGTGGTTCTTTGGCTAGGATGCTGGCCCATGAGGCCTGAAGGAGAGGGAAATACCACTATCTGGACTGTACTTTTCCTGCCTTAAGTCTCACCCTCTTGTTTCATGGACCCTGCATTCCAGCTCTCAAGTCTTCACCTTAGGTCTAGAAATACTCTTTTCTTCTGACCTTCCAGAACATGCTCTCAGTATATCACTTCTGTCACCACACTGCTTTTATTACCACCGATGGTGTGCTGTTGTGAGTAGAGCATGGGTTTTTAGAGCTGGCAGCTCTGGATTGGCCCACCTGCTTTGCTGCCTCTTCCTAGCATTGTGACCTTGGACACCTGATGCAAGCTCTCTGAGCCTCATTTTCCCCATCTGTAAATGGGGATAAGAACCAGAGCAAGTTTTCTGGACATTCAATGCCAGAACATGTCACAAGGAGTGCCCTGCCCAGGCGGTTTCTCTCTCCTCTCCCCGATTTCCTTCCCCAGTGCCAGGCACACCACAGCTCCCCAGCGACAGTAAAGGCACAAGCAGACACACTATGGCCTCCTACTCACTGTCGGTTCCTGCGTCCCAGCCATTCTTCCGGATGGAATCGCAGTCTGAGCGACAGGGCGACACGGCGGGCAAGTTGGGAGCCACGCTGCACACGACCACACCGCGCCTGGCCGTCAGGATGCGCGGGGACTCGGGGTGGAACGTGGTCATCTCCTGGTGCTCACCCCCCAGCCCGTCCACGATCTTATCCAGGTTGCTCCTGGAGTCGCTCTGGAAGCATGGCGTGTAGGCCATGGGGCGCACGGGCACCTGCGGGGGCCCCACCTCCTGGTAGACATTGCGGCCGTCCCCGCCGCCACGCAGGTTCCGGAACGGGATGCCGTTGCTCTTGTTGAGCAGGGCGGCAGTGGCAGGGTCCTGCACCAGCGTGATGTTGTTGCGCGAGTAGTTCTTGCGGAAGACCTTCTTGCGGAAGACGATGAAGAGGATGACCAGGATGAAGATGACGAAGAGGACCACCGCGATGCCGATGAGCTCCTCCTTGCCCACGTATGAGTGGCCGGCCTGGATGTTGGGCACGACCACGGGGCGCAGCCCGCAGTACTGGCCCACGTAGCCTGGCGTGCAGTTGCACACGAAGGAGCCGAACACGTTGACGCAGGAGCCCCCATTCTCACACTCCTCCCGCTCGCACTCGTTGACGTCCTCCTCGCACCTTCGTGACAAAACACAAAGCCCCTCTCAGACAGCAGGCCCCACAGCGCCATTCACGGCCTTCTTGACGAGGAGACACAGCACCCCAAGGGCACGTGAAGCGTGACAAAGAGTGATGGCGTGCATGAGTGCGTGTGTGTGTGTTGGGAGTGGGGGGTGGGTGGGCGGGCACCTCGGCAGGTGGCCCGAGTTGTCACGGTGAGTTAAGGTACTTCTCGCAATCAACAGGATCGCTCCCAGATAGTCTGACCCCCTCCAGACGGAAGTAAGGCAAAGATTGGCGGGAGGGAAGAGAAGGAGCAGGAAGAGAAAAAGCAGATGCTGTTGGAGAGGAACTGGTCTCCAAATCCTCGGGGCCGGATGCATTTCAGGGATTAAATTCTTGCAATTTTAGAAACATCATATAGTACACGTCTTTCCTTTTCTGGAACATACCTGCCCTACTGCTCAAACGGGAGCTGCCATAGGACCCCAGAATCAAACTATACCAGTGCTTCTATAATAAAACACATGGATATTCACACTAAATCAGAGAAATAAAGACTAGAAATAGTCTCAGAGCAGTTTTGGCTGGTTTTGCCACCGAATTAGTTTGCCACGAAGTTATCCGGAACCCTTTTGGTTCTCCGAGCTTCTGGGATTGGAGAATTGCAGAGAAAAAGCAGTGAACCTATACACCTTATATAGGCTTTCCCGAGAGGAGGAAATCTTTGGTTCTGACATTTTCCTCCCAAGAGTTCCTGTAATTTTTGGTCTCTCTGGGAACTGGGTGTGTGTGTGTGTGTGCGCGTGTGTGTGTGCGTGTGCGTGTGTGTGTGCGCGCGTGTGTGTGTGCGTGCGTGAGTGTGCGTGTGTGCGTGCATGTGTGCGTGCGTGAGTGTGCGTGTGTGCGTGCGTGTGTGTGCGCGTGTGCATGCGCGTGTGTGTGCGTGTGTGTGCGTGTGTGTGTGCGTGTGTGTGTGTGTGCGTGTGCGTGCGCGCGCACACGCACATGTGTGCAGGGTGGGGTAACAGAGTAAGCGGATAGGTGGAGGGCTAAAGATATATATATTTTACAGATTCTGTGCTACCACAAAGGTTAATACTAATGCAGATTATCAGGAAAGAATGATTAAAGCATTCTAATGAAAAATAATTAAATCATTTTTATTCTCTTTAAAGCAATCCATGACTCACATTGAGTATAATTATAAGGCAAAGATTTAAGTCTTATTCTTTCTTACTTTATCATTATGTGAGAACATAGGCCTTCTTTCTCCTTCACTTTTCTCTACTTCAGCAATTGCTCTGATGTGTTCATTTAAAAAGCGCAATCACTTGTATCTTTGGCAATCCACCTTTTAAAATGTAGTCAAACATCCCTAATTCGAACAGATTGAGGCCAAGTCATTTGGAAACTAGAATCACAGAGTATTTAAAAATAAATGCAGCTTTATTACTTTAAATTACATCCAACGATTCAAAGTCCACTAAGTATTTCCTGGTAAAGTCCTCGGGAGATTTGCTTTAATGAATCCATAAGACTGATCTGTAATTAGAATATCACTTGCTTGAGATTACATATATATACTTATCAAATGATCAAGGGTGGTTGGAAGTGGCATTTTACCAAGAGCTTAAAACATTCCCTTTCCATTTGGCTAACACTTTAATTTCCCTCATTTCTTGGGGGAAAAAGGGTTTGCAAAGTAAAGGTAGGTTTTAGTTTCTCAGAATGATCGTAAAACGTTAGGCGGTAGAGTCCAGTTAATGAGTTCTGGGGAAACGGGTAGTATGTCTGCCTCAAAATTATACTGAAAATATTAGGGCTCATAGATGATTTTCTTCAAAAACTGTTTTCCTAACTACAGAACACATAGTAATTATATAAAAATTTGCAAATGTAGAGAAGTATAAAGTAAGAAAGTATAAATAACCAATAACTCCATTACCCAGAGATGATCCCTGTTAACATTTAAGTCATTTGTAAGACTTCTTTTTGTAAAGATATTAACCCTTTGCCTGTTCCACTAGTGGCAAATCTTTTATCCCCATTAGTCGTTTACTGTTTTGCTTTCTTAGCAACAAGAAGCAGAGGAGAGAAAGACTTGGTTGCATAATCTCACTTACGTGACTCCAGTGAGCCCAGCTTTGCAATTGCAGATGAAAGTGTTCCCTATCGGGTCGCAGGAGCCTCCGTTCTGGCAGGGGTTTGGGAAGCAAGCTGTGATCTCCGACTCACAGTTTCTCCCGGTGAACTGTGAGAGACAGGTACACTGATAGCCTAGGGAGACAGAGGTCCTCATGAGCCACAGTGCCCTTGGCAATGCTCGGAGTGCAGGGACTCGGCCATCACGTGCCCTCCTGATTCCTCCTAAACCAAATCTTTGGCAGGGCCCAGATTCCAAAGATGATTATCAGATTGGTTATTTTGAACTTGGGACACATTTGCCACAAAGATGCCGAGTAATGGTTTGGATCCCCTGCTAGTCCACAAAAATGCACCTAATTAACCACATGTCTAAATGCGAGTGAGACTGGTAAGAGGCACCCAAGGAACAGACTCCAAGAGCAGAGGCCAAGATGGGGAGAAGATGCTTTCCCCAGCACATTCTTACCTAAAAGGCAGGATGCTTCCAGGGAGGAGCAGTTTACCATAGGTACCACATTAGTTCCTTTTCTGAACCCCCTCTCACCCCCATGCCCTTTCTCTCCTTAGGTGAGAACCTCAATTCCCGCCTGGAGGGGAAGAGAGAGGATGACAGGTAAAATGTGGATATATATCAACTCAAATGAGCCTCAGTTTGGCAGACGCACAGGGAAATGGAAGAATCCCAGCCTTCACCCAGCTCCTGTATTTGGATCCTGATTTTCACATCTTTGTCAGCTTTCTCTACTCATGAACGCATCATGAGGAAACAGGTAGTAGCATCCTTACTGCAAAGAATATTAAGTATCAGAGTAGGTAAGAGGACAATGGTATTATTTACCTCTCAGAGATGGAAGGGATGAATAAGGAGTAAGGGTTTTCTTTTGCCCTACTTTAAAAAAAATTTAAAATTCCTTTTCCTATTAAAGGAATTCCTATTACAGTTTGATACTGTAAATGTATTTTCTCTTCCCTATGATTTTCTTAATAACATTTTCTTTTCTCTAGCTTTATTGTAAGAATATAGTATATTATACGTAGAACATACAGAACATGTGTTAATCGACTGTTTGTTATCAGTAATGCCTCTGGTCAATAGTGGGCTATATTCGGGTGTTAAGTTTTGGGGAGTCAAAAGGTATACACAGATTTTTGACTCTGCAGGGGGTCGGCATCCCTAAGCCCCACATTCTTCAAGAGTCAACTGTACATATTGTTGATTAAGCACTGAACTCTTCATGGACTAGGTCTCCCTGGGTGTTGCTGTTTTGCCTGGTATTTTGTATTTTCATACCCGGGAGAAATCTTTCCTCTAAGGCTTTCTGACCGGATCTATCCTGAGTAGTGCACTCTCGTCCTGCTGTGGGGCTACTGTCCCTGGGAATGCCCTCTCTGCTCTCCTGGGCTGGATCTAGTGTTTTTGGTATCCCCTATCTTCCTAATTTCTTGGCTTACTCTCTATTTCCTTAGGATCCATTCTACAGTAGCTTTCTGAGAAAGGGTTTGCAGGTCAATGTTGTGAGACCCTGCATAGCTGGATGTGTCTTTACTTCACCCTTACCCCCTCTTTTGTAGGCTGTGTCCAGAATTCTGAGCAGTACCTTCCATGTGGCCTTTGAGAAATCCAAGGCCTTTTGGTTCCTGAAGTTTGTACGTGACCTTGTTTCTTTTCCTCTCCAACAATGTGGAGGATCTTCTTTTGGCCCCCAGTTTTCTGAGATTTCACCATGATATGCTTTAATGTGGGCTTATTTCAACCAGCCCTGGGCACTCTGGAAATTCTTGTCCTTTTACTTTCTTGGGAAATTTAATTATTTCATTGATAATTTCCATTCCTTTGTTTTCCCTGTTCTGTCTTTATGGAAGTTTTATGATTTGGTCTCAGATCTCCTGGACCTTCCTCTAATTATTTTTCTTATATTACATCTCCATGGGGTTTTTTCTGTACTTTCTGAGATTCTCATCTTCTGAAACTTTTATTGAGGTTTTCATTTATGTTGTCATTTTCCAAGGGCTCTTTTTTGTTCACTAAGTTTTCGTGTGTGTGTGTGTTTAAACAATAGCATCCTGCTCATGTTTTGCGGTTACAGTATCTTCTCTTATCTCTCTGAGGATATTAATATTTTTATGAAGTTTTGTCCAGGTAGTTTTTGTTCTGTTACTTTGCTTTGGTCTCTGCGATGGTGAATTTTATGTGTCAGTTTTCAGGCTATGGTGTCCAACTGTTGGACAAACACCAGTCCAGATGATGCTGTGAGGGTATCTGTGGATGTGATTAACACTTACAATCAGCTGACTTGAACCAAAGCAGATTACCCTCCATGATACAGGTGGACCTTATTTATTTGTTTGCTGGCCTTAAGAAGGAGGAATTCTGCAGCAACAAAGAAATTTTGCCTGAGTTTCCAGCCTGCTGACCTGCTCTGCAATTTCAAATTCAAGACTACAAAATCAATTCTTACCTGAATTTCCAGCATCCTGGCCTGCCCCATAAATAGCCGACTTGCCAGCCCCACAAATGTATGAGTCAACTCCTTAAAACCTATCCATCTGTCTGTCTATCTATTTATCATCTATCTATCCATCCTATTGGTTCTGTTTCTCCGAAGAAGCTTAATACATTCTTTATCTTCCAAATTAGAGGATTTCCTACCTTGTCTGGCAATCCTTCCTTATCACCTCAGATTGCAAAGTGGGGTGGTAGGAAATTAGAAATCTGATGGGAAGCTCTGAGCACATGAGTGGGGTTTGTCAACTGTGATACTGTGATACTGTTTCAGTTCCACTGGGTTGGTAAATTTCCCCACTAATGACCCTTATCACCTGCCCAGAGGGACAGCGAAAGCCTGCTTTCTAACATTCGAGAGACTGGGTTCTGGTAGAGGAGCGATGGTTGTGGGTCTCAGCATCCAATGACGACATGAGATTCACCTCTACCTGCCCCAGCGCTGGCCGAGTGCAGGGCAGTGCTGGCGCTCCCTGTCTTCTCACCCCTGCAATCCACCATCACCTGCAGGCGTGGGGGGCGTGGTTGCCTGGCTGTGCAGAGAGAAGGTGGGACTCTAGGGTTCTGACTGCCTCTCAAAAAGATGTTTGACCAATTCTTATTTTAAGCCCTTCTCCCCATCGCTTCCCCTTTTAGCAGTGACTAAGGCCTCCAGTTCCTGAGCCTTCTGGGGATTCAGTTCCCAGATTCCCTTCTCCTGGTCAACATTTCAGCCTCTCGAAGCTTCACTTCTCTCTTCCTGACTACCAGTTAATTGGCCTCCCACCTCCAACCTTGGTTGGTGTTGTCTCCTTCTCAAGTCCCCTCACTCCTCGGGGTTTATGGCTTTATGAAAATGCCTTTACTCATGCGGTAGTGGGATTGTGTCAGCGAGCTGCCACCATTACCCGGAAGTGACCAATGAGACTTTCCTCATTTCTAAGATCTTTTGTAAATGCTGTAAATGACCACTCTCACTCTTAGTTGAAGGGTTTTTGGGCTAATCTCTGCTCCCCAGTGACTGATGTTGGGATTTTATAGGTTGATATTTTTTAAGTTTATTTATTTATTTTAGTAATCTCTACACCCAACATGGGGCTTGAACTCATGACCTCGGAGGTCAAGAGTCACATGCCCTTCTTATTGAGGCACCCAGGTGCTCCTATAGACTGATTTCTACAGGCATAACATAGTTAAAAAATCTCTAGATTGAAATAGCATATGTGCTCATTTATGTGTACTCAACTCACACTACAGAGATCTCTGACGTCCAAGGGGACATTATGACTGTCTGGGTTGTTCATAGGTTCAGAGAAAGAAAGACTCACCTTTGGGAGGCAGGTGCAGGAGGCAAGAGAGAACTCTTTACATTCACAAAAGGAGGGGGGCGTGGGGTGCCAACCTCCCCAGCATCAGGAAACACAAAGGGCCAGAGATTGAGGCTCCGAGAGAGACACGGTGCTCTCGAATGCAATAACATTGAAACACCAGGGAACTAACTCTTAAGGAAAGACTGTTGTTGATGCAAACTGTGTCCAAAGGCAGCCAGCCTGATGTCTGTGGACAGGATGCAGGAGTCTGAGGTATGCTTGCTTTAAATTCTGCTGACTTGGGGTTGTTTTTTTCCAATTTGGGAAGCTGCTCGCCTTAATGGAATCGAATGGGATTGATGAAAGCAGTTAGAACTGGGAAAAATGCATCTTTGTGTCACCTGGCTAGTCGTTGGCCAGAAAAGCATGTCAGTTAGAGGTAGAGTAACTTGTGAGGATGAATTAGACTCCCTTCTTGACTAAAGGGAGGGGTGATACAATCACAGGAGGGGACTTGAAGGCACATCAATGAGGAGGTGGGAGGGAAGCCAGGAAGGGGAAATCTACGGCAAGGTGGGTCGGGGCAGGTAAAAATCTCACTCTCCAGCTCCTATTTGGCAAGCTTCGGACAATTTCCCAAATAATGCCATAGCAGAAGACATTGGGGGGAAGGACACACAAGGAAGGCCTGTCTGGAAATAAGGGGCATTTGAATTACTATCATGGAAACTGGATTCTAAGTAAGGTCATGGGTTTGATTTCTTTGATTTGATGTCTTGGTGCCTTGGAAATCAGAATTTAAAATGAGGCAATACCTCTAGTGCACTATTTTACTCACACATTTCCTTCTGCGTTTTGTCATTTTCATTATCTTTTGTGGGCTCTCTAGTGTTGATGCGGCCGCCTGCCTGACTGATTCACCTCATCACTGACTTAGTGCCTAAGCCATAGGCAGTGGTGGGCTGGAGCGAGCTCACAGGGCTGTGAGAACGGAATGTGGCAGGCAAGTTTTAAAACCACTGGTAGCCTGACACGAGCCACAGTGGGAGTATTTACATCACAGAAATCAACAAACACTATAAACTGGGGCTTTGATTTTTAGAGAGCTGGTTCCCAGTACACCCTGGAAGAGGGACTAAGACAAAAATACACCGCCTACAAATGCAGAGACAGCTACAAAACCACCATGAGAGCAGGCACGGGTGTGGCAGGAGGGAGCTCGGAGCGGGCACGTTGGATCTAGGCTAGAGCAAACCAAGCCCGACCGAGGAGCTCTGCTCTACATTATCTGAAGATGATGGTGTCGATGACGGTGATGGCAGCTGACACTTGTATGTTTTATTTATTTATTCTGTGCCCAAAACAGTTCTCAACACTTCACATGTACTAACTCATCTAATTCTGAAAATAAGCCTCTGTCAGAGGTACTATTGTTATTCCCATTTTCTAGACAAGGAAACTAGGGTACAGAGAAGTTGATTTACTTATTCAAGGTCATGGAGCTAGTATGGATCTGGCTCCAGAGTCCTTAAACTATTCAATATCCTTTAATAATTGTACTTCATTACACTCTCTTTCTGGATTCTCTGCTTATCCAGAGACAGAAGGAAGCTGTCTAATATCTGTTCTCAGGATCTCAAGCCCATGGGGCAAAGGAGGCAGAGAATGTTTGGAAAAAATGTTGCTTGTAGAACTTTAAATTTGGAGTTTTTATGTTAACATGATGAGAGGGAAAAGCGACTGGATCTTATTTTGAAGTGGTCAGATTTTTCTTTAAATGAAAGAAGAGTGATATCTATTGTGAAAGAGGTTTGTTGATCAAGAGTAACCTGTTATCAGAGTTTTCTTTATGATCTCATTCTCCTGGCCTGGGCCCTAATTAATAATTTTAGAATATCAGTAAGTCTGCCACAGTGATATGAGGGATCTACTGCTGTAGAGGTTTAAAGTCACTCTGAATCATTTTATGAAGGACCACAATAATCCTATAAAGGAAAAATGAAAAGCCCCATTAACATCTCAACTCCATGGAGGTTGGAGACATTAGTGGCTCGTTCGAGAACATATAACCGGTAAGTGATTGAGTTTGAGCTTGAATCCAGGCCTTCAGATTCTCAAACATTTCTACAAGATGGTATTGGCATTGAAACTCGTCAGTGAGTGGAAACTTATCACTTGCTAGGAATGAGGAGGGGATTGTACTTAATCAATGCTCCAGGGGGGTATGGAGATAAGGAAGATGGACAACATCAGACACCCCTCTGGGAGCCAACTCATCATTAAATAGTGAGATACTGGCATCATAAAGTTTCTGCTCTTCCCAAGCATTACCGTATGTTGATCTAAAACACAAATCAAGGGGGGCACCTGGGTGGCTCAGTTGGTTAAGCATCTGCCTTTGGCTCAGGTCATGATCCTGGAGTCCTGGGTTGGAGCCCCATGTCGGGCTCCCTGCTCAGCGGGGAGTCGGCTTCTCCCTCTGCCCCTCCCCCCTCCGCTTGTGTGCACACGTGCTCTCTCTCAAATAAACAAATAAAATCTTTTTTAAAAACCCACTAATCAAGGAAAGAACTTCAAGAGCTATCCAGGCATTATCTGACCACAAATAGTATTTTAACACTTTGTAAATGTGAAAGAAAAATAAAACACTGTGGATAATACCCAAGTGTTATAAAAAAGAGTAGGTTCTTTTTTCGGGGTTAGGGGAGAAGGTCAAATAAGGAAATTATTAGTAAGAACAACAGCTCAGGGGTGCCTGGGTGGCGCAGTCGGTTGGTTAAAGAATTGACTCTTGGTTTCAGCTCAGGACCTGATCTCAGGGTCGTGAGATCGAGCCCCGTGTCGGGTTCCGTGCTTAGCATGGAATTTGCTTCACATTGTCGCTCCCTCTTGTCCTACTCCTGCTTCTGCTCTCTCTCTAAAATAAATAAATCTTTTAAGAAATTTTTAAAAAGAACAACAGCTTATTATGCACTAGGAAAAATGCGAAGAACGTTCTATGCGTTATCTCATTTATTGTGAGTACTATTATTATAGTTATTTAGTTATAGTTATTTTAGACATACGGGAACTGAGGCTTAAATAAGATGGTTTGCCTAAAGTTACATAGTCAATAAGTGACAGACACCGCTTAAAGTAGTTCCCAGGTTGAAAACAGACAGTCATATTCTTAGCATTGAAATACATGTTACAAAAAAATAATACTGTTACAGCTTCTCTCCCCTGGAATCCTGTCAAAGTGAGAAGTGTATTTTTAAGCCTTGCCTCAAAGCTGTGCTCTTGTTTACAATCCTTCTAGTTATAGCAGATGCAGATGGCTTTGAAATCTGCACCCAGACCAACTTAAAATGCCCCCTCCTTTCCTCGTTCAAAGAACACTGCAAAACTTATTAAATGCAAAAAAATAGAAACGGTTTAAGCAATTACAGAGTGAATGTGGGCTGGGTAAGCAAATTATCAAGATCGTTTCTATCGGACTCCTTTGACTTATTAGTCGTTTTCGAAGCTAATTCATCCAGGTAGTGGCCTCAACCCTCGGCCCTGCTCCCCAGTGCAGGTGACATGATTCTGATCAGGTTTGGCTGCCTCGATAAGGCAACATCTGCCTTGTGCACAAAGGTGGAAGTAATGACAAATGTGAACTGGCATTTGGGATCTGAAGTCAGCATCAATCACTGCGCTTGCTGGATTATGGATTACATTTAGAGACTCCAAGAGCTCACATGATCTGGGGAGGCAGCTGTGAGGTTGTTTAGGGAAGTCCTGGGTCCTTTTGAGTTCTGGCTGTTACCCACCAGCCGGGTATGATCACAGCCGAGCCGCCTGGCCTCCAGGAACCTCCCTATTTTTATCTGGTAATTGAACCTCACTAATACCCACTTCATAGAGGATAATAAGGCTTTTGGATTCATCAGCCACAATGTAGCACACAAACATTAGGTGCTTTATTGTTGTAATTATTGTAATTACTATGGATTCTGAAATCAGCTTCGTTTCTGTGTTGCCCATCAACCAAATGACTGAAAGCCATGGGAGTTTCTTACTCTGACTTTTAGGCTGAATCTTGGGAAATCCTGAAACGTCTGGTCTGTGTGAATCTCAATAAGTATGAGAAAGCTGGTTGGGCCCATTATTGCACGAGATGCTGATCACAAGTAGGGGAAGCTCGGCTGTAGAGCATGGCTTCTGTCCTTACTTCCCATCTTTCACCAAGCAGGGTGCAGAACGACCTTTGAAGGTGAGACCTGTAACTTTCCCTAGGACAGCTTGCTCACATTTCATACATTGTATATTGGGCTGAGCCTCTAGCATTTTCTTTGAGGATCTGGAAACATGGAATGTGTTAACAACATCAGGCACACAGTAAATTCTCACCTTCTGGCATGTTCTTTTGTGTTTGCAAGTAACCTGACTGCTTTAGAGTTTTGAGGGTTTTTTGTTTTGTTTTGTTTTTTAGCAGAATCTAGATGATTAATGCTGTTACCGTGAGGCTTTTTCCAAAGTACCAAAAACAAGGTACCTCAGTATTTAGAAGAAAGTCACTCAGAAAAAAAAAGTTTCCCCATAAGCTGCAAAGCTCAGGGAAATTATGTCCACAGTAAGGGTGCCTGGTTGGCTCAGTCGGTAGAGCACGTGAGCCTTAATCTCAAGGCTGTGAGTTGGAGGTCCACGTTGGGTGAAGAAATTACTTAAAAATAAAACATTTTTTAAAAATGATGTCCACAGTATATCCACTGGGTGTCTGGCTCCTCCCTTCTCTGTCCCACTTTGCTCAGTGGGCCAGTGGGCTGAGCTCATACAGGAGCCCTGTTCAATTCCCATAAGCCAGCTGTGAGGGGAGGGAGGCCACAGAGTGGAATCTGCTGGTCACAGAGACAGCAGTGGGGCCCCAGAATCAAAGTTGGAAGGCCTGATTTTATCTAAACCCTTACCAGTTAGGGATGCAAAAGACTCAGTAAAACATCAGCCAAAGTATCTCGGGCAGCTTTGTTGCTGAAAACACTTCTATGCCCAACTATTGGCAACACCCAAGACCTTGTTGTTGCGCACAACTTACTTAGAGGGAGTAGGTAGACACTATCACTTTTCGGTGGGGAGCTCAGGGGGACCTCAAACTCCTGGCTGTCTGGGGAACAAAGTTCAAGCTTTACACTAAAACAGTGACAACAAAACCAGGTCGCGCACCTGACATTCACTTCCTGAACATCCCATGTCTGCTTACCTCTCCTGGACATCACTGACTCACATTCCGGGAAACAGAGTTTATTGGCATTCCCAAACTCCGGTGGTTCGCAAACTCAGATGTGCATAGAACTACCTTGGAGGCTTGTTAAATACAGAGATGTCTGAACTCCCCCCCTTGCAGATTCTGAGATTCCGATTTGTAGATTTGGGTAGTTCCCCCCACCCCGCAAACTTTGACTGAGAAATTCTTCTTGGTAGTAAGTTGAGCAATTTGTGACTATGACTCAGTGATCTACCAGAAGGTTCCTTTGACGTGGGCAGTGAATGATGGAGGCAAGTAGAGAGATTCTCCTTTTCCCTTTAACAATTGAGAGACTCTTCTATAACAAGGTTTCATTTTAATAAGGTCCTCAGGTGATGCAGATGCCTCTCAGAGATTGAGAACCACTATATATATATACATGTATATATGAAAACAAAAAAAGAACTAGTTTCCTTAGGTTTCAGGGCAGTTCAGAGACAGAGAAAGATATCAGTATATCACCTAGAGATCTTGTTAAAATACAGACTTGGATTCAGTGGGTTTGGGGTGGGATCTAAGATGCTACAGTCTTAACATCTGCAGTGATGCCGATATGGTTGGCTCCTGGAACATACTTTAAGTAACAAGGGTTTCAAGAGCACAGGCTGGAGGTGGGGGGGGGGGTTCCACAAACCTGGATCAAATCCTGGCTTCCCCACTGTACTAACTGTGTGACACTGGGCTAGTTACTTAATCTCTCTGGCCTGTGTTTTTAATCTGTAAAATGGGGTGGGGGAAGGGAAGACTCGGACTGACCCCAGCGTATTGTGAGAATTGTCGCAGTGCTTAAGCCCTTACAAGGTAAGCACTTATCTCAGTACCAAGCACAAGGTAAGGGTCTAATAAACGGTAACACTTACCCATGTACAAATTTACCAGGTTTTCACTTTAAGAGTTAGGCTTCTAGTCTCATGCTGAGCTGACAGAATGGCTATTTCTGGCCTGGTGACTGCTGGCTTGCTGCATTGCTTTACCAAATTATAGCTTAGCTTCAACTAGGTTTTTCCAGTAATGGGCTTAATCTGAGCAGGATAAGGCAGGGAGGACGGAGGACTCCTCATCCAGACTGTGGGTGCTCAGTGGGCTGTTCCCCGCCCACGGGGCCTGGAAATGTAGGGGTCAGAATGGGACGAGGCCGTTTCTTCTCCACAGTGGCTGCTATTTCCAGCTCATGTTTATGAAATATATATAATTTCGAGGCTTTAACAAGAGAGAGCCTTCCCTCTGTGGTTGATTTACAGAGTCATATTTACACTCTTATTACAAGTTAGCATTCTGGGCTCGAACTCCCCTGGGGTTCCCATGGCTCGTTCTCGGGACAGCCAGAGTTATAACACTGGTCAAACCCGCTGACCGTGTCATTCCCAGCTAGCAGACACGGCTTGCTGGCCGCTTCGTGCCAAGGGATTGATTGGGTTTGGAGGTGGTTAGAGCAGAATCCTGCCTCTTGCTGGGAATTGCCTGCTTAAAACACTCCAAATGCTCTGGAACAATGAGCTAGGATAGCCACAGTCTGAGAGTGAAGTCTGTCCCCAGGAGAGCCGATGACCAAAACTCCAGCATTCTTCCGTGGTCAAGGGGGTGATTATACTTGAGTAAAGTGTCTGGAATTTTAAAGCAACACACAGCACAGGGTTCAAATGGCAGCAAGATGTTCAGTCAATTAACTTTTGTCACCAGCATTCTCGTTTGCATGGAGTCACACCGGAAGCACCTCACTCCACTTTCTCTAGCCCTATTCCCCTCTTTGAATACTGCCTGCATCCCAGCCTTTGATCTGGGGAAGCAGGACTCTCTCTCTGTGATTAGACACCCCTGCAGCCAGAGGGCATTCTTCAAGGCATGAATATTCTTTCATTAATGACTGAGTCTTATTGTTCTTTTTAAACCATCACTCACAACTAGAATGATTTTTCCTTTCTTTTAAATACTCTTACAATTAGCTGCAGAATTTCACAGATAGGAGTTAAAGGCCAAATTATTGGTTGTTTCTTTCCTTGCTTTTATCCCCCAATTTCGGGCATTCGCAGAGAGGATACAGGGGCCTGGCAAAAATTCCTCTTATATTAACAGATAATGTGGCAAGAAAATGGATTCCCTCTCCTCTTTTTTAGAAGCCGAGGTCTCAGTCCTGATAGCCTGGAGTAGGTAGATACCTTCTCATACATCAGAGGAGGAATTCTGTGCCTTTGATTCCCTAGGGAAGAAAGAGAAACCCAGTTCTTGGATTTCCTGGCAGGTGGTGAGGAGTCCGCTTGCCCTATGTTCAGTACTGCTGTGCATGAGACCCTCAGATTGTCCCATGGGGGTCGCTAAGAACCACTGGGCCTCCTCAACTCAAGAGAAATAGTAGGCTCGAGAAAAGAGAGTTTTATAGGTGGAGATGAGGAAAGATACTTTGTTTTAGGAAAACATGAGCCTCCAGGCACAAAGGAGACATTTGAACTGATGGAAGGCTCTATTGCCTTGGAAGAAAGAGCATCTGTTGTGGAATCCCAGTCCCAAACCCAATCAGAGGGGGAAGTGGGGAGCAGGGGACAAAGAATATGAGACAGAATGTAACCTGTAGGCCAGGTTGGGCCTCTGGGGAGAGGAAAGCAAGCTCCTGAGGCCATGTGAAAAGTATACAGCAGGTGGGTCCTCAGTGCTGAAATTTGGTTAAACCAAATGAGATTTAAAAAAAAAAAAAGGAGAGGACAATTGCTGTGCTGACATGAGTCACACTCACCTAATGAACATACCTGCACTGAATACTTTGCTCACGGATTTCAGGCAATTAAAAAACATTAAAATGCACGCCGAGGAGCAAGATTCCTTGTCTTTTTCCTTAATACGGTGATTATTATTGTTACTATTATTTTAAAGATAACCCATCATGGAAGCCCGTAGCTTTGCCAGCAAAAACAATGTCCTGCCATCGTTAAAAGTATGTTACAATTTGTGGCTAGGTACCCAGCATTTGACATGGAGTGGTGTTCTATTTCAACCCAATTTAATTATATGCTCCTTTTATATATCGTGGATGGCTCACACTAGCAGAATTGTTTTGCCTGGTGAAAAACTGGCCATGACTTGTCATAATGGGCTGGTTTATAGAACCACTGAAGTATAGTTACTGCCCATCATTCGGGAATTATGGCACCATAACAACCCTTTATTTACATATACTGCTGAGACAGTAAAAACAGCAAATAGATTTCTTAAATCGAGACGGCAGAAATTTCCCCCCAGGGCACTTGGCCCTCATTGTGGCAGTAACATATGCAAGTCTAAATAACTTTGGTGTCTGTATTTCAGCAGTGCATCATTTTATGGACAGTTTATAACATTCTAATAATAAAATGGACTCTAAATTTGGAGTTGGGCTTCACGAACATTAGATGGTAATGTGCACAGCAGAATCTCTAAGTGATTTGTGAGGAAGGTTTAAATTTGCTAATCACACTACTGCTGAGAGACTCTGCAAAGGGGCTCAAGTGTGATCAGTGGCTGGGCTGTTGGAAGGCAGCAGGGCCTTCAACTAGCGGAGTGCCTGACCTAGTTTATGTTAGCACAGAGACCGCATCTGGGGGAAGTCAGGGATTCTTTTATTTCCAGACTCCAAGGACTCAGATGATCTTGGCTTTGCCCTCAAACAATAGAAGCTCTCTATTCCCTTCCCCCGCCTTTTTCACCTACCCTGTTTTCTTTCTTTCTTTTTTCTTTCTTTCTTTCTTTCTTTCTCTCTCTCTCTCTCTCTCTCTCTCTCTCTCTTTCCTTCCTTCCTTCCTTCCTTCCTTCCTTCCTTCCTTCCTTCCTTCCTTCCTTCTTTCTTCATGATATATGCTTGGGGAAAAGATTTATTGGCATAGAGCATCCTGCCCTCATTGACTGTTCATCTGTCCTGAGATTTCATGTAAATTGCCCTCTCTTTATTCCTGACCCTCTACCCCTTTATAGAATTGTCTCTAGATTTATTCTTAATGCGTACGTTTTAAAAGCATGCTGCAAAGCATCTCCACTGTATTTCCATTCCTGGAGTGGTGGGTTCAACTCTCCCCTCCCTTTAGCTTCTAGTGAAGTTACATGATGTGTGACAAAGGATTGTGTGGGGAAGTCATGATTCAGACTGCCACCAATTCTGCGGTGACACACAGGTGGCTCAAGAGGGCAGATACCTAAAAGGGGGTCTTATTCCTCCCCAGGCCTGGAAGAGTGGGGGGGGGACAGGGGAGGGGGCCGCTGTGACAGCCATCTCTGGACTCCTGAGGTCACCGCCCTGCGCCGGTGGCTTGCTGCGAAAAGGACTGGTGAAACTGGACACTCCTCAAGCTCCCGGACCTTCCTACAGGGCAGTAGGAAGCCCGGCCAGCATCTGGGGCGACTACGCCTCCCAGCGAGAGCACTCGAGTGGGTGAGGCTTGTAAAAGCCAGTCCCTCGCAGGTCGATCCAGCCCCTCCGCCTCCCACCCCTGCCTGGCAGGTGCCCAGGCGCAGTGCACTCACCCCCGGAGGGCAGGCCGGCGCAGCTGCCCCCGTGCTGACATGGACTGCGCTCGCAGGCGTCGGGGTAGAGCACGCAGCCCAGCTTCAGCTCGGTCAGGCCCACCACCTCGGCGAAGCTGCTGCGCTTGTTCTGCAGCGGGAGCTCGTTGTTGTTCAGCACCACCGAGTCCAGGCAGCCTTGGAAGCCGCTCAGCACTTGCGTGACCCGCGTGTCCGTCAGGCTGCGGATGTTATCCGCCTGCACCAGCGCCCCGAAGTAGATGGTGCTCTCCGTGCTCAGCGTCTGGAAGTAGAGGGGCGCCCGGCGCCGCTCCACGTAGCTGTCGTCCAGGGACAGGCTCGTGAAATTGCGGTTGAGCTCCAGGAAGACCGAGTGCCAGCTCCCATCGTTGACCGCGCGGCCCGAGATGCCCAAGATCCCCGGGCCATTGCCGCAGTCCAGCTGGAACCACAGCTTGCCGTCCACAATCTGTGTGGGGAACCAGCACCGGAGCGCTTTTCAGTATGCATCTGGCAGCATGTGCCCGGACTCCCTGTTCCCACCCTGTGCACTGGAAGCCTCTAGGATGGACGTTTCTTTTGAGCCAGTCCTAAGTCTGGGGTGGTTTGATCTCTCCCCATTATGTGCTATGCAAATGCATGCCTGAAATGTCCCAAATCTTGTAATTAGTAACACCAGCACAGCTGTACAGATCCACAATTATATTTAAGAATGTTCCTATTCTTTGGATCTTCGCCCTTTGAAAGGTCACAGCAATATCTTGTTTAGGGGTCTGTTCATTCTCTGCACCCTTCTTCATTATTACTACCACAGGAATGATTTCTGTGAATTCAATATTTATTTATAAATATTTATTGAACATCTACTATGTGCTAAGCAGTGCTCTAGGTGCTATGGAAACCACTGTGAGCAAAAAGTTCTCTCTGACCTCAGGGGGCTTATGTTTTGGCGGGGGTGGAGTGGGGTGGGTGGAGATGGCCATAAATCAGATAAGCATAGAAATACATATGTACTCCACAAGTAAGTCTTGTGAGTGTGCTAAAAGGGAAGAAAGAGGCCAGGTAGAAATAAATGATCTTTTACTTCCAGCTTCACATATAGCTAAGATTTTAAAACCCTTCTATATTAAACACTAGCATATTCCTAAAGTGGTTCTTTAGGACGGCTGCTCATCATTTAGGTTACAATTATCCCACAAAGCGCCCAGGGCTTGGCCATTTGCTTAGAATATAGTTATGTATCTTTAATGACATCTGGGATTTTCTGGGTAACTGTTTCCGCCTTGTAGATGCTCCCAGCCCCCCATCTAGGGTCAGCTACAACACAGACCTGTCTGCTTTGATTGCACTGAGCAGTGCCTCCGAGGGGAGGGCATCCAAGTCCGTTCCGGGAGGCTAATGAACTGCAGGGGGACATTAAACTCAGAAAGTGTGTGCTGTTGGGTGATGGTGGCTGGCCAGGATCTGTTGGCCAGGGACTGGTCCTCCACAGAGACCCAGGTTCAACTCTTGCTGAGGAGTTGGGCTGGCTTTTGAATCCCCTGGGGTTCACCCTCCTCTGCATTTCTCAGAAACGCAAGGTAGCTGAGGATCCGGGGAATGATGCTGGACCCTGGTCCTGCCAACAAACCGATACTGGGCCATGAGAGGATTGGCAGCCAGCGACTGCGAAACAAAAGGTACTCTGCTGGCCTTTTTGTATGACCCAGCAAAGGGGTCTTGTGCGGGCCGGCATCTGAGTCATGCAAGGGCAGTAGGCCTTCATTTAGGATCTGCTGACATTGGTAGTCCTGTACCAGAACCTGGGAAGAGAACACAAACTTTGGAGAGTGGGAAGGGGAAGGGAAGGGAAGGCAGACCTTCTAGATCTCTAAGAACGAAGGAGGTATACATGCCAAATGAATTCACAGATACAGGCAGACCCACTCTTTCCAACATGCGTTTGCTTTAGGACAGCCTGATAGGGATTTTTCACAGAATTACTCATTCTCACGAATGATGTATTTCTCTCCCTATGCTTCAGTATGTTCCACAGACAACTAATTCTTAGGGACTCTCATTTCTGCCTCTGTGGATTCTCTAGCACCTTCTCTTCCTGCATATAAAGTTATGCCATGGGAGCACGCGTACATGGAAGGCCGGGGGCTGTGTGAACCAGGCAGAACCCTGGGAACATACGAAAGAGGACTTTAACTCGGGCTTTGTTGTGTCCCACCCAGGCGACCTGGAGAGAACAGGCTGACCTCTCTGGGCTTGGGACCCCTTACATGGCGAGCAGAGATCGTGGCTATGGCTCATTTTCCAAGGAGCCTGGGTCCACTGCAGAATGGTTAGCTGCCCTGTACGCAGTATGTACATACTCCCACTCTGAAATCCAAGTGTATACATGTAAAGAGACCGGAGGCAAATATTTATGTTTTTCTCAAAGAGCTTTCTTATATGATCTATGCTATTGCCTTGGTCAGTTTCTTGGTTCCACAAAATGGACTGAATGGATATTGTAAATCATACCAGCAGACTTGTTCAGGAACAACTCCTGGGTAATATCCATATTTTTATTTCAATGTAAGTAATAAAATGATCAAATGCGACTTTGGGGACTTCCTTCCTCCGACACAGTCCATCTGCTGTTATGCTCCGTGGCTACAAAGCGGTGTCCCCAGACTAGCAAGGAAGATCTGGCAGTGAGGGTGCAACTCATCGAAGGTTTTATAAAAGGATGCAGTCAATTAATAGATTCCTCGGTCCATTCCCCTCTCCAACCCCACTCCCTACCTCTTGGGCTAATAGCCAAGTTGCAAATTCATCTGGGAGAACCGATGTAGCTCTAAGGTACTCAGGTACATTGAAGTTCCATAACTAAGGGACATAAAATGATCCCACAGTAACAGCGAGTACAGTTCAGTTTGCTTTCCTGTTGAGAAAAGTAAGAGCAGCAACCTGCCGAATAAGTAGGAAGCCTGGTGCCTTTGGAAAACAAAAGTGATTTATGTCCTCAAAATTCTAGGAGTTTAGAATGATGAGCCTTGTTTAGGTGACACACCAGAGTGCTGATGTCAGAGGCAACTTTGCAAAAGTTAATCTCTTCCTATGTCACAAGCATATTATGCTGAGGAGAGAAGAGAATAGTTTCATGTCTGAGTCTGTTCACACTGGAAACTCATGTTCTGATCATATTTAGTTTTTCTCTGTCTCCAAAATAGGGTAGACCCAGTTTGAAAGGATCTCTCTTAAGAGGACAATGCTTTCTCAAGTCAGAGGGCAAACTGTTTTAATAGAAATTCAGCTGTGCATCAAACTGTAGAAAAAGAAAGAAAAAAAGTCTGCAGCAATGATCTGAAATTATGTGCTGGGTTGGGGGAGGAAGGTAGGCAATTTGTTCAATGAAATGCATAATTCTGAGAGCAGGGCTCTAACATCACGAGGTATTTAAGTCCTCAGTTTTGTCTTAAATCAGCGATGGGCTTTAACGCGGTCTTGAGTGGCTTGGAAGACAAGATATCAGAGCTGTAAGAAGTCATCTTGTAGGAAAGTAGGATTTTGAGTGAAAAGGTAGAAATGATGGCACAAAGTCTTACTGCTTCAGATCCTTGGTGTGTGGCTCTAGCAAATGCACTAATGCCCCAAAACTTGTAAGAGGGTTATGAACTATTCTTTGTAAAGGAACTTTTTGAAAACCTGTTTTCAAGGCTGCCATCAGTGGTTATCTGGCTCAAAAAATATGCCTTAAGGGCGCCTGGCTGGCTCAGTTGGTTAAGTGTCTGCCTTCGGCTCAGGTTATGATCTCAAGGTCCTGGGATCGAGCCCTGCCTCTTTGGGGTCCCCGCTCAGTGGGGAATCTGCTTCTCCCTCTCCCTCTGCCCCTACTCTTACTCGTGTTCTCTTGCTCTCTCAAATAAGCAAATAAAATCTTTTAAAAAATTTTATTTTGTTAGTCACCATATAGTACATCATTAGTTTTTGATATAGTGTTTCATGATTCATTGTAAATAAAATCTTAAAAAAGATACCTTATCATATGGTTTCACTCATACGTGGAACATAAGGAATTGCATGGAGGACCGCAGGGGTAGGGAGGGAAAACTGAATGGGAAGAAATCGGAGATGGAGACAAACCATGCGAGACTCTGGACCCTGGGAAACAAACAGGATTACAGAAGGGGGGGGTGGGGGGATGGGTAACCTGATGGGTATTAAGGAGGGCCCGTGTGGTGATGAGCACTGGGTGTTATATGCAACTGATGAATCGTTGTACATCAAAAACTAATGATGTACTATATGCTGGCTAATTGAACATAAAAAAAAAAAAACCTTAAATAAATAAATAAATAAATAAATGATCATCCCAGCCCTCTAAAACTCTTCTTTTGATAACACCTGTAGTACCCCTGACCTGCTTGCCCTGGTTAGAGGGCCAGATCCACTACTGACTAGTTACGTTTGGGCAAGCCCATCCATTCTCTCTGAACCTGTTTCCTCACAAGCAAAAAAGGATGCACTCCTGTCTGGGCACAGGAGAGTATAAGAATACATGCATGTATTTTGTAAAGTACTTTGTAAACTCTTAGGTATCTTATTATTATCATCCTGCAATTATTATCAGTTAACTCACTTCTCAGTGGTACTCTTACACAGATCCTTGAAACTCTGGAATCCTGTGGGGGCTTCCTTGTTGCTTTTCTATGTCAGAAAGATCTGGCTACTCCAAGTGGGCTGTTTTATAAACCAAATGAGCTTTCCCTGACCATCTTCTTTTTATCCCTGGGGTTTTAAGTTAGCTGTGTCTGAGAATCATCGAAATGAAGCCATGTGTTATCTATAACTTCCCCACAACATGAAATCATAACATTTCTAGATTAACAAGCAAGAACTTCTCGTGCTTTCACCATAATATTGGACCCGAAATACGGGTAGAAGGAAAACGTTATAAATCTCTCCTGGTGATCTGACAGGTTTCTTTTACAGGTTTGAGAAGAGCCAGAGAACCTATCCCATCGTTTTTATTCTTGTTTTGGCTGCCTGAAAATTCAGAGTCATGGTTTGTGTTCAACTGATACAGCAACCCTTGGTCTAGATTTTTTAATGATGATATTATTCTTGTCCCCACTTCATTGGTTGGGTCTTAACCTTCTATTTTCATCTTAGTGGTATCCTGATCTTACTGCATTTTGGTGTTTATGGTAAGCCTGGAATCTCTTCTGGAAGAAGACAGGGCGTCAGTGGTCAACAGAAGAATGAGCGCCTTTGCTGCTGCTAAGAAAGAGTGGTGCTCCTTGTCCATGAGCATTTTCAATCCTTGAGGTCCCAAGCAATTCTTCAACTGTCTTCAAGGGGTGCCCTTCACCCCTATTGATTTTCTCAATACTTTTTAGAGAACGTGCTCTAACTGGGAAAATCTAAACAACCAGGAGGTGCAACTTAAACAAAGCATTTCAGTCTAGTCGTTGAACCTGAGTACAAGGCACATACTGTACCTAAAGTCAATGAAAAATCTTGCATGAGGCTGGAAATGTTAAGCAAACAGATTCAAATCCCCTAAGTGGATATTCCTGGCGACTGTAGGAGAATATCTGCTATAGTTCAGTACAGCTGTGTCCTGCTTTAGGCTAACTCAACATATGAAAAGCAAACGTACCAAACAGACAGACTGGGGGTGATTATTCACATCACAAAGGGATTAATGGAAGGGTTCCTTCAAATAGTGACCGTCCACCGTTTATTAGAATTCCATTTACAGAGATTCAATTTACACAACTTTCAGAAACACGCTTGTTTCGTGAAATACAATATACCTTAGGAGCCAGAGCCGCCTAAAAGGTTTAATTATTCTTCTTTCCCATCCCCAGGGACCTGCACGTTTTAGACCTTTGCCAGGAAAGTGTCAAATGACAAGCTCCGGTTTTAGGATCTGGCCATTCAGGCCCAAGAGTTTTGTTCTCTCTCAGATTTAATGCTAAAGGAGAGATTTGCTAGTAGAAAGTGCCTCCTAAGGAAGGTCTGCAAACCAGCGGTCCTGTTAGACCTTGAAGGAGGAGAGGAAGGTCAGTGACATTTCAGCTGAGCCCCGGGAGCTGGCAGCTCGGAAGGGCCAGAGCCCTTCCCCAGCGAGTATACAAAACCCCACCTCTCAGGGCTATTTAGAAAGAAGCCACCCAAGGCAGGTGGCTTCAGGGGCCAGGAGGTTAGAAAGACAGCACTTAGGTCTTTGCCTGTGTCTTCTTCTACCACGAATATCTAACTTGAATTCAGTTTGCTAAAACTGTGCCTCCAGAACTTCTCCTGTTTTCTTTCCCAGAGCTGAAATGATTCTCTGAGTTGAATGAGTGGAGGTAGCAGGCGAGTCCCCACGAAAGTTTTAAACCCCAATTGCCTGCTCGCTCCCTCTGGCCACCACGTGGTGCCTGGCAATTCCAGAAGCAGGTGAGTAAAAGTCTGTGTGATAGAAGCCACGGGCATTTAATGTCCTACATCCTTTTCTCCCTCTGGATGAAAGCCTGGGGCACCTCATCAACTTGGATGTGACCTATCAAATAATCAAAGGACAGAAGCTCTAAAGGCCCACCATGATCCCCATTAAGCCCAGTGATGTAACCCTAGGAAGGAAAAAACTGCCAGCCATTTCCACTTGCATGGGCACTTCCTAGGGGTCAGACTGCGTCTGCCTCTGAACGCACTTACAATGGGCTGGTACAGGAACCTTGCGGGAATGGGAGAACAGCCTCAGATTAAACATCTCCCTCCTTGTCCTCCTGTGCTGGAAGGCTTCCTTGGGTCGACAGATGCCCAGAATGTGACTTTGGATGAAATGATGATAGCAGCAAGACTGAGAGCTGGGGGAGAGCGTGCAGAACAGCAGAATGTAGCCAGAGAGACTGGAATGCAGGTCCTGGCCTGGGCGCTTGTGAGCTGGCCCACCCCGGGTAATGAACTTGACCTTTCTGAATCTCTGTTCTCTCCTTGATCAGATGGTGCTGATCGTATATAATAAATGTATCATATTAACTTTATAAGAGAAAACAAATGAGGTGCATAAAGCTGTTAGTATTCGTGTTGTCGTTGGTTTCACGAAGGCGCCAGGAGCTCTGAGCCGCATACAAATGCTAGACTTGCTCTCCAGGAGATCCGGCTGCTTCGGAGCCTTTCTGAGGCTGGCAGTGATTGCACAAGTGGGCGACTAGGGGCCATGACAGGACATATGGAGTCTCCTCTACCCTAGATCTCCAACTTCCTCCCCGAGTAAGAACAGAAGTCACCTTCAGGGGTCAGTGGGGCTAGGCCCGCGTGGGAGAACAGGACACAACCAATCTTTTTAAAGGACCACCCCTGCCGTGGAATTGATTAGGAAGTGCATCCTAATGAACTGTTGCATGATTACAGCTCCAAGGAGGGCAGCCCTTGAACCCACTCTAGAGAGAGATGCCCCAATATCCGAAGAGCCAATTCTGAAGCCGAATGTACAAAAGGAAATGGGGTGTTGGCACACCTCCCAGTACTGCGGCTGCCCGTCTTTGCCCTCAAGCCAGTTTCTGGTCTTCTGAACTTAAAAGACAAAAAAGATTTCAGGCCCCAATCTGAGAGCCAAAATATTAACATGAGAACTGACTGCAGGAAAAGATAACCCATTTTAATTACCTTCAGAATTATGCAGGGATTTGCTCTGGTGTACATTATAATCCCGTTGCTTTGCAGGGTTCGCAGACGCAGAGCTAGCCGGAAGTCCTCTTCTTTGCTATTTTCAGACAGCCGGTATTTGATGTAACTGTTTCCAGCAAAGCTGAGAGAAGTGTGCCCTGAAAAGACCATTAGGAGAAGACAGATATACTGGGAACATCCAGAAATGGTCAGGGACACATGACATCACCCAACAACCCACCAAGCCAGTTGATGAAAGACCATGGGAAGTTAATGAAGGCATTGAGGAGAAGCCGCTTTTGATTAAAAACGGATTCTCTCCACTTCAGGCCACACTCTAATTCCGAAGTGAAAAAAATATTAATTCATCAGATACCAAAAAATCTCAGTGGTCTCATGCCAGGGGAAACTTGGTAAATTCTATAACCTGAATTTTCTTAGAGTCTCAACGCCCACTTTCTAAAATGAGCACTGTTAACGGATATGCCCTTCCTGCCCACCACCAGTCACTTAGACACTTAAACACTTGCCACTCCATGAAACAAAGAAGAGAGAAAGCCATTTGCAAAGAGTAGCCACCTTCCCCGAGTATCTTAATGCCAAATAGCCAACTGATGTCATTTGCACTAATGTTGAAAGAAGTAAGTTCATGTCTTGCTCATGTGTTGTCGCAATTCTACTTTTTGACCATGAATTTCAAGGCTTGCTTTTCCAGCATCCATAGTCCTACCTACATCGCCCCATTTTGAGTTCACTGTCTTTTGTACTAACTCCAACTTTATGTTCTAACGAGCAAAATGATGCTGAAAAGCTGTCTTGCTGGGGCAACAGGTGGCAAGTGTGAAAATACAACCAGTGGATGAAACTCATGGACAATCACAAGTTTTCTACATAGAAAAGAGAAGGAAGATGGGCGGAAAGTGACATCTGAAGTCAGGAGACTTGTTGGCTTTGTTGTCACCCCTACAGACCCACCTGCTGTGTGCACAGGGTGTGTGTAGGGGTAGGGCCAGCCTAAGTATCTTTCAACTCTAAGCCCTAGATGACCGCAAAGGCAAGTATGCCAGGGATCTCTTCACTTCACGGGCAGCTCTGTTCTTAAAATCACCTATGAGAGAGCTTTGGCTTCCATGTTTGAGAACAGTGCTGCTGAATTTCTAGAACCCAAGGCTTAGCAAAGTGCCTTGCATATAGCAGACCTCATTGTTTTGTGTTCTCCCTATAATTGCTGTTATAATCACCACTTCATAAATATTTCTTGGATTCCAAGAAGGGTATCAGTGTACCTGTATTTTAAATACATCCTCTACCAAAAAGAGAGGTCTATTGGTACCCAAAATGAATACTTCTTCTAGAGTTTAGATGTGATAGGGAATATGTGAATCATATTCTGCAGTTGAGGGAGATCAGAAACAGGATCATTTGGATCAATATAACATAAAGAGGTTTCTTTCTCTTTTTTTTCCCTTTAGGACACAGAGGTGAGACATGCAGCACGTATATATCTCCAGCGGAGAGTCTGCTCACTTGGTGCTCTAGGCTTGGGTTTACCCTATGGAAGGTCAACTGGACTGGCTCAGCTGTACCTTCTGGTGAGCTCTGTTTTGTGGCTCTGGGTTGTGCAGCCCTCTGACCATCAAAGGCCATGCCACGGATACTCTTGACTCCTCTGCCTAACCAATGGCCTTCTATTTTCCATTTTACACTCTTAACATCCATGAGACACCATTGAAAACACATGTTGTGGTCTTCCTGTTATATAAGGAGTCCACGGTCATTATGGGTTTCCTGAGCACAGGCTGAAGCTGTAATGAATCCCAAGCACATGTGAGGGCGGATGTTAGCTGTGGTCCCTCCTGAAGGTAAATGTGGCATGCAGACAGAAATGCCTTTCGGAAGAGCTAGGGCAGAGTCATTTACCCAAGGGCAAGTGCTTCAGGAATATGAATTTAGACCCACATAATTCCACTCCCCTCTGCACCTGAGCACTCTCCGAGCTTCCCTGGTGGACACTGGCAGAGGTAGGGTCTCCTGCTGGCTTCATAACCGACACACTGCATGTCCCCTGGACATGGCTTCTCCATGCAAGGATCGTTTGACCCTGGGCACAGTCCTCCTGTGACAAAAGGGAACACACATGATCAGTATGCAGAGAATCACCTTACATTCTAGGGGACACTGGAATAGTTCCAGAGCGGGGCTCTACAGGCTCTGGGCTGAGAGACAAAAGGGCCACCCAGAAGCAGGAGCACCCGAATGGGCTTTACCTGGTGTGAGTGCCCATCAAATGTCCCTGCATCGGCCAAAAGCTCACCGCCAGCCTGAAGTAGTTTGGCTTCAAAGCATAAACAGAGCTCTTCGTTTTAGGTTCAGATATGCTAAGGTTGTAACTGGACCAGTATTAGCTGAAAGAAGATCACACTGCACAGGCTCTGGTCGTATTTACTGGAGTGGGTTCTGCACATGAATGCCTACATGAATGCATTGCTGGAGTTTCCATTTGTCTTACACCCTTTTTCTTTCCTGCCCTGAAAAACTTCAGGGGTAGACTTCGGAAGATGTTAGCTGTTGTTTTTCAGAGGGGAAAGAAAAAGACGTTTCTAAAGAAAAGTATGACGAATTCTAAGTCACGTAAGCACAATTCCCATTGTTTCCTAATCCCTTCTGCTACCTGCTCTTGTATCGATTAGCCATAAAGGTGTCCTACCACCTATCAAAAACAGTTGAATGATCGCTGGCAAAGGCAGTTTTCTTGCTACCTGTTCGATGCTCACAGCACAGTGAGATGAAAGGTTAATGCCTCAGAAAGAAAAATCCTGGAAAGCAGATTAACTGATTAAGGCAAAATTCAGGACCCAAGTGAGTCATTTCTGAACCGTGGTGAGGGCAAATGGGGGTCCACCCAAGGAAGTACAGGTTTCAGAAGTCCTGGATATTTCAAATGTGAGTAGGCCACTTTCCACGTAGTGAGAGTTTAAGCGGTAAGGATGATAGGAAAGGACACACAAATGAAAAATCGCCCACAAATGGGTTAGCGGTGGCCTAAAGGAGCACCTCCTCTGCGAACCAAGAATGTGCAGACATCAGCAGCTTCCTTCCTCAGGAGGATCTGACCCATTACCAAACTCCCGTCCGTCCTCTTTCCTCATCATTAAGCATACTGTCCCATTATACAGTCAATTCTTTGTTCAGGGGAAAGCAGACATTTAATGCTAACTACATGTAAACATTTAAAAACTGTAATCCTTGAGAAGAGCAATATAAGTGGCACCAGCACACTCAGAATTCATAAATCCTATTTTCCACCGGTTTAGAGCTCAGGCATGAAAGATACTCTTGGCAATGATCCAGCTTACAAAGTCTTAGAAGATGAAGGGATTTTCAACTGAAAACTTGGAATGATCTCTACAAATGGTTCTAAAAGACATTAAGTGCCCCAAAATACATCTTCTTATTTTCATCCCAAGAAATTTTTACTCCTGCCATGTATTTCTCAATATTTATGCATTTAAAACAGCTGTTCTACCACCTTATGATCTGCTTCAAAGTGCTTTTGATAACCAGTTTTAAGATAATTTTTGGTGCATTCATTCAGCAAATAATTTTTTTTAGGGCCAAAGAAGTGATAAGCCTGGACATATAGATTATTTGTTTATTTATTTGAAAGAAAGTAAAAGAGAGAAAGGGAAAGAGGGAGAGAGGGAGAAGCAGACTTTGCTGAGCAGGGAGCCCGTTGCGGGGCTCGATCCCAGGACCCTGAGATGACCTGAGCCGAAGGCAGACGCTTAACTGACTGAGCCACCCAGGCGCCCCAAGCCTGGACATACATAGATGACAGGAAACAAGGCCACCTCTTCCTCCCTCCGGGAAACAACCAGCAAACACATGAGGACTATACAATAAGGTAAGCGCCTTGATAGAGGTCCCAGAGAAGGGACAATTGTGTTTCCTGGGAGAATGTCAGAAGTCCTCACCAAAGAAGGGAACATTTTAAATTCAGGCTTGAAGGCTGAGATCCTTTTAGGAACAAGGGGCTGTGTTTCATGGGAATGAGCCAGCCATAGCAAGTGGCTCGACTGTTGTGTGGGTTAATGCTCATTCATGAAAAGTTCACAACTCTACCAGCTGACTCTTCACTGTCTCCATGCATGGCTACATGTCAGTTTCTGATGGTCTTGCACACTTCCAGGTTGCTCCTAAATGTGGACTCATTAGTATGTGCTCAAAGATGCTAACTCAGCCCAACACTAAACTTGGCCACATGAAGGTGGCCATGTGCATAGATAATCACAAAATGCATTCTATCCAATAGATGTAGTTCTGAATTACCTGGGCATCACCTTCCAATTAGACACAGAAACAGTAATTTACATACTTAAGAAATCTATTTCTTCCCATTACACAGACATGACTTTTTCCGTGTCCTGCTTTCGCCAGCTGAAGGATATCTTTCTCTACATTTCTGTTTCTGAGACACAGTGGCATAGACCCCATTTCTGCTGTAGTGCAAGGCTCTATTGTTAAGAAACTGTGCATTATTAAAAGTCCAGTTTAAAAGCCACTAATTCAAAGGGGGAAAAGAGGGCTAGATAATTTCAGACTCATGACAGTAAAGGTATTTTCTCCTGGAGGAATTATGGTAAGATTAAAAAAAACAAAAACAGCTGTAAGCGTATATAATAAAAACTAAACACAGTATTTCATATTAAAACAGCATTTGACTTCCTGCTATCTTCTTCTTCTTCTTCTTTTTTTTTAACATATAATGTATTATTTGTTTCAGAGGTACAGATCTGTGATTCAAAGGGCGGGGGAATTGGAGGGGGAGACGAACCATGAGAGACTATGGACTCTGAGAAACAAACTGGGCGTTCTAGAGGGGAGGGGGTGGGGATGGGTTAGCCTGGTGATGGGTATTAAAGAGGGCACGAACTGAATGGAGCACTGGGTGTTACATGCAAACAATGAATCATGGAACACTAAAAAAAAAAAAACCCACAAAAAAAAAATCCCAGCATTTGAGTACTTCTCCCTTTTATCCACATTTTTTTAACGGTTTCTCTTACCATCAGCCCTGCCCTGGTAGCTGGCACATGCTTCTTATTCTGTCACCATCTCTCTTATCTTGGGGTAAAGCCAAAGCCATTCAGACCAGCAGCTGGGATTCAAACTCAAAGCTTTTTCTTTTTCCCTCATGTCATAACCATAGAACCCATACAATTACACCCACTAAGTTAATGGATTATGTTAGATCCAGTGCCCATTATAAAAACTCTAGCTGGAGGATATGTAAAAAAAAATACATTAGTGTAAGTATTATAATATGTGCATTTAAAAAGTAATAATATTAATATACATATTAGATATATAATAAGTATATTTCTAGTCATTCTAGCAGCCATTGAGTTTGATAGGTTTACTCTTCTTTCTTTTTATTTTTAATAGGCTTTTTAAGGCAAAGGGGACAGTTCTTGGCAAGTGATCTATCTCTTGATGCGTTAAAAATCCTCCGGGGCCTCCCCCACCAAGTCTCAGCCCGGGCTGGGAACAGTTGTAAACATTCAGACTCCAGCTGCTTCTGTCAGCTCACTCTGCTCATGGTCGGTCCGCTCTCCCGTGGCTCAAGAGAGCAGGAAGGCAGATTAGAATCCAGAGGTCAGTGTAAAACGTAATGTCGTCCTTAGCTGGGGACAGATGTGAGCATGTGCGCAAAATGCGGTCTATTCCAAATAGAGAAAGACTTCTGGCTACGAGAAACAGGTTTCCCCAAACTAAATATTCCCCATGTACAATACTGTAGTTTTTCCTTCCCTATTAATTAGGAAAAGATATTAGGTCCTTTCTGACATATATGATGTCAGAGGGACTTGACCTTTGTATGCCAATGCTGAACAATGTTGTGTGTCCTTTGACCTCAGATACACCTAGACGTTTGGGTCCTGGGGACACTTTCCTGGGAATAATAAGCCTCTTTCCAGCCAAAGCCCTACATTCTCTAGCAACATGAAACCCAGTGTGCTTTAAATGGATGCTGAGGGGTTAACTTGTTTTTAGAAATCCCACGTTTATATCATCCCCCTCTCATGGAAGTATAGACACCTACTATTTTAAGTCTGAAAGACCATGTGTTTCACGGGAATGGGAATGAGCCAGCTGTAGTGAGTGGCTCGATTGCTTGTGTGTGTTAATGCTCATTTTAAAAAATAAAATAAAAATTGCTTTCACATACATTAGCCGTAGCGCGTGGCTCGACTGCTTGCATGTGTTAATGCTCATCTTTCTGATGGCAGACGGTGCCTTATCATAGTAATAGTTACGAGACAACAGTGTCAAGTCCCATTGCCCTCTGGGAGGAAGTTTATCTTATTAACTATCATTAAATAATCCAGGTTTAATTAACTTGCGCTGTGATCAGCGACAACTTGGGGGGTGGAGGGTCTAGACCGACACGTTCTGCATCTCCCGGCATCCATCAGTTTGGTGCCAGAGTTAGCATGAAGGGAGAAGGGGCCCACTTTATCAAAATGACCGATGCCATTTGTTGTGGCAGGATAGAAGGATCGGATGTTTTTAGCAACTCCAAGAACACGGAACAGGCAGAGAAAGTCTGTGCCCCACGCCCAGGTCCCCTCAAGAAGCTAGTGTATCGTAACAGGAAAGGATCTGCAGTGACAAGCTGCAGGCCTAGATCTTGGCTCTGACCAGTTATTCCACTTATTTACTGTGTGGCTCTGAACAGGTCACTTGACTTCTCTGAGTCTTGATTTCTTTTTCTGAAAAATGAGGATAATAACTGTTCATAGAGTTGTGAGGATTAAATGGGCTAATGTATGTGAAAGCAATTTTTTATTTTTTAAAGATTTTATTTATTATTTGTGTGTGTGTGAGAGAGAGAGAGAGGAAAGAGCACACAAGCAGGGGGAGGGGCAGAGGGAGAAGCAGGCTCCCTGCTGAGCAGGGAACCTCATTGGGACTCGATCCCAGGACGCTGGGATCATGACCTGAGCCGAAGGCAGATGCTTAACCGACTGAGCCACCCAGGCGTCCCGTGGAAGCAATTTTTAAAGGGAAAAACAAAGTAAAAACAAATTATTACAAGGTCTCAAAACTGGAGACACTAGTTTGACTCAGCCCCATGGCAGAAACCTGAACTCAACTGTAATCTTTTTCTTGCTGTTTTTTTTTGGTCAAATTCGTGGTTTGTAAACTGATAGGTGATATGAAATACCGTGTGCCTGGGAGGTACAAGCTAAAGCCTGGGCCATTTTATTCGTCTGCGTCCCAGGCCCCTGTGGGGTCAGCCCCTTGGCCACCTTGTCTCGGGCAGAGGTGGTCTTTCTAGACAGCCCTGTACGCAGCCTCGCACGGGAGAAAGGTGCACAGGATGTGGCTATTCTCCGAAAGAAGGTTTCCACGTTCTGAAGCGTTGCTCAGGTGGAAATTTAGGCCACTTTCTACAGAGCTGACAATGTACATTTCACTGGAGCAGCAGCTTCAGAGCTTTGGAACCTGCACAGAGGGGAACGGTGATCCTCTTGGGGTCTTGGAGGGTCTCGCTGCCATTCCTGCAGCCCCCGGGATTAAGTCTATGCCTTGAGAGAATACATCAGTATCTACCTGTCATTATTATCACCATCACTTGGAGCTGATTCAACCTCTTCATGTACATTTCTGCCTCATTACACTGTGGATCTGATAACTAACGGTAAATATCCTACACCCTGAATTCACACACTTTGCCAAGATGCCATGTCTTAGCAAATGCTGCACAAGTCAATAAGCTTTCCTCTTAATTCTTGGCCTGCATGAAGTTTTAAAACATATTCTCCAGAGGTCTCTTTGGTTTGAAGTGGTCTCTTAAGTGGTTCTCCCACAAGCACAGAATCATCTGGAATGGTGTTTGCTTGGCTCAGCCATATTTTCTGGATGTTTAGCTTAAATTTCATTTAAGACATCCTCTCTGGGGCGGTTGTGTGTGGGTGGAATAGATAAGGGAAGATCCACACGTTGAGAAGCTGGTGTCATGGCTAGGCTAGACACCTCTAAACCTCTCCTGGCATGTTGGGACTTGTGTACTGGAGATGAAGATCTGCAGAGACATAGCTGTTATGAATGTAAAATAGAAACTTCCCAGTTTGCAGGTTAAGATTCAGAGACTACACTGAAGGTTATTTGAGGTGAGGACTATTGGCTTTCTTCTCTGAGCATTAGCCTTAACAAACCCCAGCCCAAGGCAAACCCAATCTCAGATTTTTCTCTGCTTTTTAAAAACTCATCAAGGCTAAGTTTTAAGTGTCTTACTGAATCACAGAAGGCTTTGTCATTTTATTTTATGGTGCTTATTAGAAGTGCTTTCTGGGGCGCCTGGGTCACTCAGCCGGTTAAGTCTGCCTTTCACTTGAGGTCATGATCCCAGGGTCCTAGAATCGAGCCCTGCATCGGGCTCCCTGCTCAGCGGGGAGTCTGCTTCTCCCTCTACCCTCTGCCCCTCCTCCTGATCTCTTTCTCTCAGGCTCTCTCTCTCAAATAAATAAATAAAATCTTAAAAAAAAAAAAAAAAGAAGTGCACTGCCATGGCTGCCTATCACAGACTCCATTTACCTGTCCCCTGGTAATCCTCCCCAGGACTATCCTGACTCCTCAGCATCCTTGTCATTTGTCCAGTGTATGATGCTGGCTCGTCGTGTTCCCTGAGGACGGGAACGATGGCAGCCTCACCTACCTCTATACCTCCAGCACCCTGCACCCTGCCCAGGGCCTGGCAACGTATCCACATCACTGCTGAGTGAATGAGCAGATGAACGGATACCCCAAATCTCTGGGCTTTTCTCTTCAGTGCTCTCTCCGCTGACAGTGCATCCCCTGCCTGGCAAAGACCCAGGAGGACAAGCTTCACTGCTTCCAGTGCCTCTCATGGACTCCTCCAATAGGACTGAGGACTCCCTCCTTTGTCCCTCCTCTGTGCCCTAACTACACCACCTACAACTGTTTATAGCTTCTGTTTGTTTGCAGCCAAGGAACAAAGGAACTTCTGCAGTTTGCGTAGGAAAAGAGGATTCAAGGGGTCACAACAACTGCCCTTTAGTATCTGGAGGGCAGCTTGTATAGGAGGAGTTAGACGAGTCAGGTTCTGGGTGGCTCTAATGGATGAGCTGGGTGACGTTACAAGGAGGTGGATTTTGGTGCACTAGAAGGGAGAAGATTGTCTTGGTCCATCTTGGGAGGTTGTGAGGCCGGCTAAATTACTGTGCCAGGAATGTAGTTAACAGGATGTCTGTCGTGGGTGAGAGGTTGGATTGGAAACTTTGAAGGTCCTTTCACATGGGTGCGGAAGTAGTAGGGCGCCATGCTTGAGGCTACCCGCTGGGAATCATGGTGCCGGCCGTTTGCGTAGCTCTGCGACTTTGAGCAAGTCTGCTGAGCTTCCCAAGTCTTAGTCTCCTTAACTTCTGAGGAAGGTTAATGATACCCTGCCTTTATGGTTATTAGAAGGTTAAATGCAATTATGTATGTTGGACAAACAGTGCAGTCACTGGTCACCGCTCAGTAAATGTTCATTGTTAAGCCTGTCCCTGCTTCTCCCCTGCAGGCCTTGGCTCTCGTGCTCCTCGGCCTAGAGCACGTGCCGGATTCTACGTACCCTTTCAGAGCTAGCTCAGTGGGCATTGCCCTCAGTGATGTGCTGCAGTGTTGCTCTCCCCTCCCCGAGCGAACTCTGGTGACAGTGCCATAGGCCATGGCTGAGGGCAGGGCAGCTGTTGCTCACACTCTGCTTGGCCCCCACCCTGCTCCCCCACTGCCGATGCTCCCTTCAGCTCTGGCTGTCACCACCATCAACACCCTGGGCTTAACCTCTGATGGTCTCCTAGGGAGTCCATTCTCCTGGACAATGGGCTCTTTTTTTGATAGATTTTTATGACAGACTTTGGTCTCTTGTTTTTGCTTTTTTAAAGACTTCGATTTTTTGTCAGAGAGAGAGGGTGAGAGGGAACACAAGTAGCGGGAGTGGCCGGCAGAGAGAGAAGCAGGCTCCCCACTGAGCAGGAAGCCCGATGCGGGACTCGATCCCAGGACCCTGGGATCATGCCCTGAGCTGAAGGCAGACGCTTAATGACTGAGCCACCCAGGCGCCCCTACATTGGACTTTTGAAAAGTCAATGACATTTTTACAAAAGGGACAATCAGCACAGCCCGGTGGGACAACAAGAGGACAGAGCATCAAGGACAGCCCACAGAGCACCCTTCATTCCCTGTGCGTTTAAATTGGCATGAGGCTTTCTTCCTGAAGTGCTGAAGTTCACTAAACTTGTGAAGTTTACCAGGAGTCATCTTGTGACATCAAAACTTTGTATCTCTTGAAGTTCAGTTCAAACATGATGCTCGACGGTGGCTGGAATTTAATGAGCCTATTTGGCACTAAAATTCAAGTCTGCTTCCATTTTGTCAAAGCAACTCAGCATTTTGGTTCAAGATGCTAATTTTGTTAATTGGACCCAAAAAACTGTGCAGGAGAGAAAGAGGAGTTGGAAGTGGGGAGGAGCATATCAAGGCCAGATCTGTATAAATATTGCTACACAGTTCAGAATAGGCAGCTACCTCTATTTATCATCGTAATTATTCCACCAAGTGGTGGAAAAGTCCATTTATTGTATCTGCCAAGCTCCCAGGGCAAACCGAGGCGCAGTCAATACTAGTTGTGCATGTGTGTGCGCACACACGTGTGCGCGTGTTTTTAGGCGGGCAATTACTGAATTCAATTACCTCTCCGTCCAATAAATGAGAAAATGCCTGAAATGCCTACTGCTTTCCTTAACAGTTCCTCACTGTATTTTCATTAGAGGACACTTGAAAAGAAGTGAGAGCTATTTCTATTTCTAACTAAGAGTTTGCCCCTGAACTTGCAGGAAATCTTTCCTATTTTATCTTGCTGTGGGATTTCTCCAAGTTTGTTTTCCTTGACTACCAGCATTAGAATCACCCAGGGCTACGTATATAGACTCCTAAGCTTCACCTGAATCTTACTGTTATATTTGCATGTGGGGCCGGCTGTGGGCATTTCTGGTAAGCCCCATTCATGCATGCTGGCATCTGGGAGCCCCTCGGCTGTCCTGTGATGGTACTGTGATGCTGGTCAGCAGTCTGCCGGGGAAAACAAGGCTATCTGAGTATTCCTACAAAGCATATAGCACTGGGGTTGTGATTCACATAAGAAATGGAAAAGCCCCTATTCTTAAGATGCAGATAATAAAAGAGGGGCCCAAGAAAAGCCTGAATTGAATCCGCATGCCACCCTCACCAGCCACACAGCCCTGGGCAGGGCACGGAGCTACCACATTCATCAAATGGAGATGGTCGTACATCACCTGTTGAAGATGGGACAGGGCCAGATGACTTTT
Organism: Zalophus californianus; assembly: GCF_009762305.2. Classification (NCBI taxonomy): domain Eukaryota; kingdom Metazoa; phylum Chordata; class Mammalia; order Carnivora; family Otariidae; genus Zalophus; species Zalophus californianus. The sequence continues at coordinate 39,548,590 of NC_045605.1, forward strand.
CCAAGTCTTTTTACTACTAGAATCTAGTATTTTGTTTTACAGCTTAGTTACAAGAGTGACTTGAAGGTGAGAAGAGGCTCCAGGATGAGCCTGAATCTACACATACAGCATTCTTTGAGGAATTGTTCACTTTTCAAACCAAGAAGGCCTCTTTGTGGGATGTCTGGGGGTTGAATCATAAAAGCTTCTGGCAGGGCCACCCGGGTGGCTCAGTCATTAAAGCGGCTGCCTTGACTCAGGTCACGATCCCAGGGTCCTGGGATGGAGCCCCACATCGGGCTCCCTGCTCCGCGGGGAGCCTGCTTCTCCCTCTGCCGCTCTCCCTGCTTGTGCTCTCTTCTCTCTCAAATAAATGAATGAATGAATGAATGAATAAATAAATAAAAGCTCCCGGCATCCTGGGTTTACCGGGAACAAATGGTTTATGGGGACCAGAGACTAGGAGTCCTGGGCAGAGACCCCCAACTCGAAACTCACTGCATTTAAAATATTAGTGTCTCATGAAAAACCTCCCTCTCTCCAACACAAATCACCTCTCTGATTTCCTACTTTGGAGAAATTCTGTCACGTCAGCCCTCCTCTGACTCCTCCTGATGAACTCATACTCATCCCTCAAGACCCAGGACACAGATGGTCTGTGGTGTAGAAACGTCACAGAAAGCCTCCCTTTGGCCGACCATATCAGGGATCTTGTCCTTTCTCTGCCTTAACATTTATTATAACCTTATTATTGCAAATAGGCTCTTACAAGCTGACCTCATAATAGCCCGCTCCTAAGGGCAGGGGTGGGCGGTGTCTTTTCCACGTTGAAGCTTTAGCGCTTAGCACATTGCTGCCACCACAGAGGTCTGCTGACTGAAATGCGTTCTCGGAGCACAGGGATTAATTAGCTGGTTTAGTTTCTCCTGCAGGCTCTGCCCTGCCCTATAGTGAACCTCTTTTGAACCCTGCTGTGAGTCGCTGCAGGAAGGCCCTAGCTGAGCTTTGGTGCATAAATCAGTTTGCCCACAACGGAGATCTAGGTAAAGCCCAGACAGCAGGCACTCATAAATCCTGCATGCTGGTGGCATCTGCCAGAAAGGCATAGCGTCTAGCTTGAATGCTTTGAGTTACTTTGGAGCTAATTTACATATTCAGCAGGTCCGACACCACTGCATCTACCTGATCAAAACACAGAATTCACTGGTACGGCAGGGTGAGTGGCAATCACTTTCTAGGCTTCTCAGAGGACGTCAAAATGTCCCTGGTGGGGTGGGCGGAAGCTGTGGTCTCAGGAGCCCTGCTCTGATGAGCTTATTTTCCAAGCCGCAACCAAGAACTTTCTATAACGGAAAGAGGCCAGGGGCCCTTCCTGTCCCCAGTTACCTAAAGGGATGTTTTACAAATGGCCTCTCTTCTGGCCACAGTCCCTTTGGGCCAAGTTCACACTGGTTAGAAAAACTCCGGGAGCAATTTTCTTGGAAGAGGGAAGTGAATTTATGGCTCCACATGTCAGAAAGGAAAAAAGGCAGAGAGCAATACTTCTCACTGACCACCATGGGCATGGGACTCTGGACAGCTATGGCCTCTGACTGGGAAAGGTCAAGGTTCAGCGACTCTCGTTACCTCAACAAACTCGAGCCATTCCATCTCCTCTGCTCTGAGGGCTGAAGCCCTCCGAGTGGCCCGTTTTTCACTGAAGCAAATCGAACTGCCCTTACCCTCAGCAGTAGCTTCCTAACTTGTTGGCCTGCCTCTGGCCTGGCCCCAGCTAATCCATTCCCTTCTGCAGCCAGCACGCTCTTTGTGAAAGACAGCTGATTCTGTCACCTCTTCACTTCACATCAGCACACCACAGCTCCTCCTGCCTTGGGGCAATTTCTACAATTTTCATCCTGGCTAATGGCCCTTGTGTGAACCCTGGCCCGCTCACAGGTCTCATCTGTCATCATGCACGCCCTCCCCCCCGCTTCCAGTGACAGAACATCTCTGTCACTCCCCTGGTATGGGCTTCCTTCCTACTCTGGACCTTCCTCATACAAGCTGCCCTCTGGCCTGGAATGTTCTTCCTCCCCTACCTGTTCTCATGTGTCTGATTCCTACTTATCCTTTATCCCAACCTGTCAGGAGACCTTCCCTCTTGGTGTGTCCTCCTGCGGGATTTTGTACTTCCCCTAGCAATACTTAATGCATGGGCTCATGCTAGCCTGCTGGTCTGTGCTGCTCGGTGAGCTGTACGCTCCACGGGAAGAGGGGCTCCCCTTGTCTTGCTTACCCCCAGCCCGGCATCTCTCATGGTAGCTTGGCCCGTCCTGGGTGGTCAGTAAACATTTTGCTGAATGAGCGAACAAACGAATGCGTGCTTATCAGGAACGGCGGCCCGGTCTACCCAGATCACGGGCGGCACGAGGGAACTCCAACCCAGACTCACCGTTACAGGTGCAGCGCACATTCCTGTAGAAACGCGGGCACACGAAGCTGATGCGCGCCGTGCTGTAGGTCAGGAGTGCATGGGAATCCAGGGACAAGCCCTGCTCGCAGTGCTGCTCCTGACAGTCCAGACCTGAGCAGTTTTTCTCCAGGATGGCTGAGATGCGCATGACGTTCTCCAGATGTCTCCTGGCATTGGACAGCTTCTGGATCAGGTAGGCCGGCTTGTAGAACTCACTGCTGTGCATTTCCACGGCAAACAGCATGTCCAGCTGGTTGGTCCCCGCCACGGGCTGGATGCTGATGATGCGCAGGGTGTCCTGCTTCTGGGTGAGGACAGCGTTGCGCAGGGTGCGCCGGAAGCCATGCATGTGCAGCCCCACGAAGTCCTCGGGGGACACATTCTCAAAGCGGATGGTGACGGTGTTCTGCAGCATCTCATGCACCAGCTGCTCCACGTGCACGACCACATCGATGGGCACCTGGAAGCGGCCATCGCTCACGGACACGTTCAGCACGTACTTGCCGCTGTCCAGACCCCCCAGGGCGATGATCTTCCCGTCGTGACTGTTCACTTTGAACAAGCTTTTCTGCTCCGATTTCAGGGCAAACGTGAGCACGTCATACATATCTTGATCTGTAGCATGGATCTTCCCAATGACCCCCCCGGGAAAATCGTCCTCCATGGTGACAATGTAAATCTCCAGAGGGATGGCCGTGGGCTTGTGGATACTTTCCTCAATGACCCGCACGCGGATGTAGGAGTGAGAGACCTGCTGGGGTTTGCCCGAGTCTTTTGCCTAAAACAACCAAGAGGGAGAAAGGCAAGGAACTCAGAAAAAGCAGAATCATTTAAAAACCAACACAACTCAGAGAGGAGATGTTTATTCCTTTACCCTCGTTTGCTTCTTCCTCCATCCCCTGCTCCTGTTCGGCGAAATGCCAAAGATGTGCACCGCAGGCAGAGGAGTGATTTATCACCCGCGGTCCCCACGTATACACTCGGGTTATGGACAATAAAACGTGTCCACACAATCTAGCCATTGGGGGTGAACAGGAAGGGGGACAGAGGGTGCTATGAGATCTGATATGCCTGCAACACGCTGGCCTGGTTTTCTTCTTGAACAGAAGCCGCCGGGGAACGTCATGCATAAAGTGGTGTTCTCACTCGGAGGAGTAATCTTTGCCCTCTTTGCATTCTTTCCTTTGGATTGGGCCAGGGAACACCTTTCTGTACATTCAAGAAATACCATGAGCTGTGAATTACACAATATGAAGGTTTAGAATAAAAGAAAATGGGATGTAGAAACGGGAAAAATAGGTAGCCTGAGAAAAACTTTGTCTTCCTTCTATATATAAGAATTGATAGGGGCGCCTGTGTGGCTCGGTGGGTTAAGCATTTGCCTTCCACTCAGGTCATGATCCCAGGGTCCTGGGATCAAGCCCTGTGTCAGGTTCCCTGCTTAAGCGGGAGCGGGCTTCTCCCTCTCCCTCTGCCCCTCCTCCCTGCTCATGTGCTTTCTCTTGCTCTGCTCTCTCAAATAAATAAATAAAATCTTAAAAAAAAAAAGAATTGATAGAAGAACCACTTTGACAGCAGATGTTTGCTGAACACCTGCCATGGGCAACACGGTGGTAGGCCGTGCTGTAGAGCTTCCGAGATGGGTAGATTGAGATTCCCATGGACTGGGTCCCCAGGGGAGGTGTCTGAGGATGGAGGGACGAGGTGGACCTTGCTGGTCAGATGGGGTTGGAGGAGATATGTCCTCGTAGGTGGAAGCCAGTGTAAAAGCAGGGACCTGGGCGTCACACAGACCTGAGTTTGAATCTCGACTCTGGCCTCGAGGAAGTGACTTAACATTTCTGAACTTCGATTTTTGTACCTTTCATCTGCGTATACGAGTAGTACCTCCTTCACAGGATTCTGGTATTGTGGGGATTAAAAGACACGGTGATGGCAAAGTGCTTAGCACAGGTCTGACCCCGGAAGTACTTAGTACATCAGAGTTAATGTGATCCACTATGGGAGCCAGAAATGCTGACAGGGAAAAGCCATGTAGGAGGAGAGAAGTTTAGCAAATGAGGTTGACCTTGAAGTCAAACTGTGGAGGGCCTCGAAGGACAGTGATGAGTGTGAACTTCATAGGCCAGAGGTTGCTCACTCAAATGTCAGAGAGCAGACAGGTGACAGAAAGGCATGAAGCCACTGGGTGTGAGGTGACAGATCAGTGGGCCTGTGGACTGAGCGGGACTGGAGAACCATGTTTGCCGAAGGACCCCGAGATTCAAAATCGGAGAGTATGGGCCTGGAGACCCCACGTTTTCAGGCACTGGGGAGCCACAGAGGCTCTAGCTCAGGGCAGGAGTTGGCACATCTATTCTGTAAAGGGCTAGGTAAGAAATCGTTTTAGGCTTTGGGGTTATACGATGTCTATCAACTAATCAACTATGTTTCCAGTGTGGAAGCAGCCGGAGCATATGTAAACAAACGGGTAAGGCCACATTCCAGTAAAATTTCATGTATAAAAACAGGCTGAGGGCAAGATGTGGTCCTGGGGCTGTAGCTGATCGACCCCTGGCCTAGGGGACTGATATAACCAAAGTGGAATGATTAACCTGGGCGGGGAGGCGGGATGTATCAGAAAAGAATGAGGCTGAGGCCAGAGGAGTCACCCAGGGGCTCCTGCAACAGTGAGCGTACGGGGCGGTACAGGATGAAGTGGGGAAAGGACAAAGGAAATGTCACTGATGCACGTGGGGACCTTATGAAGCCAGAAACTCAGCATGTGGTGGTAGTTTAACTTTAGGCACGAGGATGAGAAAGCTTTCTGTGGTGTTCCCGAAGTCTGAGATGCAGAATCTACTCTCTACTCCACGGGCCACACGGTGGCAGGCCGTGCTGTACAGCTTCCGAGATGGGCAGATTCCCACGGACTGAGTCCCCAGGGGTTGTGTCTGCGGATGGAAGGACGAGGCGGCAGGCAAGGAACCATACTAGCTTCTATGGGAAGGCACTAAACATCTCTCCTTGTTCTTGGTACCTATTCTGTGATCTAAAATTATTTACATAGTATCGTTGGAGGAGTGGGAGGCAACTGGAGCGTTCACTGACATGCTCAGAGCCAAAAGTCATTAATCTGGAAAGTTTCTTGGAGCACAGTTAGCCATAACTTACCCAAAGAAGTAAAGAACCCAGTGAAATGCTACCCAAATATAAATAATAATAATTATTATTACTGCTACCATTAATAATGACTTGGGTTGCCCTCTGTGGCAATTGTGAGTAAAAAAAAGTCACTTTGTCTCACAGATGGGACCCAAATCTTGGTGCGGGCAAAATTAATTCCTGGGAACTCTCTTCCTGCTCCTAGCCACACTCATTCCATAGCTGCCACTTTTGCCTCTTCGTCTTATTTCATTTTACACAGGCCACTGCTCTTGGGGAAGCTGAGATGTTGGGAGGCCATGGCCATCCGAGGGCTTGGCCCCCTCCTGCCTCCCTGGGACAACTCACCAAACTAAGGTCTCTTCAGAAGCAGAGCCCACGATACGCCTCAGTCACATTGGGACAAAGATCAGTAGCTCTGATAGGTGGAGAAATGTGGCAACTTCTACTCGGTATAGGGCAGCAAGCCTTGATCAATGAGCTGTCTCTGAGGGTCAGGTAGAAGCCCAGGAATTCAGAGAATGCAGATTCCGGCCCAGAGACTGTCTGCCTGGCACACTACAGGAATGTCCCTTCTGAACAATGATGCTTCCCTTCCTTCCTGTTCAAATTTCACACAAAGAGGCCGCTTTTATTGGTGTGAAATTGAATTTGAGATTAAAAGGGGAACATGCCTGCACGGTAATGAATTATGTTGACTTGCTCACCAAAGAAAACCCATCCAATGGGCGCAGAAACCAGCACAAGGGAAAGGCGGCCTGACGCGGCCAGAGGACGGGGCCGTACCTGGACACACAGCACGTACTCCGGGGACTCCGTGTGCCTGAAGACCACGGCGGACCGCAGGATCCCGTGCGGGTCCAAGACGAACTCCTCCTCTTCATTTCCCGACAAAATTGAGAAGGAGAAAGGAGGCCCATTGTGGAAGGAGTCTCTGTCTGTCACCACCAGCTGCAAGATGCTGGTGCCTACTGGCTTGTTTTCCTGTATGCAAAAGGATATTAAAAAGGAAGATAAAATTACACCTCTCTTCACATTGAAAAAAAACCCCATCATTACGGCTAGAAAACAGGGCATTCAGCAGAAGGGGTTCCCTGTGGTATTATCTTGTCTTCTGACAGTATACTGGCGTCCACAGGCGTCATGCTCTGCATCCTTGGCTGCCTCCTCACAATCACCCCGTGAGACAGTGAGCTGCAGGTAAGCACAGGAGGGCCTCCCAGGAGGTGCCGGCTTCATCTTGTCCTTCACAGAATGGGAAGGCCCTGAGTTCACCTAAATGGCTCTCACCAGCCTTTTGTGAGTAGGTCGGAAACCCTCTCCGGCCAAGAAAACATCACCCTTTCGGGATGGGAAGGCACTTTGTCACACCCATCACAACACGATCACACGGAGGCCCAACGCTGTGACACAGTGTCACAACATGGAACTTTCTGGGGTGAGGGTGGGGAGACATCCTGGCAACTTCCCAGGAAGTACACAAAGGCATATGCCAGGTGGAAAATGGGCCTTTACACCTCACCCCTCAGAACACAGTTTTGCCGTGTTTCTGGAGGAAAGGGAAAGGGGGTGGACTGTTTCCCAAACTGAGAATGAAGAGAATGAAAATCCTTAAAGTCATCAGAATTTTGGGGAACGCTGATGTTATCATTCAAGCATTATTTTGCAGAACCTCTCTGCCTTTTCCCCAAAATAGAAACACAAAGGCTTTTGTCACTCCTCCTTGGGTCGAAGGTTCTCCTCACTCCGATAACGCCAAATTAAATTTCTCTGTAGCTCAGGCGAATTGGTTTTCTTGCCCCCCTCTGTTTAGACTTCAGCAAGACCACAGCTTGGGCCTGAAGTCAGTTTCATTAGTCAGGCCTGCTGATGACATCGATTCAGCATTAAATAAGTTAGGGTCACAGAGATGGAGACCATGATACAGTGCCGTGTGGACGGGAGTCACGCACGGGGCAGGCACACTCAAGTTCTAAGTGCTGAATTCGTCTTATGAAAACCATGTGTTGGAATAAGGAAATCATCCTGGGTTGGAAAAAGGGAGGAACATTCCTTGAAGGAGAAAGAGAAAAGGACCTAAGACCTGTGATTTTGCTCCTTCTCTCAACTGGCCTTTTGGTCATCAAGGACTAGACACCGTTTCCCCCTCCCGTCAGCCACAGCACCCCCTTAGCCCAGCATAGATTTACTATTTCACGGTGACAACACACTCAGCACCACACAAAATAGAAGATTTATTGATTTGTTTGCTCACTTTATAAAGGCCATTTCCTGAACTGGAGAGAGAGAGAGGCGGAGAGAGAGAATGTGTGCCCCAGGGGTCAGCATCCAAGAAGGAAGCGAGAGAGAGAGAGAGAGAGAGAGAGAGAGAGAGAGAGAGAGAGAGAGAGAGTGTAGACAGGCCCCGGCGCTGATATGAGCCACGGTCACTGCTCATGGCTGCAGTTGTTTCTTTCACTGCTGACTTCCTGTGGTGCATGTGAAACAGTCTGTCAAGCTGATTGATGTGTGTCATAAACCCGAATGTTGAGTAGGCAAAGCCCATTTTGTTTTGGGGCGAGCACGCAGAGGCTGGGCAAGGCAGACAGTGCCACCGTGGGAGGCAGACCAGGAGGACAGTGATCTTCGAGAAAGGAAAATGCAGGAAGGGGCAGACCCCGGGGCGGGGGCGGGGGTAGGGTGGGGGTAAGTTTGGTGGAAGCCAGAGAGGGAGAAGAAGGCAGGACTGCTGGAAAGGGCATCAGAGAGGAGAGGAAGACCGAAATACCACTGGGGAAGGAATCTGATTTCGCTAAGTGGGAGGCGAGAAGCAGAGGGGCTGCCTGCTCTCTGAGCAAGCCTCCTCTCTGGGCCTGACTTCTGGACACCTCAGCGGTGGAGGCAGGGAGCCGGCTGTAGATGGCCAGACTCACAGTCCTGATGTTATTCCAAAGAAGTCCCTCGAGAGCCCCGGCTCACTCTCACCTCTCCTTCTACCCACAAAGCCTGCAGACCCCGTGGGAGGTGATTCTGAGGCCAAACCGGATCAGGCAAGAGCTGGTGCTTGGGACTCTCTGAGGCCCCTCACAACACGTGTATCAATCCCTGTTGCCTCTAGCTCTTCCATGCCCACAGCATTCCTGGACTGGATTCCCTGACCCTCCTGGAGTTGGGAAGAAGAAGTAGCTGCCCCCCAGCACTGAGCTCATGAAACATCTTTTGAAAAAAAAATGGATGGGAAGAAGAGTCATGCCCCACCGAGAGCTGACTAACAGCCGTAAGCTACTCCATCCTGCATGTGGATTTAAAGTGCTAAACAAATTGCTTCTGGAAGATTGATTTTAATGCGTAGCAGCCCTTTCCTGATGCCCAACCTGTCTTGGACAGGTGAGACGGTTTGGAGCAATCGCCCCCCACCCCGATGACGGGACAGCATGGAGTGGCAGAAAGGCAGCCTGCCGCTGGGGTAAAAAGAGGGCGGTTTCTGCAGAAGACTGACCTGAGTTCAAATCCTCACTCTGCCACTTACCAGCTGCAGGATCGTGGGTGAGCTACTGAACCCCTCAGGCCCTCGGCTCCCTTACTGTAAAGTGGGGGCTGCCTCACCCTCCCACTTCACTGGGCTGTGGTGCATGCAAAGCGCCCGGCACTTGAAAGAACCCCACTGGCAACAGCGCTCATCAGTGGTTATCAGTCAGCTGCTGCTGTGGAAGTCAGGCTCTTGTCATCCCAGCCTCATGACGGGATGAGTTGATAAGAAAAAAAAAAAAATGAAAAAATGATGAGTAAACCATAGCAGAGGAAGAAGGCTGAGTGCGTAAGGCCCAGTGCCTGGTGGGCGAGTTTTGCTCACCTGGATCACAGCGGTATAGTTAGCAGGCGTAAAGACTGGGCTGTTGTCATTCACGTCAGAAATGTCAATGTTGACAGTGGCCGTTGACGACATTGCAGGAATGCCGCTGTCTACTGCCTGGACCAGCAGGGAGTATCCAGACACCTGCCAAAGCACAAAGGACTGACAGTAACGAAGGGCAGCCTTTGCCTGCCGCTGCCCACACTCAGAGGAGCTGCAAGCTCGGCTGTGCTCTGCTGAAGATCAGCCACCCTCACTCTTGGTTCTCTAGATTGGGGTTTCTCAACCTCGGCACCCCCGACATGTGGGCCTGAGGTAATTCTTGGCTGCCAGGGCTGACTTGTGCCCTGTAGGATGTTTGGAGGCATGCCTGGTCTCTACCCACTAGAAGCCAATGTCATTTTCTGCCCATCTGAGACAACCAAAACTGTCCCCAAACATTGCCAAGCGTCCCCAGGAGGGGCAAACCCACCCCTGGTTAGAACCACAGCTCTTGGTCTTTGTTCAAACACAGCAGCTGTCACCCTGATCTTATTTCTCTGTTCCGATCCTTCAGAAGGTACGGGGATATACCACCTGGGGAGGTTTTTCTGCTTTTCAGCACAACCACTGTGACATTTTTTCCCGTATTGAATTTTACTCTGAAGACATATATTTTTAGTCAAAACACACAATGTTTAGAAACTTAGTTTAACCTTGGCAGAGGAGGAGTTTTCTGGGTCATTCTTTCTGACCTAAATACCTTCAAATGATCCTTTTGTATCTGCACATCTAGGCCTAAAGCTGCCGATGAGACCAGGACCACAGGATGCCAATGCTGAAGGTACTTTCTTGCCTCCTTGCTTTAGGAAGGACTGAAATTCAAAGTATCCAGAAAGACACATCTTTGCTCTTTCTTTAAAACACCCATAAATAAGAAACTGCCAGTATCTATTGGCAGAAAATTCTTTCTAAGGCTTAGCCCAAATATGTCATGCTGTATTTCAGCCCATCCTATTTATTGTCGTTATTTGGAATGGAGAATCTTCTACTTTTACTCAGGGAGCCTGTATTCAATTCCAGTGAAGGGACTGGTGTCTACAGGAGGGGAACTGGCCCAAACTAGCTTACCCGTTCCCGGTCTAACTTCTTCTTAACCTTTACAAGTCCTAGGACAGGCTCCACAGCAAATTCATTGTCCCGATCTCCATTCACAATGGAAAAACGAATCTGTCCATTGGGCTGGCTATCTGCATCTTCTGCTACTAGCTTCATGGGACACAAGCAAAAAAAGAAGAAAAAAAAAGAAAGACATAAGAGACAAAGAAAAGATTTATTCTTAGGGTCCCAGGTCTTACAAATGGGCATAACTGTCCTACTGTCTGTGCGTGCGTGAGTACATGTATGCATGTGCAGGGGGTTGGGGGGCGGATTTATTTTATCCTTAGCCACCTAATAACTTATCTAAGGTCAGAAACTGGTGAGAGTTATCATTAGAAATGTATTCCATGGTCTGTTTTGTTTTCTTGAAAAACATACACTCCAAGGAAGAAAGTAATTATTGGTCACTTATACCTTGCAATAGATGAATTTATCAGACCCTTCCAATGTACAAAAGAAGAAACAGTTGAAAGATTGGTGACTGACTAGCGTTCTTGGGGACAAAAAGACCCTGAAAAGAGAAAGTGTGACGAGAATCCAGGATAGATTTTGCTCACTTTTTCGCTCTCTTTAGGATTATGGGTCCCAGACATCTGGACCTCCCACTGGCACCTACCAAAATGACAGAGTCTCCGACCAAGGCATCTTCACTGATGACAGCGCTGTAGACATCCTGGCTGAACCTGGGAGGATTGTCATTCACATCTGTGAGGTTGATGCTGACGGTGGCCACGGCACTGAGAGCGGGTGTGCCCCCATCTTTGGCTTCCACCACCAGGAAAAACTTTTTGCATAATTCATAGTCCAGGACCTCAGAGACAGAAATACCCCCTTTGAAGAAAAATGGGAAGTTTTAGATTTGATTAGGGAAAAAAACACTGGTCAGCAGTTCCATAATCATGGAAATATTTACATCATCTCCAGCCAAGAATTGTAGATATTCAGGAATCTGTTTATTTAACGCCCCGCAGAAAGCATCTCAGAATCTGATTAATGCTGTCAGTTAAAACACAGCCATCCATCAGATGCAACACTGAAGAAATAAAGTCTTTGACGGTTTCTCCAACAGTTTCTGAACTTCTCTCAAGCATCCCGAAACTCTCTGGCATCATTCGCCCATATGCTTCTAGGGAGAAGGGACAGAAACAAGCTTCCATGATAAATGTCTCCCGATGATCCCTTAATTGGACCCAGGCAGACAGAGAATGAGCTGAGATGTGGGGATGTGATTGCATGACCCCACCTCCCTGTCGGCAAGTCAATACCTGCAGACTTCGCTGATTTCAATTAACCACTTATGTGCCTTGCCAAGTTATAATGTGCTTATCTAAAACTATTACAGCACAAAGAGGGCAAAGAGCTCAGACAGCTCAAGGTACAGTGATCTAATGAAAAGGAAATACCTGGGATTAGTGGTCAAACAGAAAGTGTGAGTTGAGTGTCCGCGACTATAGGACGTGGTGTCCATGCCACAATGCGATTTAAGTTAAGCAATTAGAAAAGATGAAAACCCCTGGCTGGGTGCCACCCCTAGGAGGGGCTCTGTGAGTGCTTCTCCCTCCCACTCGATCCCTTTCTAGCGAGGTGACCCAATTCTGCACCCTGCAATTGGAAGCTGGTCATAGTCCTGCCTGCAGTGCCGTTCTCAAGGGCATTCACCTCTCTCCCCACTGGAAAACAATCATTAGGACCAACGTCAGTATGTCACATCCATTCCCATCTCCAGACAGGCACCTTCCCTAGATGCTAAAGCTGCCCTTCTATTTAAGGTGAGAAACCAAAGTCATGCCTATGACCAGAGCCTCTTTCTCCCCATAATTAAGTTTTCTTAGCAATTACCACCCTTAGTGCTTTGTTTTGTATCCCAGTCTCGTTATCCAGTGCCAAATTTAAACAGCACTTAACCATTTCCCCATGGTGTTCATATACAATGGCCGTAACTAGACAGACCAAGTCTAACATGTATTTAAATGAGGGAAGCCCCATACATTTTAATTTGAAGTAACGACCTTAATAAATGGAGTTACTGCTAGGAGAAGCTGCTAATGCAATTCTTCCATCAATATTTCCACCTTCCTAAACCTAAGGGCGGGGACCGTATCTCCTTCCCTTTTTTGCACATCCCCGCACCCAGCAGAGCAGTGCTCTATGAAGTGAGAGCGGGTATTCCAGAATCAGGAAGATCTGGGCTCAAATCCTGGATCCCCCACTGACTCTCAGTGGGCACTGGAGAACTTACTTAACGAAGCTCTGTTTTTCTCATATGGAAAAGGAGAGAAATAACTAACAATTTAATAAGAATCTGGCGTATTCACCATGTCAAGTAAATGTTGCTAATTATGATAGTTTCCTGTTCATGTTAACTGAACTGTCCAAAGGAGAATGCACCTCCTTTTGCCACCTTGCTCAGCAAGTGCATTTTCCTTGTGTGATGAGGGAACTATGTCCAACGGACAGGAAATGGGAGAGACTTACCTTTCTTATCTGAAAAATGGGCCTGCCTTTGACTATGACTATTTATAGGGGAATAGGTAAACGAAGGAGAATATCCATGAAAGTGCTTTGAACACATTAATACAAACACTATAAATACATAGTGGAAAGGTATATTTACTCTTCAAAGAATATCCAAATTTGTTTCTTGAATTACTATCTTTTTTTTATCACCATCTTTATGACCCAAAGTGCCCCCGATAGTCAACTCCCTAGTGAAAAGAAAGCCCTAGGGTTCTCTTTCTGTTCTCTTGATTTCTTTCTAGACGTGTTTTCCCTGGGTGACGCCACACTGTCCCTGAGTTTTGCAAAGGGCGTGGTGAGACACGGCAGTGTTCTGATGGAGAGTAGCGGACAGGACCCAAACACGGTGCCAGTTCCAGCCGACCGTGGTGCTGAGTTGATGAGACCTACGTGCCACCATGCACACCACTTCTCAGTGTCTACTTTGGTAGGTGACCAGAGAGTGGCAGCCTGAGCGTGGACAGGCACAGGTGCATGCTAATGTCTAGGGGCACTTCCACATACATAAACACATGATCCAGATAAAACAACACAAGATGAAACAAAGCCAAAATGGAAAAGACAGGGAAAGAAAGAGACCCTTATGCTCAGTATGCAAATACTCCTTCCTGTCCCCATCTATAAGCCACCTTGCTGCTCCTGAGTCTTCCTCCAAGACATCCTGGAGCCCACCTGGAGGTCAAGTGTTTGCCGAGTGAGCCCACAGCTAGGGGCTTTAATACTTGGCAGGGGGGCATCTGCAGAAGCAGGTGCCAGAAAGGCCCAGCCATGAGAAGATGTGCTTCCGGTGGGAGGGAGGGAGGAGGAAAAAGAGCCCACCCAGAGGGCAGTTAGATGGAAGAGAAGCAGGATATACTGAAGCCATGAGTTCTAAGTGGGTTGCCGCGTACGCACCTGTCTTTGGGTTGATTCTAAATTGCCCTTGTTCATTCCCAGACCGGATGAGATATGTAATCTCAGCGTTGGTGCCGATATCTTTGCTGGTGGCAAAAACAGCGAGCACTTGGGTGCCTGGGGAGGTGTCCTCAGGCACGGTCACCAGGTAGTCCCTCCTCTCGAACACAGGGGGGTTGTCATTAATGTCCAGGACGGTGATGGTGACCGTGGCAAGAGAGGACAGAGCCTGGCCGGGGCTCTGGTCGGTGGCCTGGACGCTGATGTTGTAGGAGGGCCGCTGTTCTCGGTCCAGCGGCTGCTCCAGGATGATGATGCCCGATGAGCTGTCGATGGAGAAGAAACCGTCGGCAGAGTCAGCCAGGGAGTACACCACCTTCCTGTTGATGCCTGTGGGAGATTCGAGAAGGTGAGTGACGAGAGCGTGGCTGGACGCTCTGCACTAGAATAGTACGGCTCTGCTGAATTAGGGGGCCACACACAGAAGAGCAGTGGTGACAGAAACCAACAGCTTTGGCCTTACAAAAGTTTAAAAAATGTATAACTAAATTAAATGGGAAGGAAATATTGGCAAGAAATATCATAAAACAGTTGGGTATTCTTCACATATTAAAGAACACACATCTTTTAAGAAAAACTCTAAGATGCTGATAGATATGTGGGTAAAGATGTGCCACAGAAAGAGTAATACAAATTAATCCATTCCTTCAACAAATGTGTATCTGGAATTGATGAGGCAGTATTCTAGGTGCTAGAGATTTTAGCAATGGACAAGAGTCAAACATTTTTTGAGGAAATTATTACACTTAGTGGGAGTAAGCAAGAAATTAACAAACAATAAAGAGTCAGTAAAATAAATGGCATGTTACGGGGTAAAAAGGAAGAAAAATAAAGCTGTTAAGGGGGGTGGATGGGAGTATTGGGGTGGTGGGGAGAGAGAGCATGGGAGGTGGAGGGAAGGGTGGTAACTTTAAATAAAGTGATCAGGGAAGGCCTTGACATTTGCATAAAAACCCAAAGGAGGGGAGGGAGTGAACAGCGCAGATATCCGGGAGGAGAACAGGGCCAGCAGAGGGACCCACAAGGGCAGAGGTGGAAGCCCCTCTGGTGTGTTGGAGGGCACCGTCGAGAGGGCCCACGTGACCACAGTCAGGAAGAAAGAAGTGAAAGATGGTTTCCGGATGACAGCAGGCTGGGGAGCAGACCGTGTGGGGTTGTGGTGCTGAGGTGGGAAGGCAGCCGAGGGCTCTGGGGCGGGCAGTCAGGACACGGGAGTCGGATTTGAGCAGGATCACTCGGGCTGCTGGTTGCGAAGAGCCGGAGGAGCCGCGAGTGCGGAAGCCGAGACCGCTGGTGGACTCCCGCGGGAGGGCAGGCGTGGGGAAGCCGCGGCTTGCTCAGGCGCTGGCCTCCGAAGCCGTGAGACGTGGTCGGTGCCGGCCTGTTCTGAACACGGACGTGGTGAGAAAAGACTGTTTGCTGATGGTGGGGCTGGCAGGATACCGGGTGTGAGAGAGAGGATCCGGGATAACTGAGCGGCTGAAAAGAGGGAGCTGCGATCAGGTGGGATACAGGAGGACGGAGATGACAGGCCAGGAGCCCCATTTTGGACAGATTAAATTCCAGATGGGCATTTTGACACGTGAGTGGAGATTCACAGAGGGAGCTAGCACAGGAGGCTGGAGATCAAAGGAGAGGTCCACACTGAGCTATGAATGTGAGGGCTGCTGGTGCTCAGGTGCCTCGCAGCGCCAAGAGAATGGGTGAGGCCGTAAGGGAATGTACAGAGAAAAAGGAAATCCAGTGGCCAGTGAGCCTGGAGCACTCCATCAAAAAGAAGGGAGAAGATCTGCTCAGAGGGTGACCTCTAGCTCTGTGATTTAAAAAAATGCACTTACTTACCAAAAGACCATTTTACCTTGATATACACAAAAGCTAAAACATATCATCCAGGAAATGTCTACCAACAACCAACAAATTAGTGAATGATGATCAGATTGACTTCTGGTTCTGGAGATCGATACTCTTTTCATCAGAGTATCTTAGCACTTCAAAATGGTTTATGCACCCCAAATTCAGCAGGTATTAATATTTATAAGAGGCAAAAGGTAACAACTTTGTAGGCTGAAAAAGCATTATTTTGATCCTAAATGCTCTTAATGAAGACAGCCATGAATCAAGGGTCTTTAGCTGGGACCACCATGTGAAAATGCCTCTTGGGAATCATGGACTCCTAGAATGTAAACTCTTAGAGGGGAGAGCCTCAGTCTGCGTTGTTTTCCACTATAACACCTCACCATGGGGTCAGGCATTTGCAGTAATAAGAGTTAAGCACTTTATTCTCCCAATGTGTAATTTCCCTTAAGCCAAAATTCCCGCAAACCAATAAAATCATATATCTGGAGGGAATGACATAAATTGTATTATGTGGCTTTAACCAAAAGGTCAACACTGAGAGCTTGTTCTTGGTTCCATTCCAGAGAGTCCATTTTTCCAAAGTTTCATCATTTACTTTTATTTCTCTTTCAAAACAACTACCCTGTGATATATAAACATCAACTTCTGATTTTATTGGTGTGGGGATTAAAAACAAGAAGGCTTTCCTCTTCCCTTGCTGCCCCTTGACATAAGGCCCCAGAGGAGAGGTTTCAGGGATGCTTTCTGGCTCTTTGCGGGGTGGCTCCAAGATTAAATTCTTCAACAATTCCAGGGGTGAATAGACATAGGGTTGCATGAGCCCTGGCTGGGTGTCAGAGCTGGCTGTGTTGCCCCAGAAGCTGCCTTGCCTGCTTAGCTGCTCTCAGGACACCTCTCAAAGTCACAAACACAGGTTTATGGAAACACATCCGCGACTGACATTAATGCACCACACAGGTTTTCAAATCCCACACATTGCCTGCGGATTTGACCTCCATGCCCGGCATCTGGAACACCAACCACTCTCACCACTGATAAGATGGGGCAGGAAATTCCTGCAGGGTCTCTCATCTGAGCCTCTGCTGACAACTACAAGACCCACTTCGCTGAGGCGGAAACCCAGGACGGACGGATTTGCCTGCTGCCACTACTAGCATCTTCAGGCAAGCATGAGGGACAAAGTCCTGGGCTCCCCAGGCAAAGCCCCTTCAGGATTTCCAGAGATGTGCTCCCGGACATGCTGTTTCTTCAGACCCAGAGATCATTTAGGAAGCCGGGGATTTGTGACTCACTGTCCAGACGGCAGTGGCGCTCGGGACAAGCCGAGTGAGGGGAGGAAGGGGTTGGAGCTGCACACTGTTGCTGTCTGTGGCAGCAAGGCCTGAAGGGAAGGTGCCTCTCATGGCTGCCTTGTGTCTCCTTCACTGGGACAGACAGCTGGAATCTAATTAAAACTATCACCTATGTTCCCGGTCTGCCACTTTCTCTTCCAGCCCTATTCAGAGGCACCGGGCTTTGCTCCCATCCCCAAGCAGAAGATGCTGTGTTCTCCGAGCTTCCTGCTCAGCAGGCTAGCCTTGTGGTTGGAGCACTGCGTTTACAAGGCTGACATTAATCAGCCACACAAAGACCACAGCTCCCCTCTGGGCAGAGTCTGTTAATTTAAATTCGGTGACAGAGTTTTTCTGTTTTACCACAGCAGAAAACTATCCCCTCCCCTGCCCCCCACCGCCACCAAGTTGCTGACCCAAACTCCCCCCACCCCACTTCCCATACATTTTGCTTCTGACAGTATATTGGGCATTCACACCAGGAGGAACTGGGAGATTTATTGTTTCCTTCTCCTTTCTGTTACCAATCAGGCTGATATGGAAGCGAGACCAGAAAAGGGGGAGGGGGGAAAAAAACCCCTCAAACCTACAAACCTGCTAAATGGCATCACTTATGATTTGGCAGCTCTCAAGAAAAGAGCAGAATATATTTTTGGAATATATTATAATTCCCATTTAGACCCAGTTGCAATGGATTTCAATGATTTCTAGAAATAAAGTCCGATGGGTAAATGCCAATTTGGAGGCAGAACTTTTGGCGTAGCACTTGGATCTTTGCTGTGTTACCAGGTGATGGGTGCTATCTTTGTTAAATGAATGCAGGTCATGTCACTAAAGAGGTAACTTTCTACCCAAGGGCGTATGATAAATGCCATGCTTCAAATCACCATCCCTTTGCTATATTCCCCAGCAGAAAAGATGAACCCGAGTAGAAAACTTGCTTGCTAATTGGTCTAATGCTCTTACTGCATGTCACCATGTGTTATATTAAGGTATAACATTAATCTATCATTTTGTGTCTGTGTTTTTAAGTATGTAATTCTCTTCTCCAATTTGAGCCTAATTTAATGAGGACAGAGCTACTTAGCTTCTCAAAATGCTGAAATGACAGGTTACCAAGAGAAGTATGACTTTCATTGCAAGTGAAGTTTCTGCATGTTAACTGTGGCAAATGCAGCAGGCAGGTCTTCAGAGGATAAAAATCAAGGAAAAGGAATGATTAAAATCCTGATTTGCTCAAAGGAAGTAAGAGGTAGTGGCATTTTGTGGGGTGGATTGGAGGGAAAAAATAGCACATAAAAATTCCCAGTCTGGGAATGCTATGAAACTGTGGGCGGGGGTGGCCAAAGGTATCTATGTTCCCTTCCTTGGAAGGTTTCTAAATGGAGGTTAGTTTCCTCCAAATTCAGCCAAATGGAAAGACAGACCTTTTGGGCATGGGACAGCACATAAAAGTCAAAGTTGTGAAAGCTTTCAAATAAAGGCAGTGGGGTCCGGTTCTGGAAGGAGATCTTGCCTCTGGCCCATGGTTGCCCAAACTATACAAGTGTACTTGGACAGGTCACTTAACTTCTTCCCTGGGTCTCAGGTCTCTTCATTTTAAAAATGACAGAACCCGGGTCAGCTGAGGCCCAAGACGATCTTCCAGATTGTGCTTCATGTCCAAATTAAACCAAGAGAGCTAGTTTCATTTATATTTCCAAAAGATCATCCCCCACCCTCAAAATGCTCATTAAGTTGCCAGGCTTGGGCATATGTGGGCTTCATCACCAAAGTCCAAAGTAAGCCTCATCATGATGAGCTACTGGAATCTTCTGGATGGGAGGAAAACTTAGCACAGCCATTCATACCATTCAGTTAAGTGTTCAGAGTTCACATATACGGCTTAGAGCAAGGCTTTATTACCTCAGTGAGAAATAACTCACTGTTGGATCATTCCCAGGGATCTAACCCAGTGTCAGAAGAACTCAGCTTTATGTTTGAGATTGTTAAAGGTGTTAGAATCAGCACCAAAACTGAATGGCAAGAACAGTCAAACGCAGCAAGTACACAGATTTTTGTAACCTGGAAAAAATGTTTTCTGCTCTCCTCCTAACACCAAGCTCTCTAAGCTTAAGGAAACTGCAAGAGCTCTGTTATGTCTGCTTTGGGGTTTTAGGTTGGCGGCTGCTATGACTCTGTCAGGGCCTTGTTGGTGACATTCACGCTCATACCCCCCCCAGCAAATGCACAGCATCTGGCCTCTAGGTGGCCCAGTAAAAATGGGGGCTCTGCTCAATTCCTATAAACTGGCTTTTATAAAGGGATTTGAATTCCTATGGAATAGATATCTGGGGAAGAAATGATCTGAAACAGTCTCAACAATCAGACTCTAGTAACCCTCTTAATTTTGGTTCTCATCACTTATTTTTTTTTTTTTATCAACTTTACTGCTACCCTGAGGTGTCATAATTTATGTATCATCACAGGAAGACATTTTTAAGTGTCCAGCTCATAAATTCTGACACATGTATACCCCCATGGAACCATGGCCCTCATTGGCATCTAGAACAGTTCTATCACCCCTGAAAGTTCCTTCATGTCCCATTTCGGTCAGTCCCCAAATCCCACACCCCAGGCAATCTAGTAACTTGGTTTTGAACCAACACTTTTCCTGCTTTTGTTAATGCCTATTCATCAGTGCCAGAAATCCCACAAGTATATTTAATTTTCACAGTCTTTATGGCCCAGACTTGGTGACTAAGGCACGCTCTTATTTAAGCTAGAAGGATTATCCTTTGAAGAAAAATGATAAACAAAGTTTTGTTTCTTGAGTACGTCATTGCATTCTTTTGTGACGGCCTTATCCTTAAAAGACAGTAGTGACTTCTGAGAAGTTTCTCACAGGAGACACTGGACATGACCCTTCCATTTTATAAGGTTTTGCCAAGTGCCACCTGTTTGACTACTCTGGGCACTGCTCTGAGGGGAAGGGGACACAAAAGACACCATCTCTAAACCTAGGAGTGTTAACAACTTGATGAGGAATTATTTAAACTAGACCATTTAGAGTTTCCTGCATGTCTGCCCTCAGTTTCTGTCTCCCATCTGAATCAGAATGGTGGGTTCTTTTGATTCTGCCTTGGAGACATCTCTTGATGTCTTGTGGCCAGGTCTCACCGCCAGGTGAGGCTCCCCTCACTCTCACCTAGACTGTTGCAAGAGACTCCTGATGGCAAACTGCCTCACTTTCCCATCCTGGCCAAACCCAACCAGAGGTTAGCTCCTAAAACTCTTGATCCAGTTTTGCCTCAGCTGCTCAAAATAGTCACTGACTTCTTTTTAGGAGAATGTTTTTTTATTTAAAGATTTTATTTATTTGAGAGAGAGAGAAATAACAAGAAATAACGAGAGAGAGCACGAGCAGGGAGGAGAGGGAGAAGCAGGCTCCCCGCTGACAGGGAGCCCAATGTGGGACTCGATCGCAGGACCCTGGGATCATGACCTGAGCTGAAGGCTGATGCTCAACCGACTGAGCCACCCAGGCGCCTTGACTGCTCAGGTCTTATAGTCAGAGGTAGAGATGTTTGAGGATGGCTTTCCAATCCTTTGCCCTTTAGTCTCAGCCACCCTTTGAGCGTCATCTCCTGCTCCTTCCATTGTGTGCTGTCTACCCTGGCTACCCCTGAAGACTCCACACATACACTTACCTCTCCAGGCCTCTGCTCATGCCTGTTCTTGTACTCAGAATGTTCTCTTCCCCTCCTTCCCTTGTCAAAATCCTACAAAGTCTTTGTAGGGTCTCCTCTGGACAGCTTCCTTCATTTCCCCAGTTACTCCTTTCTCTGTGCTCCCTTAACAGGATTTTTATAGTATCATTAGTTATGTCCTCTGTTCCACTTGATTAATGTAGCTTTTAGGCAGAGGGATTGTGTCTTCTGATTTCTGTAGCTCAGTGCTGAGTCCAGGGCCCCGCACACAGTTAGAAAGCAATGAACACTGAACTGCAGAAGGAGCAACCAGGGGACCAAAGGAAGAGTATGAGCTAACACAACACATGTAGGTGATATGCACACTGCACATAATGCCCACTGCAAATACATGTGTTAAAGAGCTGAAGAACCCCAAAAGGGCACAACATGGAGAAGTCGGGAAGATTTAATATTAAAAATGTACTGGGTGGCTCAGTCAGTTAAGCATCCAACTCTTGATTTCAGCTCAAGTTATGATCTCAGGGTTGTGAGATCGAGCCCTGTGTTGGGCTCCACACTCAGTGGGGGGTTGAGTCTGCTTGAGATTCTCTCTCTCCCTCTGCCCCTCCCCTGTGCTTGCTCTCATGCGTGTGTGCACACACACACCCTTTCTCTCTCTAAAATAAATAAATAAATAAAATCTTTAAAAATGTACAGGAAACATTCACAGATATATAAAAAACTGTGGGGCGCCTGAGTGGCTCAGACAGTTAAGCGTCTGCCTTTGGCTCAGGTCATCCCTGCTCCATGGGAAGCCTGCTTCTTCCTCTCCCTCTGCTTGCTGCTTCCCCTGCTTGTACACACACTCTCTCTCTCTGTCAAAAATAAATAAAATCTTAAAAAAAACTGTTGCTAAATGGATATTTGTATTTATGAATAAAATTGGTAACTGCCCAATTTTCCAAGAATGAGGACTGGTTGAATAAGTTATAGTACATTCATATCACAGAATACTATATATGTCACCATGTAAAAGTGTAAAAGAATATATAGTGACACAGAAATATGTTTGTGAGCCAGTGAAAAAAAGAGGTTACAAAACAATATCTGGTTTTTGAGTCCATTTTTGTAAAGAAAAAATGTGGAAGGGACTTCATCCAAATGGCAACAGTGGTTAGAATTGACTTGTTTTTCCTTTTGCCTATCTTTCTAGGTTTTATATAGTGGACATAGATCACGTTTCTAGCAAGTGAAAGGACTATTATAAAAATCGCGTAATGGAAAATTTATTGCCAATTTGGGGAGCAGTCAAATTTCCGAGTTATTTTCCAGGCCAGTTTAATTCTCAACATACATGCCATTTGAAGTAACTGTAGAAAAGAATATTTATATATTGTATGAGCATTCTTTTTCTGGATATTTCCATTTCTCATTTTTTTCTTGTGCTCCTAAAGACTCTGACTTTATTTAGAAAATATTTTTTTTGTCAAGGTTTCATATAACATTATTTCAAGTGATACATTGTTTTGAACTATTTTGTATCCTTAAATTAAGCTGTGGAAGAAAATGGTTAGCCTCAAATCTCCTTTCATTATCTGCGGGAGGCAAGTAAAATCCCATTACAGCGAAAGACCTCAAACTGACCGCTTTTTTCTATCTTTAAAATTAAGGCCTTCAGATAATAGAAAATAAAAGAAAGTTGCCTTTAGGAGGTCCATAGAATTGCAATTACTTTTCAAGTTGGACTTTAGACTCTGATTATTTCCGTTTCAAGTGCCTTTTACAAGTTTTTCACTGGGTGATGACTAACCCTGGAGCATCTCCCCAGGCAAAATACCAACTGTGGGGTCAGGAATCCTGGAGCTTTTTGATTCCTCAAAAAGGACAGAAGGCAGCCCCGGTCACAGAGTTGGGGAGATGCTCCGCTGGGCAGCCCTGGCAATATGATTATGAGGTTCTATGACAGATAAAAATGCAGGGCCCATTGTTTTAAAAAAAGTTGTGAAGTTCAGCATAATCCCAGCAGAGAGTTAAACCAACACGGTGCCCTTCTAAGCAAGGGGCCTATACACCTGCAAAGGCTGCACTCCCCTATAGCAAGCCCTGCTGGTGTGTGACACCACCTTCCATGATACCTCAAAGACTGCAACTCATCTGGACATAAACCCTCTCAACCATTTATGGCTTGGCAGTTTGCTAAGCCTGGGAGAGTCAAGTGTAGGTAGAATTCATCAAAGTATTCAAAACTCCACCTTTTTGGTGCATAGAACTTTTGTGCTGGACTACGCAGCAATAATACTAAAAACATTTCCTAAGTGGGTCGTTATGTATGACCACTGGATCAATCATTCATCTATCCAATAATTCACTTCCATCCAATAAATCCTCACAGGACCCCCACCACATCGCAGACACTGGGGATGCACAGAAGAATCACAGCCCTTCAATGTCCCCATCCCTCAGGAGACAAACATGGATCTAGTTGATTATTGGAGAGGGACAGCCAAAGGACATTTCCCAGGGAAGGAAACAACTCAGTTGAGTCAAGAAGGAAAGGTGGGAGTTGTCAGGGGTACCAAGGTGGAAAAGTGATGAGAAGAAGGGGCATTTCTGTGATGCTAACACAAATGAAGTAAAGAATGATGATATTGGGTGCTCGGAGAAGGGCAAAGTGTTCAGTATTGCTAAATAAATTTAGAAGGGCAGGAGCTAAAGCTGTCTATTTTCAGGACCACTAGCAAATTACCAAAGCTGTTATAAACAGTTAGTGCTAGAGTAAGTGAAAAGTTGGGTGTAAGTGAAAAATTGGGTGTAAGTGAAAAGTTGGGCGTAAGTGAATGGACGAATTAGCAGAGAGAGAAGAAGGAAGACTGGAGGAGTGGGATGAAGAGGCTGTCCAAGTGGGAAGCATTTTGTAATATGTGAGAAGTTATTTAAAGAGCTCCCCACAGATGATGGATAACATAATTGCACCTGTCGAGGAGGCTTCACAGGGTGAAATGATAGTGAGTATCCTGTGGCAAAGCTGATGAACACACTCCACTGAGGCTCAACATACCCTGCAGAGGCAAGAAGCCAAAGCAGGGGGTCCATGGTGTCTGCACAAAATGCCCAGCCATAGGTGGAAATTCCCCAGGACACCAGCACTCCCGTAAACCCATCCTCCGAGTTGCTGCATGTTGGATCAGGACTGACCCACGGAGGAGCTCAGAAGCTGTTAACCAACCTCGTGGCACCCAGGAGCGAAGCAGTGTGTGAATGGGTGAGTGAGTGGGAATGAATCACTACTATCAACTGTTAGAGATCAGAATTCCCTGCATGTAGGGGGCGGTGCTAAAACCCTTCACTAAGATATTCTTTTCTGGAAGGAATTAGCTGTTTTGTTTGTTTTGATCCCCTACTTGGAAGAAACTGATTTTATTTTATTATTTATTCATTTATTTTTTTAAAGAGAGAGCATCTGTGAGCGGGGGTGGGTGGAGGGGCAGAGAGAGAAGGAGAGAGAGAGAATCTTAAGCAGGCTCCCTGCACAGGTTCCTGACACAGGGCTCGATTGATTCTCATGCTCCCATGATACTGAGCTGAAATCAAGAGTTGGATGCTTAACTGACTGAACCACCCAGGCGCCCCTGGAAGAAACTGGATTTTTAAAAAGCATAATAATGATAACAACTTATACGTGGCAAGTGCAAAGGCTTCTAAACCAGGCAAGGCATCACATTCAAAATGAGGGGAAAAAAATGTTTATCGAGCCCTACCCCAGTCTTTCTGAATCAGATTTTGGGGATGGAGCACTCGCCTGTCTTATCTATTTTTGTCTGTTTATTTTTAAAAACTCCCAAAGGGATTCTAATGCACAGCCAGGACTGATAACCAGTTTGTCTGATTCTTGTGCATTATTTTTCCTCTGGTGTTGGGTCCTGGAATTTGGGAGGGGGTAGTTCGTAGGGCTCTAATCAACTGAAGGGATCTTAATTTCTTAGGCATAGAGGGTCATTTCATGTTCCCAGAATAAGCCCTGTGTGACAGAAAGCACTCACATTCTCCCCAGTGGACACGGAGAGAGTAATCTCCAGCATCTGAAGCTTCCTCCATGGGGGAGTCCAGGATCTGTGAGTGAAAGCCCACATACGCACTAGACATGACGTTAGGAGTTAACGTGGAATGTCTCATGTTGTTCTCCCAACAACTTAACAGTTCAGCAGACAGGTATGGCACATGTATCGGGTGGGTGGTCCATGCCAGTGCTGGCGACACAGAAGGCTGGTGACCCAGCCCTCCAAGAACTCATGGTCTGGTGGGAAAACAAGGAATTTGTATCTCCATTTTTCCAGGGAGGAAGTGGAGTTCAAAAGGGCCGGGGAACTTATTTAAGGTGAGACAGTTAGTAGAGGCCGGAACTGGAATATTTAATCTGGTCTCCTCCCAAAACCAGTGTAGGGTGTTGCTTCCCAAAGTGACAGGCAAATGTGACAAGGAGGGCATGGGGTGGCACAGTCCACCATTGAGCCACTGGTACTGCAGAAGGTGTCCTGATGCTGGTGGGAGGGCAAGAATTCAGGGGTTTATGGGGCCATGAAACCTTTGCTCAGGACCACCCTCCATGTACCAGATGGCTTGAGAGAGCCACCTAACCTTTTTGAACCCCGTTTCTTTGTCTGAGGTGAGACTATCAATAGCTCTTCTGCCATAATAAAATCACATGTGTTGGTGTTTGAGGATCTCTGGAGAGAGGCTTCAAACATAACATTATATTTTTTGATATCCTCAAGAGATAACACAAAGGGTTTCAGCCACAACATGCTCCAGAAACGGCTTATGTCTTGAAGTCTTTAGGGGGATTATTTAATTTTTACAAAAATTTTAATAGTCCCTCAGCCACCTTCAATGATTCAATACTTTAGAGAATAACAGAGCTTTGGGGAAGAAAAAAAAAACATTAAATCACTGACCTAAACAGCTTAGAGGTGACAAGTTCTAAAGCATTAGGAAAGACAGAAAAATGGTACTTAAGAGCAGACAGGCTGAGTCGGAATTGAATTCCTCTTGAATCATCTTCTGGTAGAAATTACTAGAATACAGAAAAGAGCCTTGGACTGAGATGTCAGGATATCCTCTTTTTAGATCTCACTCTGCCTCTAAGAAAGTCATCTTGGAGAAGTCTCTTTAACTAAGGGCCTCAGTTTCTTCCTCGGGAAAAGAAAGGTTTTGACTGGATTTTGTTTCAGGGCCTTTCCAGTGCAATATCCCAAGATTTGCTAGGGTACGATGCACAGCAGTGGGCCTACTGCCCCAGGAGGAATCCAGGAAGCCACGAGAACAGCAACAATAAGCAGCCAATGCTCTGGCATTACCACTCACCCCGCCACATCAAAGCAGCATGTTCCCAGCTTGGCTGAACCACTTTTCCTTGAGGGAGGGCCCTGTTTTAATTGTCACCGCTCTGCATGAGAGCCCTTCTTCCTCAGAGAGCAGAGCCTGTGGGAGGGTAATGGCTATGGCAGGGAATTCTTAAGGATATGTGGACAGAATTTAGAAGGCCCATACACTTGAGTTATTGTGCTAGTTCTCTATTGCTCCATGCCAAATTACTTGATAACTTAGCATGAAAAAACAAATATTTAGTATCTCATGGGTTCTGTGGGGGCAGGAATCCAGGCATGGCTTAGCTGTCTGGCTCTGGCCCAAGGTTTCTCATTTCCCTGTTGAGCGGGGCTGCAGCTTCATCTGAAGGCTCAAACGGACGTGGGTATCCACTTTCAAGCTCCCTCATCTAGTTGCTAATAGAGACTCAGTCCCTCATCATGTGGGCCTCTCACAAGCCTGCCTCACAATATCATAGCTCTCTTCCCCATGGTGAGTGACCCAAAGGAGAGTGACAGAGTGCTATGCACTGAATTGTGTCCCCGCCCCATTCATATGTTGATGCCCTAAACCTGAGGTGACTGTATCTGGAGATGGGGCTTTTAGGAGATATTAAGTTAAGAGGTCATAAGGATGGGGTCCTAATCTAATAAGATTCATGGTCTATAAGAAGAGGAAGACAGAGAGGACTCTTTCTCTCTACTGCACACACCAAGGAAAGGCCATGTGAGCACTCAGTGAGGTCCTTATAGATTGGTGTGAATGACACTCCCTCAGAGTTTGTCCCATGAAGATGCAGGAACCCACTAGCCTGGAGCTCTCGGCGTGCTCTTCTGTCATAGTTCCAGCACCTAATCCACAACACTTCGCTGAGAACTTATCTCCTCTCTTTGCTTTTCTTCCCAAGTCCCTTTTCATGGCTCTCAGTAAGTGGCACATACACAAGGCTAGGATGAGTCAGAAGAGATAAAAAAAACAACTGGAGAGATTCATTTAATGTGGTTTGGTCAGAAAGATCTCTGTTTAACAACCCTCACGGGTTATTTTTATGAACATTACTCTCAGATAAATAATCTCTTGCTCATTCATAAGGAGCTACCCTCTCAGAGCAAATAATGCTCCAAGATACTGGGCCAGCCATTCATTTCCTCTGACAAGGCTGGTGCTTTGGAAAATCAAGTTCATTCCAGCAACTGGTCCATGAGAGCACAGCACAGGAGTCATGATACCAACTCCCTCATTAAATACTCAGAAAATGAACCTCCCACACAGACAGCAAGTTTACATTATTACAGTGAATGACAGTGCAAAATTAAGAATTCTGAGGGCTGTGGCAATACAAACATTTGGGTAAAAATGGGAAAGTTCTGCCACAAGTTCACTTTTCTCTGTCTCTTTCCTGTTCTTTGTTAATATGAGGACCTAACTATTCACTTTTTAGGGAAAGGCATCATTCCAGAAGACTCTGAGAGAGAATTTCTGTATTTTCTAACAATTCACTCTACCAGTTGCATCCACTCATTAATGTAATGCACTACTTACAGAGCCCTCAGTGAATGAGGCATTTCTCCTCCTCATTTCTTGGTGACTTCCTCTCATGTTTCTTCTAGCCCTTGAAGCAAACTCTCTGCATATTTCAATTATTATGTGTCATGGTGTGGACCTCTTTGGGTTCATCTTGTTGGGGGCTTTCTGTGCCTCCTGGACCTGGATGTCTGTTTCCTTCCCTAGGTTAGAGAAGTTTTTAGCTATTATTTCTTCAAATCAGTTTTCTACCCCTTTCTCTGTCTCTTCTCTTTCTGAGTCCCCTATAATGCAAATGTTATATGCAACATGTTTGATGTTGTCCCAGAGGTTGCTTAAACTACCCGCATTCTTTAAAATTCTTTTTTTTTTTTGGCTGTTCAGCTTGGGTGCTTTTCATTACCCTGTCTTGTAGCTCACCAATCCATTTCTCTGCATCATCTAATTTGCTGTTGATTCCCTCTAGAGTATTTTTCATTTCAGTTATTGTAGTCTTCAACTCTGATTGGTTCTTTTTTATATTTTATATTTCTTTCTTAAAGTTCTCACTCTGTTCATCCACTCTTCAGTCCAGTGAGGATTTTTTCAACCATTACTTTGAACTCTTTATCAGGTAATTGCTTATCTCTGCTTCTTTTAATTTTGAGGTTTTGTTTTATTCTTTCATTTGGAACATATTCCCTGGCATCTCATTTGTCGGGATCTCTTTTTTTTTTTTAAGATTTTATTTATTTATTTGAGAGAGAGAAAGAGCATGAGCGGGGGGGAGGGGCAGAGAGAGGGAGAAGCAGACTCCCCGCTGAGCAGGAAGCCTGATGTAAAGCTCAATCCCAGGATGCCAGGATCATGACGTGAGCAAAAGGCAGCTACTTAACCAACTGAGCCACCCATGCACCCCTCTCTGTGTTTGTTCTTATGTTAGGTGGCTCAGCTGTGTCTCCCAGTCTTGAAGGAGTGGCCTTATGTAGAGGGTCTCCCACTGGTGCCTAGAGCCAGGCACTCCAGGGGTGTCCCCTGTGTGGGCTGTGTGGCTGGGCCGTGACAGCTGTGGGTGCACTGGTGTGGCTGGCTGAGAGGTCCAGCTGTGGCCTCTGCTGGTGTGCTGGTAGGCAGGGCTGCTTTCCTTTCACCCCTCCCCATTTCACCCCACCCCATGGGAGCTGCTTTGGGTGATGGCCATGCTCCTTCCTTTTAAATCCCAAAGCCACCACTCTAATTTTGGCCCTTGTGGTCTTTTTCAATACCTTCCTGGGAGCTTCCTTCACCCTCATTTTAGAGGCTTCTATCAGATTAGCATTTCCCAAACCCAGAATTGATGAGTTCTTTTCTCAAAAGTGCTCAGTGGCTCTTTTCCACTTATTGGTTTAAGTACATAATCCCTGGCCTGTGTGAATCACCACAGTCAGGCCCAGAAGACTTTTCTCATCTCATTTACTTCTCTCCATCCCAGATGACATGATACTCTCCCAGTTATTGAGTTGGGTCCACATGTTACAGCATTACAACTTTATCTTCATGGTTCCTGTCTTCCTGAATGCTTTCTTATCTCTGCCTGTTGAAATCCTATTCATTCTGGGAGCTCTGCCTTTTTTTATAGGTGTGTGTGTTCCTGCTTCATGTTCTTCACTCCTGCATATGACTTGAGGTCTGTCACTGCACATTCCTCATGTTTGAGAATCTTGCAGTACCTTCTGTAGTGTCTTCTACCTAGCTACTCACTAAATTTCTGTTAAATTGAGTGGAAAATAATTGTAACATGTGTTATGAGCCCCCAAGTTTTTCTGAAACCCCTGAAAGAAGTTCCAAACCTTGCAGGAAATATTTTATAGGCAAGAAGTAAGTGAGTTGCTTATTAGAACATTTCCTTGCTTTATGTCCCTGGTCCATAAGAGGAAAAATATGTCCTCTTGGATCTCAAATATCTGGAAATTGTCCTCTCAATAAATCATGAGCTATAGCATATTTTGCAGAGCATGTTTACATTTTATTTTCATATAACTTTGCCTAAAATGGTCACAGACTTTAGCTCTGATCTTCATCACTGCATATTTCCCTTGCTAGCTTAGAAAACCCTCAAAATTAGGAAGCTGGACACAAATCCTACCTATAAGAGGTAGACTAAATAGTAAGATATTAAACCCAATGAGGGAGTACAACAAAAGGTCCCCTAATCTTTACTCAAAGGATTACATTTTTAAGCATGTTAGGTCATAAAGTCATGTCATTAGTTTATGGGATTGAGGATATTTCTATTTTACAGGAAGACTAAGACTTAATTGCTAAAATCTAGACAGTTGCCATGCTATTTCTTAGAGCTCATAAAATGGGTGTTGAATTTATCTTGTCCTCTTCTGTTTTGATTTTGTTCCTAACTTAGGCAGTTACTCTAACATTAGTGTGGTTTTATTATGAATAATGAATTCAGCATAGGAAAGAGCTGTTTGGCTAAAAGCAGTAATAGTTTTTCAAATGAGAAAATCAGGATATGTAAGTTTAGCAAGTCCTTATAAGAGCTCTGAATTCATGAAGTTATGGAATCAGATTTCAGAGGAATATAGCCTTGTCTTTTCTCTGTAATTTATAGTGACTTAGTATATGCTGTAGCTAAATGGTGATGAAATAATTAATAATTTCAGGTAAGGGAATATGCTTAACAAAAGAAGTTTCATGAACCAAATAGTCCTGTTATTTACACAAATGGAGCCAATGTTCTTCACTAGGAACAAAAACCAATTGGGGTGAATCTCAAGGGAATGGACAACTGGGATGGATCTTTGTTCAGTGAAAAAAGCCAACCTCAAAAATGATAAACTATATAATTCCTTTTAAATAATGTTTTTGAAATAATAAAATTATAGATATGGAGATTAGTGGTTGCTGGGGGTTAGAGATTGGGAAGGAAGTGCCAGGAGGAGGTTGGTGTGGCTATGATGGGGTGGCAGGAGGGAGCTCTGTGATGGAGGTTGGACAAGTCCTCACTGGACATGAAGCCGCACAAGTGATAAAATTGTATAGAACTACATACACGTGAATGCACACACACACACACACACACACCAAATCAGATAGTGTACTACAGTTACGCAAGATGTCCTCATTGGGGGAAAGTGCTGGGTGAAAGGTACATGACTTTCTGCACATTCTTTTTTTTTTTTTTTTTTTTTTTGCAACTACCTGTGAACCTATTATTATTTCAAAATAAAAGTTTTTAAAAAATCAGCTATTTTCTTGTCCCAAAGGGGCCCAGGGGATCAGGCAGTAACATAAATAAATGAAGTGGCTGGAAATAGGGTGGGTGAGCACTGGTCGTCATCAAAAAGGCACCTGCCGCTCTTTCAGCTCCTGCCACTGTGGGACTGTTGTACCTGAAATTGCTGAATCTTCTGAGGGCTGTTGCTGTTTTTTAGAATGCCAGAATTTGAAATTTTTAATAAAAATTTCACTTACTGACGACTAAATCAAACTTTTGGAACACTATGTAAGCCAAAGTAAAGATACAAGAGCGCCAGATTCAGTCTAATGATGCGTGTGCAAACTCAGCTTCAGGCCAGAGGTTCAATTTGGCCCCAAGAGGAACTGCCCACTTGATGAGCTGGTAATCTCAGTACGCAGCCTCATGCTCCTCTGTGGTCCCTTACGAAAGACCGAGAAAGGAAGTGTTCTGATTGGGCTGCTAATGAAAATAGTGTAGGCCACCAGTCACTGATACCTGGGGACTCTGGAGGATGTTGGTTTGATGACAGCTGGGACTGATGCCTCTGTCATTGGAATCCCCCTGCAAGCTCTGGCCAGGACCGGCCTACCCACTTCCTCAGCATGGTGCCCGGGAAATCGTTAAGGGGGGGTGTCTAGTTTGCATTTTTATGGGTTCATTTGTTCTTCCTAGCTATCTTAGTTCTTTAATTTTTTTAAAGATTTTATTTATTTGAGAGATAAAGAATGAGACAGAAAGAGAGCATGAGGGGGGTGAGGGTCAGAGGGAGAAGCAGACTCCCTGCTGAGCAGGGAGCCCGATGCGGGACAAAACCCTGGACTCCAGGATCATGACCTGAGCCGAAGGCAGTTGCCCAACCAACTGAACCACCCAGGCTCCCCAGTTCTTTTATTTTTTAAAGCTAAATGAGTTGTATAAAAACTGAGAAAAGGAACCAGGATCTGATATCCTATGCTAGAATTTTCTGAGGCAGATACAATGGCCTGGGAAATGCACTTTATATGAGCAGCACTCACAACCTCTGTGTCTACTTGAAGCTCTGAACGTAAGCCTTTGGCTAATGAGTGCAAATAAGCAGAGGCAGGTGCTGATGAGATCATTATTTTGGTTTTGGTCCTTTCAAGGCTTTATCATCTCTGCCCAGCTGAAGGCCCAGAGTCTAGTTATCCCTTCTTCCCCAAATCCCAACCTGGACAGCTGACTCAGAAGAAGTGAAAAGGATGATGGAGCTAACTGCATGTTCTTCACCACAAGCCACATCTGTGAGCCAGTAACATCTCCCTCTCCTCCACTGGCCACAACACCATGTACACTAATCAGGCTCCTTCTGTCTTCAATCTCTGGGAGACCCAACTCCTTCATGAAGGAGGTGAGTAGAAAAATTTCAATTTTTTAAAATTAGGATTTTAATTTAATTTAAATAAAAAATTAATCTTTAAATTTCATCTGTGGCTCAATTACACATTCTCAAATTTAAATTATTAACAGATTTATTTGCATAATTTGTTTTCCCCCCTCAAAAGTCTGCTAATAAGAGTCCAGAGAATGTTTTCCTTCCTTCCATCTTTCTTTCAAGATTTTATTTATTTTACTTGAGAGAGAGAGAGAGGGAGAGAGCACAAGCAGGGGGAGCAGCAGAGGGAGAGGGAGAAGCAGGCTCCCCATTGAGCAGGGAGCCTGACACGGGGCTCAATCACAGGATCCCAGGATTATGACCTGAGTGGAAAGCAGATGTTTAACTGACTGAGCCACCCACACACCCCCAGAGAATGTTTTCTAATGCTCCTTTAAAAAAGAATATTTGTACAAGACAGTGGTGGACCAAGCTCAGGGACATACATGAACCTGGGTGATCCTGGGGCCTATTTTGGAAGGAACTTGAAATACAGTTACAAAGAAAAAAAAAAGAGTATCTGTAGGTATTCCATAATTATAAATCAATAAATGACTCTTTTCCTGCTCACTGTTTTTTTTTTTTTTTTTTTTTTAATGAAGCTTTACATAATATGCAGACTTTTAAAGCATTGGTTTTCAGCCCGGAAAATTATGCTAATGAGATAAGAGCAATAATTTAAAGTAGCCACTGATTTCTTGAAAGGGAAATATGCAGAGAACCTGGGCTCTACGTTTGTTTTCAACTAATTATCATGTATTTACTTTTACATTAGTCCAATAATTTTTCTTTCAATTCAGAATTAAGCAATAAGACACTGAATTATATAAAGGCCTGTTTAGCATAGCAGACACACCCCATCATTCTCTAGTCCTCTGATTTACAGCTCTTAAAATGCACAACCAAGAGGCTGTCTATATGCCCTTTTGTATTTACATTCCATCATGCAGTCACCTCGATAACTTATGCATTCTGAAAAGGACTACCTAACAATTAACTCCAGTCATTTCTAACTCACCATCTCATTATGCAAAGTGGATTTGAACAAAAACTTTATTAGCAACTTTTAGTTTGAATTCCTTCTTATTTCCACCACCCTCATTCTGCTTAGTAACATCAGGATCTATGTGACCAAAAGACTATGAAAAATGGCAGTTAAGAAAAATTGACATTGGACTGGCAGCCCATTTAGTAATTGTTCTTTGCACTATGGGGCACTCCCATAAATTGAGATTGTCATATTTCAGCTGAAGCATGTGATGTAATTCTTTATAGAAATGGAAATGAATTCTCCCTGTCACACGACACAGCATTTTAACTATGTTCAGGAGGAATGGGCAAGTAAGAAAGCTATTATTTTTATTCTAAAGGTTAAAAAGGAACAAACAAACCCCAAACTCTTTGTTAAAAGGCAAGGAAATTCATCTTATCACCTCTTTAAACCCTAGAAAGAGGGGGGAGGACATCTTGCAGAGTTCTCTCACGCATGTGAAGTGTATCAGCAGAAGAGTTGACACGTGGTCATTGGTTGAATGCACATGCTCTCATGCTAAGGAACCCAGGTGGGATGGTGACACCAAAGGAAAGGTGAAGATATGTCAAGTGCATGAAACATGGAAGCATCCCATCAATGCAACTGACTTACCAGCATCAGGATCCACAGCTTGAACTCTGGTCAACAGAGCCTTGGTGGCTGTGTTCTCATAGACACAGGCATTGTAGTGGTCTGAAGAAAACACAGGCGGGTTATCGTTCACATCCTCCAGGATCAGGTGGATGTTGGATTGGCAGAACCTGCCACCTCCGTCAGTGGCCCTGGCAATCAGGCTGTACATAGGGACCTTTTCCCGGTCCAAAAGAGCCAAGGTTTTTAACTCACCTGTGAAAATAAATGGCCTGGATTTTCAAAAAACTGTCTTTCTTTGAAGAGCAGAGAATCAAGTATATAAAGAATCCCCAACACAGGAAAGACCAATGACATTTAGTTCAAGTGCCTCATACTTTAAAAAACAGAACAAATTCAATGTCAAGCATCAGGGAAAAATTTATGGGATTCTCGATGCAACAACAAATCAACTGTGTGGCCTTCAAATTAATTAATCCCACTGTGAAACCTCTGTTTTCAGGATTTCCTTCTTTTGGCTACCTTGGAAGGCTCCATTACCCTTATGACCTTTCAAGACCTCAAGAACTAAGGGTACTTGTCCATTCTCTAGGCTTTTTCTGGAGATCGAGCAGAAATCCAGAGACATATATACCTGCTCTGGAGACCAGCTACTGGATTTCTGCTCGATCTCCAGAAAAAGCCTGGAGAATGGACAAGTACCTTTAGTTCTCTGATGGTCAGTCATGCCAATGATCCACAGACCCAGAAGGGGCAGTCTCTCTGCTTCCAGAGACTCAACATCTTTTTACTCCATCATTTAGAGGAAAACAATCAAAGCAGAGGCTGGGCTTTGGCAGAAAAAGGTCTCGAAGGAATCCTGTTGTGCCAAGGTAAATCGACTTGCCTGGCTATGGAAGGGCCTATGGTTGCTGGGGGAAGATCCTGGCAGGGAAATATTTGAGAAGTTTGGATCAGCAGGAGTTTAGCAAGGTGAGGTGGTAAGTCATGTCTGTACTTTAACCCCCGGGCGTCAGCCCCTGTGGAGATTGGCGGTGGTTGTTTAAATTTCAGACAATGGCAACCAGCAGTGACAGACCTGAATAAACGCGATTTGGTGAAAAGTATGACTCATGAAATATTATTATTCTTAAATGCAATTAGTAGACATTCTTCAGACCAAGCCATCTATGCTTTATAAAGCATTTCCTTCTATGGCCTCCTTGCTGCTGCCAGTTGTCAAACACAGCTTGGACTATTTCTTTCTCCTGCTCAGAAACCTCCAGGGGTTTTTCAGTGGGGCCTCTGAGACCCTCCATGACCGGCTTGAAGTCCTGTCTCCCGCCACGTTTCTCACCAGCCATTCCCCAGCTCTTCTCACCAGTGACAATATCGTATGCAGCCCTCCTCGGCTGTGCTGTGCTGGGCTCTCTGCTCCTGCTGCCTCCACAGCCTGCAGGAACCTGCTTTAGCTACTAGAATCCTGCCTCTGTTCAGATGCTAGCTCTTCTTTAAAAGTTTCCTCTTCCCCTTTGTCAGAATACTAGCTCCTTTTTCCCTTGTGCCCAGATATAACTCCCCTGATATCCTTCTTGGGCACTCATTTCATTCTGCCTTTTATTATTATTATTATTATTATTATTATTATTATTATCATTATTATTATTAGCTTACTGGTCTGTCTTCCCCACTGGCTTACAATATCCCATGGGCATGGCTTGTTTTACTCATCTTACTACCACAAATATCCCATAAAGTGCTTTTACGTCTACTAATTACTCAATGAATGTTAGCTATTGAATAAATAATTGCTAGGTCTATGTAGCCAAGTAGTATATTTCTGTGTAGCTAAGTGCTTCCCAGTAGGACCCAGCTGACATGGGAGTGGGACAGGGAGGATCCATCATCTTTGGAGACTTCAAGAGTTAGTCATTATTCATTAGGACCAAACACAACATTGGAGATATGCAAATTATTCGATCTTTACACTTCATTTAAAAATTGCCATTAGATGACCCATCCAGTACACAACACTGAAATAATGTACCTCCATAAGAAATGTCTTTTCCATTAGCTCTGGCCTTCAACGTGGGCATCTGCCTTTAGCATACCTAGCCTTTGACCTGATAAATTTTGCCTGAATATAAAGGCTAATCTCAGGGCTCACAGCTTTGGGGAAACTAGGCAGGAATATTTAATAAAAAGCAGACAAGTGTATTAATAAGCATCGGGAAGACCCAAAAGGGATTTCGAGAGAGAAAAACTCCCCTTCCTATGCCCTGCTGTCTGGTTTGAAACTTACATTTATGATGTAACTCTATATTCTTTACAGAGCAGATGCTTAAATCACAGATATGAAAAACAGGAGAACCAAATAGACACATCTGATTACTTGATGCTAGTAAGTGTAAGTAAAGTCAAGGCAAATTTTACAGGCCAAATACAGTTTGTGTGCTCCAGAGCACCCATCTTCAGACACCATGTGTGACTAGTATTTCTTAGAGTCCTAGAGAGCAGGGCATCATACCGAGGATCTTGTACACTAACTACCCACAGGTGATGAAACCATGAAATGGTCTTCTTCTCTAACTTCTCTCATGGATTAACAATGGCATTTACCCAAAGAATAGATTTCACCTTACCGCTTTCTGGATCTAGAAAAAATTCATCGTTTCCAGATCCGTAGAGTGAGTATCGTATATCTCCATTGGATCCAATGTCAGCATCCTTGGCACTGACTTTCAAGATGATTTTATTTGATGGAATGTCTTCGGGAAATAATGCTGTATATGCAACCTGGCAAAGGTAAAGAAAGGTAATGAAGTCATTAGTATTTGTGAGGGGATTGCCATATTTCACATTATAAATGATTTCTTTAAAAATGCATTCATGTAATTTAGCTCTGGCTATTTTTCCCTTCACCACAGAACCATCTTACAATATATGATGAAATGTGGTATGTCTCTTGCCCTGTTCCCCCTCCCCCCCGGCCAATCTCATTCATTCAACAAATACTGATGGAGTCTCTCTATGTGCTAGGTATGATTTAGATGCCAGGAGTACAACGTGAAGAAAACAGACCAAGGTCCCGCTTCTGTGGAACCATGACATGTGTTATGGGTTGATCGTGATCTTCTGTTCTGTTAAGCACCAGTGAGTCCTTGAGGCCCTTTCACTCTTTAAAGAGCCCCTACTCACATCTGGCATTTGTATGATAGATTCAATCTATTTGCAATACTTTTCTAAGCTACAGAATACCGATATTGTCTCTTGGTCCACATAGTAAGGAAAAGGTAAATTAACAGTGATTTAATTTCATTAAGGATGAAAATAAAATTTGCTCTTGGCACCTTGCACTGGCTGTCATGTTTTGTATTGTGATGGACAAGCTACTTTGTGAGTTGCCTGGAGACCTGGGTTCATTACCAACATTGCCACTAACCAGGTGTGTAAACTTATGAAAAAAAAAAACAATTTATGCTTTTGAGTGGTCCATTTTTCTTTTTATGAAATCAGTGATTTAGACAGAATAAGTTCTAAGGTCCTTTATGACTCCTTAAACATTATTTAATTTTAAGACTTATGGTTTGTTTTTGTTTTTTGGGGGGCGGGCAAAATTAGGTACCTGAACTTGCTACCTATGTCTTTTCCTACCCTCTTGCATCCAAATGGAGTTCACTAATTTAAGGAGAGAAGAGCAGAAAGGAGCCTGGCCCTGAGGAGAAAAATGAAATGGGTTTTGATTTAACTTTAGAGGGGTAGAGTAAAAAGTATCCATATATAGGAGATATATGTGCAAATCTCACCTGGTCACACACTGGGCTATTGTCATTCACATCACTGACGGTCACTTCCACCATGGCCTGTGTGACAAAAAGCCCATCGGTGGCAGTGATATTGAGCAAGTAAATGTCTTGTTCTTCTCTATCTAGAGGTCTCTTCACATAGACCTTCCATTCACTCTGCACCAGGCCCAGGGCAAACCTTCCTCGGGGGTTCCCTCCTGTAATGAAAGAAGCATTTTTGAAGATGTGCAATGAAAAGCTTTGATCTACACCTCCAGTGAGAGGCCTGTATGGGGTCATCCAGCTGGTCCTCCGACTGTATCATTTACAAAACTGAAAAAAAAATTGGCAGTCACTTCCTTCTGATTCTCTTGCAACAAAGCATGATATTTATATGCTTGGCTTGTGAGGAATGTAAAACAGTAACTTTCCAAGAGAACAGAATGCACTTAGAGAAGCTGGAGATGATCTCTTGTTTAGTCCCCTTGAAGGACAATCAAATTCAAACTGCGAACAATGAATCCTCTTCCCGGGATGATACAATTGTCTTTCCACTTTGTCTCAAGAGAGGATGTAATACACTACAGCTCTTGTTACCAAGACAATTCCATTAGCTGTTGATTATGCAATCAAGGGAAGGCAGTGAGTTCTATTAAGGACTCCTTTAATGAAGGCTCTCTCATATAGCTGCCTGTGTCTTACAAGCACGGGGGTTTGGGGGAGAAAAGTTTGTATGACAAAGGAAGACCCATCAGCATTAAACGGCCCTAACGAGGGGTCACGGAATGAGCAAAGCTGGTGGTAGAAGAAGAAAAGGAGAAGAGATGAAGTAGGAAAGCTTCTCATGATAGGAAACCACTGACAGTGGTCCCAGCAATATTACTCCCCCACATCATTACATTACCTGGAGACAAAAGCTGCGTGGACAAGACAAGAAGAGGAGGGGAGAAGAGAGCTGCCTTGACCTAATCCTGAAGAGGGAAACAGTGTCTCTTGCAACATGGAGGAAGACTGGACAAGACAACTGGCAGGAAGCCCGGGATCCGGTTAGATCACTGCCGTTTCATTGGGCATTCAACAAGTATCTACCCCCTGCTCCGGGCCAGGCACTGTTCCAGGCAGTAGGGCTGAAGCAGCAGGCAAAACTGACACACATCCCCACTCCTGGGGTGGAGCGCACATTCTAGTGGGGGAAGACCAACCTTAAACAAATAAATCAGGAAAGCATACTGCATCCTGACTGCTTTTCCGCCAAAAAGGTAGAGCCATCTCAGCTTCTTACAGTGAATCTCTCAAAGAGCAGAGGGCAAAGACTCGGGTCCGACCAGAAGGACTGAGAGTGAAGTAGGGGAATTTTCGTGGCCAGGCTGCACTTTCACTTCTAAGGCGTGGGGGCGGGGTCAGTCCAGGGGCCTCAGCCATGGGGGACAGCCATGAGATAAATGGACCATACTGGGGGCAGATGGTGCAGAAATTATGAGGGTGGCATATTCCTCTAGGGCAGTGGTTCTCAGCTGGGAGTGGCTGTGTAACCCCCCACCCTCCAACCGGGACATATGTCAGCATCTGGAGATATTTTTGAATGTCACATCAGGGGTGGGGGTGGTGCTACTGGAGTCTCTTGGGTAGAGGCCAGAGATGCCGCCAGTCATCCATCCTACAATGCACAGAATGGCCACCTATAACAAAGACTCATCCAGTCCCAAATGCCAATAGTGTGGAGGTCGAGAAACCTGCTCTGGCGAGGCTCTGGGTCCTCCCTGGGATATCGCTTTCCTCCACCACTGGCTAGGATTCAATTATGCCTCAGTTGAATATTACTTTAGCATGCACAAATTTAACCTCTTTATTAAATGCTTTCAGTGCAGGCCCACATCTTTTGTTAAATAAAATGATTAATGGTCCTTTGTTAAACTGCGGTAGCACAGCCAAGTTGTGTTACATCAAGAGCAAAAGTTAAATCTAATTAAAATCAGTTGGTGGTTGGCACTGCAATAGTAATGGTAGCTTTAAGCTACTCTGTTCTCATTACTTTGGTAAAGTTGATGGGAGGGTCCCTTTAAATCATCCATTGACAATTCAGAGACAAAGTATAAATAATTAAAGCTGAATATTCAGCAAGCCTTTCAAATAGAAAGTATCCCTCAGAATCTCTAAAAAGCTTTTTGTCTGGAACTGAATGCAAATAAATGTAAGTGAGGCTTTACTTAAGTTTCTTCCCTTGCGACTAGACTATCGCTCATGTCTTTTCTGCAGAAATATACATTTTAATGAAAAAAAGGGAAGGCATCAGATAACGCACAGATGCATACAGAGTTTAAACAGAAAACACCATCAGGAAAACAGTTCCACGAAGAAACAGGAGAGGAGTAATGCGGAAGAGTGGCGCTCCCAAGCACTGACACATATGCTCTCCTGTGGATCTTATTCTGCAGTGATTAATTAACTTTCCCACTAACGTACTTAAGCAGATTCTGTGTCCTGAGGGCATTCTAATTAATTCATTTTTCACTTTGAATAATGTAGTTTTTCTAAAGGGAAGCCACCTGACTACAAGTATTGATGGATTCTTTAAAATCTTTTGGCACTTTGCTTATGTTCTGCCTTTGAATGTCACAACATCAAAATATTAGCTTTAAAACACTTAAATCGTTTTTAGGAAGACTGCTCCTGTCCCACCAACCTTCCCACCTGCAGTTTAAAGCCAGTCACCCTCCAGGAAGCTACCCCTGATGAGTGACACCGACACGAAATCCTCTGCCCCTCAGCAATAGTGACAGTTCTTTTTGGTCCACTCTGACTTCCTTGGTCTATTTTGGCTTTTCCACTGAACCACTACTTACTATCAGGAAAGGCCAAAAAGGGATCCAAGTAAACTGAGTTGTTGGGAGAAATACCCTTTGGTTTAGAGTTATAACTTAAGATTTTTAGCAAAAGGTCAAATCATGCCCTTTAATTTGGTACAGGTGTGTACGTGTGCATGCATAGGAATTTTCACTACCAGGCAAAACTTGTAAGTCAAGCTTAGTGGGCTCAGCTGGTTATTTATTTATTTACTTATTTATTAAAAAAATTTTTGAAGATGTTATTTATTTGAGAGAGAGAGAGTGCGAGAGAGCATGGTTGGGGGGAGGGCAGAGGAAGAGGGAGACGCAGACTCCCCACTGAG
Organism: Zalophus californianus; assembly: GCF_009762305.2. Classification (NCBI taxonomy): domain Eukaryota; kingdom Metazoa; phylum Chordata; class Mammalia; order Carnivora; family Otariidae; genus Zalophus; species Zalophus californianus. Next base: position 39,589,519 of record NC_045605.1, read on the forward strand.
CCGGGAGCGCTATGTAGGTCTCGATCCCAGGACTGTGAGATCATGACCTGAGCCGAAGGCAGCCGCTTAAGCGACTGAGCAATGCAGGCGCCCAGGCTGGACTCCTTTTTAAATGATACAGTGGCTCAAGGTCTGTGTACAAATCTGGGTAATCTGTCACAGGCAAAGGAATGAACTCCAAACTAAGGCTGAGTTAGCCAACAACCAACAATTGAAAAACTGTGCCTACTCAGAGATCTTCTACCCAGCCCTAGAGAGCTCTTATTACTCTCAACCCCCATCTCATCTCCCTTCTTTTCTCTGACTCTTACCTCTTGCCACTTTCCACCTTTCTTGAGAAAGCAGAGCACACGGAGTGAAAGCCAAGTGTGGCTGACTTACCCGTAATATGGTAGCTCACTTGGCGATTAATGTCGGAAGTGTCTCTGTCCCATGTGCTGAGGACAGCTACCACCTCGCCAGGAGGGTCACTCTCTTTCACATTCCCTCGGTACACCTCGTGGGCAAAGACTGGTGCATTGTCGTTTATATCCGTCACCCTGACAGAGACCAAAGCAGTGGACGAAAGAGAGAAGGCCTCTCCGAGGTCGGAAGCCACCACAGAGAAGGTGAAGGTGGGATCTGTCTCATGATCCAGGTCCTTCAAGGTACTGATCCAGCCTGTATTGCTGTCAATGTTAAAGGCTTCCATTACCTTTTCAGGCTGGGAATCTGAGTGCAGGGAGTAAGTGACCTGCCCATTCGCTCCCCAATCCATGTCGATGGCTCTCACCTGTGTGAGTTTGGTGCCCACAGGCATCCCTTCCATTATGATCGTCTCATAGTTGGAAGTTTCAAAGACTGGCTTGTTGTCATTCAAGTCCAGTACCTTGATATCTACATCCACGGTAAACACAATGTCTACCTTGTCCAGGGGTATAGTGGCTGCTACTTTAAAGTGGAATGCTGGGCTGACTTCATGATCGAGGCGTTTATCAAGCTTGATTGTGCCTGTTTCCTGCTCTATGATGAAGACACCCCCTTTGTTATTTTCTAGCCGGTCCCCATTAACTGTGCTGAACCTGACATTCTGACTGGGCAAAATCCTCAGGGTGTCCACTGTGCTCCCAATGGCTGTATCTTCTGAAACAGTGAAGGAATACTGAGACTGGGTGAATGAAGGCAAGAAAGTTTCAGGGGGCAGGACATGAATATAGACAGGAATGAGGGAGTGCTTCACTGGAATGCCCCCATCCACTGCTTTGACAAAGAATGACAGCACTGTGTTTTTCAGTTGGTTAAAATTGCCCTTAGTGACCATCCAGCCATTGTCAGGATCAATTTCTAGGAGGTCAGCCACTGAGACCGAGGCCTCGCTATACAGAGAATAAGTAATCCTTGAGTTTGGTCCATCATCTGGATCCATGGCTTGAACCTGAGTGACCAAGTGGCCCCTTCCAACGTCTGCCCTGACACTGGCTCTGTATTCCACTGTCATGAACTGGGGAGCATTGTCATTTTCATCCACAACAATCACTCTCACGGTGCAAAAAGTCGTTCTCCCTCCGCCATCGAGGGCCCTCAAAAAAATACTAATGTCTCCCTCCAGAGGGTTTTCCCGGTCAAGCCTTTCCGTTGTGATGACTTGTCCATTGCTGTCTATGAGGAATCGATCCTTGGCAAAGTCATTGATGATGGCATAGCTGATCTGTCCATATGTCCCGGGATCCCCATCCGTGGCTCGAACGTGAATGACCTTTGTCCCAGCGGCTGCGTTCTCTCTCACCTCAGCTACGTAGGTACTTTGGGAAAAGGCAGGGCTGTACAGGTTAGCCCCGAGTACCCTGATATGCACCTGTGCGGTGCTAGTGAACAACCCATCAGAGACTGATACATTGAGACTGTACAGAGGCTCCATCCGCTGCTTCCGGTGGTTGGACAGGGTGATGACGCCGCTCTTGCTGTCCATCAGAAAGCTTGTCCGGTCATTCCCAGATAAAATGCTATATTCCAGGCGGTCAAAATCAGAGCTGTCTGCATCAGAGGCTTGAACGCAGGTTACAAAATGGCCCCGGGGGGCTAATTCACTCACATATGATTCATAAATGAGCTGATTAAAAACGGGAGGATTGTCATTTATGTCCGAGATATAGATATGAACCAGGACCTCACTGCTCAGCGATGGAAAGCCATTATCTGTCGCTCTGACTTTCAAAATGCAGTGTTGCACTAACTCGTGGTCCAGCATCCGCGCCGTCAGGATCAAGCCACTTGCACTGTCTATGTGAAAATAATCTGTGCTGTTGTAAGTATCCTGGACAATCTGATAATGCACCAATTTACTGTTTTCCGAGTCTGCATCAGTAGAGACAACTTGCAAAACAGGAGTCCCAATGAGAGAGGCTTCTGATAATGTTGTATTGTATGCGGGTTGATCGAAAATAGGGGGGTTGTCATTTACATCATTAACTAGCAAGTCAACGGTGACTTCAGCCCTGGCACCAGTAAGGGCATCACTGGCTCTTACTGTCAACTTGTAAACAGAGGTAATTTCATAATCCAAAGGGCTAACGACTTTCAGGACCCCAGTGTCAAAGTCAATGTTAAACTGTTTATAAAGATCCCCATCAATAATGATATATATGATGCCTTGGCCTTCTGGACTGGTGGCATTGATGCTTAGAATGGGGGTATCCATTCTGATGTCTTCATTGACTGATGCTGTATAAAAGGGCTTATCAAACACGGGCATTGCTTTGTTGACAATTGTGATGGGAAGTTCTACAGATGTGGATAAAGAGGGTTTTCCACCATCTTTGGCTAGGACGGTGACTCCATACTCAATGTTGGACAAGTCAGAGTTGAATGTTTCTTTTAAAATAACATTCCCTGAATTAGGGTTAATCTCAAAATGGCCATAGTCATCCTGTAGGATGTAGGTCACTTCTCCATTTGCACCTTTATCTTTGTCAATGGCTGTCACCTGGTAAATCAGTGTCCCGGGCTCAGCATCAACTTGCACAGCAGCATAGTAAGGGAGGCCCACAAAGACTGGAGAATTGTCATTTATGTCTTCAATGTTAACTCTGACCACCACTCTAGCCACACGCAGATGGTCCAGCTCACGGCTGGCTTCCACCACCAGCTCGTACAACTCTTGTTCTTCACGGTCAAAGGGGACTCCAGTGGTCTGAATGACCCCTGAGGTAGATTTTATCTTGAACTTATTTCCTGGGTTTAAGATGCTGTATTTTAAGGGCTCATTAAGGCGATTTCCAATGGCATTGACAATAGCAACTTTGGTTATATTAGTGTTGTTCTCTGAGATCGAGGTCGAGTAAAAGCTTTGAGTAAAGTGGAGGCCGCTATCCATGGCTTCTTTAACCAGGATGGTGACCATGGATGTACTGTAGAACTTTCCATCGGACACTTTAGCTATCAACATGTAGTGGTCTTTGGAGAGGTTATTGTTTTTTATGGTGAGCACACCACTATTTGAGTCAATTAAGAAATGATCCAAGCTACCTTCCATTAGGCTATATGTCAGTTCTGGGGGCACCTCAGAGTCAGGATCCGTGGCACTAACTCTCAGAACCTCCACTCCAACATAGGTGGGTAGAAGTAAGACAGTCTCAAACACAGCCTGGGTGAAAACAGGTGGGTTATCATTCACATCCGTCACCTCTATGTTGACTTCAACGGGACTCTCTGCCGTCAGCTGGGGGCTGCCGCTGTCTCTCACATGGACATGGAAATGGAAATGGGCAATAGTTTCATGGTCCAGGTTGGCAATTGTTCTGATTGCACCAGTACTGGAGTCCACTGTGAAGAATTTCTTGGCCGTGGACTCCACAATCTGATACACCAGCAGAGCATTCCGGTTGCTGTCGGCATCAGTGGCTCGAATCACCAGAGGGCTGTTATCCAAGCTCCTGACGATGCTATTGACTGGGGCAGCCTCGCTGAGGCTGCCCGAATATTGAGAAAAGAGAAAAACTGGGGCATTATCGTTTTCATCAACAATCTGAATGTTGATTGTGGCATTGGAAGCCATACCTGCCATGTTAGTGGCCTGAACGATGAGCTGATAGGAGGAAGTACGCTCGTAATCCAGTGCCTTCCGGGTGGTGACAACACCAGAATACGGATTTATGGTAAATATCCCATCAATGTTTCCATCCTTGACTTCGTAAATGAGGGTAGATTGACTGATGGCAGAGATTAGAATGACTGATGTTCCAATATCAACATTTTCATTTACTTCTGCTTGGTAGTCCTTGTGAGTGAACTTGGGGTGAGAATTATCAGACATGGTAACAGAAATGCGCACAATTGCAGTGGCAGACATTGGCGGGGAACCCTGATCCGTGACTTTGACTGACAGGACAAACTGACCCGTTGTCATCATGTCTGGTTCTTTGGAAACAGTAATGATGCCCAGGACTGGTTCAATCTTAAATGTGTTCCCAGTGTTCCCTACAATATAGAGATAAATGGAGAAATGAGTTACATGTCATGTTTTGAAGATTAATTCTTCATCTAAAGGCTACTTTGCTGCAACATTGGCAAGTCGAAAGCAATTATTTGTATTCGTTCCATCTCATTCTGAAATAGAATGAAAGACTTCTCTTTTAGGGGTATTCAAAAGCAACAGAAGTCGAGTTTTTCAGTAAAACTGTGAATTTCAGATCAGTATCCTTTTAATTCACGTTAACACCACCACCACCACCACCACCACAAGATTGTGTACAATGCCAAAAAAAAGGAAGGGGGATTTTTACCTAAACCAGTGCCACAGTCTGTGTTCTGTGTTATGAGAAAGATGGTTGTAGGAGCTGTTTCAGAATATTATACCACAGATTATCCCAAAGGTAGGCTTTGCTACATTTCACCCTATCAAAACTGACTTCACTCTAAACACTACTTTGGCGAAGGGGGTCTTTAGGCCTGAAGAATTCTTCCCAAGTCACCATTTGCTCTGTAAGTTGTGAGGATACTTTCTGACCACTCTTCTGTTGTTCATTCCCTTTTACGCCAAGAGACACGTGCATACACAGACTTAAAACTAGGCATAAAAATTATGAGGCAGTCCCTCCAATCTGTAACCATCCCATTCACTAAGTACTGGAGAGGTTTCTGGTGAAGTAGTGAACTGCTGATCATCTGAACCAGCCTTAAAACCAAAAACCGGAGGCATCACCTTTCTGAGACCGAGGAACTGGCACCCCACCTTGATGTATCTGGAACGGGAAGGGCTGGGAACTGCAACACCCCAGAAGTTTAGAGCCTTGACTCTGAAACATGCAGTGGTGTGAAATTTGAGATTGCTGAGGACGAGGATAATACAAGAGGAATAAAGAATGGGGAACACAAGGCTTGAAGAATGGAAAAGAATCTGGCTGAAAACTAGTGGACAGTGTGAAGCAGAATCCTTCACCAAGTTGCTTTTTGCTTCTCTCATCAGGCTTTCGGATACTTCTCAAAGAGCACACATGCTTGCCTGTCTAGATTCTTCAAAAGCAAAGTTCAAGATCTTGGTCATTCAGTTATATCCGCATTTTTCTTTCTGCTTGAAGTACTGCAGAATGGCAGACATAGAAACAGTTTAAATGTCATTATTGTTGAGACAGGCTCCCACACCAATAGGCACTTACACGTGTCTCCTGAAATGTGCAGCAAATACAGCTGTATACATACTACTTCTTACTACGTATTCATTAAATTTTTCCAAGTATAAGAATAAGAAATTCATGTTCCTATAAAATCTGCTTATTTTTAAACAATTTATTTTATTTTTTAAAAAGATTTATTTATTTTAGAGAGTGAGAGCATGAGCAGGGGGAGGGGCGGAGGGAGAGGGAGAGGGAGTGAAAGAGAGAGAGAATCCTCAAGCAGACTTCCCGCTGAGTGTGGAGTCCGACTCTCAATCCCAGGACCCTGAGATCATGATCTGAGCTGAAATTCAGAATCAGCTGCTTAACCAACTGAGCCACCCAGGCATCCCCAAGAACTAATTTAATAAGGAAGTAAAGAATTTGATTCCAACCCCCAAATGTGAGTATTGAACAATGTCATCTTTGGTGTCAGCATGATTTTTTTTTCCTTGCCACCTAAACATGAGCACTTTGTGAGGTCAACATGAAGTTCAGTGATCTCATGAGCAAGACTGCAAATTTTCAATAAATAATGCAATTGAGCGTGAGTTTAACGTTTGATTCATAGGCCCTCGAAAGGAGTCAGGAATCATTTTACATCAGCATCTCTGAGGAGGAAAATGTAGAGATTGTAGAGATAATGGGGGCCAACCGGCAACGCCAAGTGATGACTGCAAGAGAGTCAAGTGTCTCTGTGTTCCTTGATGTGGAGTCCCACCGTGGAGTCTCCAGCCAAGTCCTCCCTTGCTGCAGACCCAGCACATTCCTTCATGCCCAGGAGGATATAATGGCAGGGACAAAGGGGAGCCAGCTTCTGGTCTCGACAGAACTTCATAACCCTGCTGTCCCACAACTGCTCACCTGCCCTTCACACCACTCTGGGATGCTGCGCTTGTATAGCAGGTCAAAAGTGGGCTTTTGGCTTCTTTCCCTCTTCAGCATACTCCCTGCCCATTTTCTTAGAATCCACCTCTTGCTTATTCTCTCCGGCTATCCTTGAAGCCCTGGAAACTAACCTCTGCTTATTTCCTTGGAATCTACAGCTTCTCGTAGACTTTTGGCAACTGAGCAAAGCTGTGCTTATCTTACATATCATGATTTATCTAGAACATAGCACAGCCTGGCATAAAGAAGGTGTTCAGTAAATATGTATTAAATGATTGAGAGAAGATGTAGATCTAAAAAAAGATTTTTAGTTCTCTATCTGTATATGCCCCTTGGGGTCCAAGAGACCCCCATTGTAACTCAATTCTTAGTCCTTGTCTCTCCTGTTTCGGAGCCACTCATGAGCCATTGTGGCACCGAACAGAAACCTGAACCAAAGATAGGAACTGAAGCTCCACACTCAAATATCACCTCAGTTCTTTGGGCCCAGATAAAAGCTTCCATAGTTACTTCAGAGGCCAGGCAGGGGCTAAGAAATGTACGGCCCACCAGTAAGCAGAGGAAAACCTTGCTTATCTGAAGTTTGGAAGAGAACCTACGTCCAATATGTCCACTCTACACAACCACCTGTCATTTGCTTCACAATGTTGCAGCATCTGGGTCCTCCCTCTCTCCTACCAGGATCCGGGAAGGAACTGACTTGGCCAAGAGCAGTCCAGGGCTTGTGGAGGTCTGTCTGTCCACAAAGGAGCCCCATGACCACTTGTGAATTACTGTGCACACACCGAAATCCTCATTAGCTTCTCACACAGACAATCAGAGGTCATTTTTTTGAGATATCAGATCATTTCTGGGTTTCTGAATATTTCTGTTTCTGGAAATTCAAGTTTTTATATAAAAGATGTTTTAAGAAAATAACTTTTCTCTCTGTTTTTAGTCAGTGTTTAAAGGCACGACGGAATCCCTGGTCTACCCATAGCACCGGGCTACAGTGTGTGGCCGTTGAAAGATAAGGAAAGTGGTCTTGTCAGCAGGATGGGAAATGGCTCTCGTGTGACTCCTCAGAACCTCCAAATTGGCTTAGAAGTTATCGGCCTACCTAGGAGAGTGGAAGTAGTCGCTGTAACGACAAACACAAAAAGGAGGTAGACACCTCAGACAATGCTGAGAAAATGTTAAGTAAAAAAAACAAATAAAACTCCCTACCTAGATGATCACAGATAGATGGAACAGTGTATGTACGTGGATGAACACTGGGAAAAGAAAAATATATGTAAAATTAGGAAAAAACTGTAGAAAGAGTCTGAAGAGTTGTTGGATCAGGAGACACTTTCTGTGGTGTTATTTAAATATTTGTGTTTTGAAAAAAAGAACCTTCCCTACGTTATTTGTGGAACTAGAAGAACAAGAATTATATAATTAAATACTTAAAATTTCCTGTGGTAAACAACAGATGCAAAACAGCACTTAAAAAAAGTACTGGTCAGGGGCACCTGGGAGGCTCAGTTGGTTGAGCGTCTGCCTTTGGCTCAGGTCATGATCCTGGAGTCCCGGGATCGAGTCCCGCGTCGGGCTCCCTGCTCCGCGGGGAGTCTGCTTCTCCCTCTGACCCTCCCCCTTCTCGTGTTCTCTCTCTCTCTCTCAAATAAATAAATAAATAAATAAAATCTTTTAAAAAATAAATAAATAAATAAAATCTTTAAAAAAAGATACTGGTCAGGCTTTAGGTTAGAAGAAAATTCCATAAATATCTAGGAAAGAAACAGGTGAAGTTTCTTGGGGCCCCTCGCTCTTACGAAACTAATGTCTTTTATTTCTTTATCTTATTATTTTTTTTGTATAGATCTTAGCTTCGACTCCTATAAAATGTGGGCGCCTAATATGGGAAATAGTTTTAGATTATCATTCGTTGCAGTGGCTTTTGTATAAAGAAGATTGTTGGCTTTTCTTTCTCTAATATTTTTTAGTCCAAAACTGTCATTCTAGCATTCATATTTTAATTCAACCACTCACAAAAATGCTCCACATTTAAATCACGGGAAAGAAGTCTTTCCAGTGCTGGCATAAAAGGAGACAGCATTTGGCATTATGCACGACAGACATAATGTTGCAGAACATTTTGGAAATATGTGGCTTGAATATTCAAAAAAAAAAGACAGAAGAGGGGAAGGGAAAATACAGCAGATAAGGGATATTGGTAATTGTTAGGTTCACAGTCCTATCCCTCACTTGGACAATCATCTATTCTGTTATAAATATTTTCTTCCTTTCAGTCTTCAAACCATCAGTGAAGTATGGTCTGACCTTATAGATGTCAAAATTGATTTTTAAAAGTCTCAAATTTAACAGGATGTGAGCCTGTATGTATTTATCTGTCTGGTTAAGCAGGCGGTTCATTATCTCCTACCCACTCTGCAACTCTCAATCACCTCCACGGAAATGCATTTGTGTTAACTGTGGGGTATAGATATTTTCGAAGCCCACAGCTCGCCCACTGACAGCTAAACAAAGACACGTAGGATTCAATTCACAGAACAGGCTGGCAGCCCTCAAGAGAAGGGAGACTTTGGTTATTTTAGTCTGAGGCCACAGCTTGTTGACCCATTAGGAAAAGCCACTGAGTTTACCACACACTTCTTCTCTCTCCTCCATTCCAGAACAATCCGAGAACACCACAACAAAAGGGAACTCCTTCCTCACTGTCAGTGATGGAAAGCGTATTACCAAAAATGCCAAGAACTTGATAGAGCATCATCACGCAAATAGGGCAGTTGTTTGGCCAAACCATGCTTTTGGAGCCATTCCAGGGGTAACTGTGTGAATTTCACATGGTGACAAACACTGCTAAGGGTCAAAGGCCATGCATTATATTGCGATCTGTGCAACAGCTCTCACCTGCTTCTATGGTATATATGAGTTCTGCATTTTCCCCTTTGTCTTTGTCCAGAGCCGTCACTTGCAGAACAGCTGATCCCAGAGCAGCCGATTCAAACACTGATGCTTCATACAATGGGTTGGTAAAATAAGGACTGTGATCATTAGCATCTTCCACGTTCACAATGACTCGGGCCAAGTTTCTTCGATAAGGAAACTCCTGATCTCTGACCTTTAGGCAAAATACAAGAAGCGGTAGGACTAAGATCTGAAGTTGCAAGGAACTCTCACACGGCTATGTCTGTGGCAAAGAGAAAATGAGGTAACTCACACAAAGTGCTTGATGCTGCTCCAGGCACAGGGTAGGGGCTTGGTAAGTGATGGTGCTATTGAGTGAGGACACTAATGGTGAACAGACTGAGAGTCGGGGCCACATCCATTTTACTGCTCAGCATGATGACTGGCCTATGGTTTGTGTTCAGCCTGTGTTCGTGATGCTGCCTGCCTAAGTATCTTTCCTCTGCATCACCGCCCACAGCTGCTCCCCCCTCATTTGTATATACAGCTGCTAATGGGATGGTGGATGGACGTTCTTCTGAAGGGGAAACTAAAATGTTCAGTGAAAAGAATTCATAAATGCAAAGCAGGAAATGCCTTCTATTCATTCATTCAACAAATATTTGTTGTCACCTATTATCTGTCAAGTCCTGCCTTCGCTCTGGGGGTTCAGCAGTGACTCAGATCTGGTCCTTGCCCTCCAGATGCTAAAAGGTGAGTGGGGGACGGAAATAAGCAAATAGGTAGGAGGCCTGGTGGTGAGTGCCAGAAAGTGAGTGAGTTGTAAGAAGCAGCTAACCCGGCCCCCAGCTTCTTTGAAGAGGTAACAAAAATAAGTAGAAATGGTCCAAGGGTGGCGTGGGCTTCATGTTTCAGGCAAGGAGAGCCACCGGAGGCAAAGGCTCAGGACTGAGAGAGAACCCTGATTCCCAGGAAAATAAACCAAACCTTCGTTTCTAAAATTCCAGAGCCCTCCTTGTGACTTCCCCGAGCAACCTGCTTTAAAGTTTCCCCTGGTTTGCATATGCCAGAAGCTTGCAAATAATCAATTCTTTAACCCTCACCGCATGATTTTGCTATAATTTTATGTAGCGCTAGTCAAATGTGTGCTTTGCGTTTGTTCAATTTTAGACTCCGTAACTTCAGAGAGATGTGGAGAAATTAGAAAATAGACCGAGGAGAGCCATCAAAGGGAAAGGGCTTTTCAAAAATAGTACCCGCAAGGAATGAGCAAAAGGACTAAAATGGCTTAGCTTGGAGAAAGGCAGCATAAAGGACATGTTTGCTCTAAATAATCAATTACAGCAATGATGAATGATACAGGGTGACCAAACTGAATTTTGAGTTTGTTAAGGAAAGAATGAACAGGAAATGACTTGAGTCATGAGAATGGAGTTGGTCTAAGGTTTCTGCCCCTGAATAAAACGCATGCAAAAGCCACCGGGTGAACGTGCTCAATCTTCCCACCCGTAGACTGGCCTGCCACATCCAGGGACCAAGCTGAACTCTGTATTTCGGGATTATTGAAAACTAGGTCTGTTCCAGTGGAATGTCCAAGGGTAGAGGAACTTTGTCTCTTTTGCATCCTCAGTGCCTAGAATGGTGCTTGGTACACAGAAGGTGCTGATGAAATATCTGTTGTGAGGGTAGATCTGATGGTTCCTAAGAGTCCCTCTTCCTCCCCGGAGCGGGGGATGGGGTCTCAGCTGGAAACTGCCAAGGACATGGCCCTGGAGCTTCCTCTGGCCCAGGAGTGTTGCCAGACTTGGGAAGAAGGAAGAGTAGCACTTAGCGGAACATCACTTTCAGCTGCTAGGAAACTGGTAGCATCTTAATGTGTTTTAAAGGCAGTCAGTACCCAAGATTTAGTCTGTGTCTTAAGAAACTCAGGGGGTCTGTGAGGCAGGGGCTGTGCAATTACCCCCAGGGTTCTTGGATAGTCAAAGGGCCAGGTTTTAGGCCTTAAACTAATCAAGGATGTTTCTTATTAATCCCTACTTCCCAATGATGTGAACTAGGAAAACTCCACTTTAAAATTAAAGCAACATCCACATAATTTGGAGGTCCCATGAACCTAAGTTCAGACCTGACGGACACTCTGCAGGCTGTGGTGTGTTTTGAGATCTGTTTTGGGTGGCAGTATTTACTACTAGGTCCAACGCCAGTGCAGTAAGTAATAAATTAGTCCTCTAAATGCTTCCAAGGACTGAACACTGAATATTTTGAGTAAATGATTGCCCTTGTGATTAACTTCTCAAGGAACTTCTTTTAAACTTTTCTACAGAATCTTCTGGATGTGAACCAATATCATAGCTTGGGAGATTTACTGAAACATGGCCTGTTCCTTCCCTCCCAAGTCAGCCTGTCAGCAGCCACTGTCTGCAGAACTCATCTACTACTTCAGTCTGGCAAAAATATTGGGTCACTCTGGAACAAAAGCAATTTTCCTCATGGAAATAAAAAGGCAGAAACAAAGACGACCCTGCTTTGAGAAGACCAAATTTGCTCCTACTCACAACATTTAAGGGCCCTGTACTTCTGAAGACCAAGGAGTGTGTCTTGAATGGTCACCAGCTGTGCTAGGAGAGCACATTAGCAGGGCGGTCCTACCATGACGTTGAGGATGTGCTTGTCCTGGGCCTCGTGGTCCAGCCTCTCGGCAGTGTAGAGCACGCCCGTGCTGGGGTCAATCCGGAACTTCCTCACGCTGGCCGAGTCGATGCTACTGTGGACAGTGTAGCTCAGCTTGTGCTTCTCATCTCTATCTGTGGCTTCAATCTGCAAGATCTCTGTATCTGGAAGCACGTCCTCAGAGATTGTGACATCGTAATTTGGCTGAGAGAATTCTGGGCCATTATCATTATTATCCAGCACTTTGATAAATACCTATAGTTAAAAGAAGACAAGAGTGATGACGAATGCCAATTCCACTCATTGCTAATAAAGAGCCCCCCCACCCCTCCCTCCACGTCCTTGGAGCCCAGCTTCCAGGAGCTATCTCAATATGTAGGAAGATCTCATATGAGAACACACTGTAATTAGAGGCTGACAATAAACCAGTAGTTCACGTTAGCAGGAACATAAACTATGAGCTAATCAATATTCCCACTATTAATTGAACAGCTGAGACAGCCCCCTGGGGGTCATAATGGCACAGACTATCTGAGGCATAATATAAGAGATCCCAAGGTGACCTTAGCTTGGTACGCTTCTATTAACTTAAGTTCTGTTATGAGCTTCTTCGAGTGGAGGCAGTGTGGAAGCTGTGATAGGATGGGAAGAGTAACAAAGAGGCAGAGAAACGGGACGCATGAACTCAGGTGTGAGCAATCAGAGCTCAGCTGCAGGGGCCCCACACAGTGGCTCTCCTTCAGATGGCAGATGTCTGGCGAAGAACATGGTACTGATGATGGCGAAAATACGATGTTCCCAAGTTGTTTCCTTTCCTTCTTTTTTTTTAAAGATTTTATTTATTTACTTGACAGAGCGAGACAGAGTGAGCACAAGCAGGGGGAGCAGGAGAGGGAGAAGCAGGCTCAATCCCAGGACTCCGGGATCATGACCTGAGCCGAAGGCAGATGCTTAACCAACTGAGCCCCCCACATGCCCAAATTGTTTTCTTTTATAAGGCATTTTCTTATAAAACATTTCAGGCAGATATAAATAAGTAACAGTAATAAAATAACCAACTCATAGTTTAATGAACCCTCACATATTCATAACTCAGCTTTGACAGTGACCAATTTATGGCTAATCTTGTTTTATATATGTAGCCATTCATCCAACATCTGCTCCCCATTTTAGTTTGAAGCAAATCCCATCATTTCAGTACGTATCTCTAAAAGATAGGGACGCTTACAATAAACACACACACACACACACACACACACACACACACTATCGTTACTGCACCTAAACAAAGAAAACAATAATTCCTTAATATTAAATATTCAGGGTGTTCATATTCCTATAGTTTTTTAGGGTGTTATGTATGTTTATAAAAAGAAACATATTTTAAAAAATCAGGACATGCAAATAAGGTCCAACCATTACATTTGGTTCATATGTCCTTTAATTATCTTTTAAGTTCTCCTTCTGTCTCCTTTTATTTCCTTGCAATTTTTATGTCGTTGCTGGTGGTGGTAAACAAACTGCACCATTTTCTCTTTAGGTGCCACAACCCAGATTTTGCTCATTGCTTCCCCTTGGTTTTGTTCTCCATGTCCCTCTGTTTCCTGTATTTCTTATAAACTGGTAGTTTGATCTAGGAAACTTGAAAGATTTCCTTTTTCGTCCCTTTTTTTTTTGACAAAAAAAATATCTCTAACGGGTGAGACAGTATATTTCCAACTGGATATATATAAATCTAGTTCTCACCCTTGTTATGTGGTATTAGCAACCACTGACTATCATTACATAAATAACATTTATTCATTAAAAATATGAAATGGTAATGTTTTAATTCTATGATTTATTTCATATTTGTTAGCTAGAGTAGTCCTAAAAGGAAACTTCTCTCCAATTGTGTGGTCACTCTGAAAGACAATTATGTAGTAAAGTCATAATTAATATTTCATTCTTTCCCTTTATTTACTATTTCAAAATAATGAGTTGGTTCTCCAGCTCCTCCTAAAGTGACCAATGAAGTATTTTTTTTCAAGCACCGGTATGAACTCATGAATTTAATCACAGATGATATATTTCTGTCTGTTGCAGGTACTATACTTCCTGATGCACAAATGGCCCCTCCTTGGCCAGTGGGAGACTCTTCAAGTCGACTCTTGAGATCTTTTGACACAATTCTTATAGTCTTTGATAGCTTCTTTGCTTCTAATAATTGCTACCGGTGATTTTTTCCAGGGTCATCTTGTACATTTTCTGATGCAGTCTTATATTATCCATTTCTCTCTCCAAAAAGCATTGATTTCTTTTTAGTTAGAAATTGGTGCTAGGAATGATCATTGCTATTGGATTTGCTATTGTGTTTAGTTTTTTTTCAGTGGATGGTCAGCAAAGGTTTTTTGTTGTTAGTAATCATTTCATGAGTTCATACTGACACTTCCAATTCAAAATTAGGGCATCATGTTTTTTACTTAATCTCATTCTTTTTTATATCTGTATCCTGTGCTGAAACCCCATGCTGAAATTTCTCATGCTCAATTACATCATCACAATTATTTACTGTTTTATATGAAATACATACACACGAGTCTCAGAATTACAATACAATATTGGTATTGCAATTATATTACAACTATGATCATTCAACAGCAATTTAATGTTATTTTTATTTCTTTTGGTCCTTGAGATTTATCCCACTAGGGATATACAGTCCCATTAATATGTTTAAAGTCATAGAAGAGTTCTTCTCTGTGTAGCTATGCCACCAACACATATAAGTTCATTTGCTTCCATTTACTTTCAAATTTCAAACTTGTTTTAATATTTAATTTTGTTTTATATTGTATGTAAAAGTACCGATGTCAAATTTACAAAAACGGTATAATTCAAGTAGTTTAGCTTCTATCTCTTTCCCCTTCATCTTATTCCTTCTTTTCTTACAGGTAATGATTTTTTTTTAAGATTTATTTATTTATTTGAGAGATAGAAGGGTGGGAGGGGGCAGGGGCAGAGGGAGAGAGAATCTCAAGCAGACTCTGCACTGAGCATAGAGCCCTGCTCAATCTCATGACCCTGAGCCAAAACCAAGAGTCGGTTGCTTAATTGACTGGCCACCCAGGTGCCCCCAAGTAATGATTTTTTAAGGATTAATGTTACATTTCATCCATCTTTAGTTAATATAAACATACCATATACATTTCCTCAACCCCTGACATACCCCGTCCCGCCCTCCGACATGCCATGTCATTTAACATCATATCAATGATTCTCAATTGAGGGTGACTGTCCCTAAGGGGATATTTGTCAATATCTGGAGATAGTTTTCGTTGTCACAACTGGGAGTTGGGGTGTTCCTGGAATCTAATGTGTAAGGGGCAGGGATGCTGCTAAACATCCTACAATGCACAGGATTGTCCCTCGCAACAAAGAACTATCTGACCTAAAACATCAATAGTGTCACTGTTGAGAAACTCTGCATTCTCATATTCTGAAGATCAACCCACAACAGTATAGAGATACTCTTTCAGTGGGTAGGTGGATCACAGTTAATTCAACCATTCCTCTATTGATATTCATGTAAGATGTTTCCAGTTTTCACTCTTAGAAAGAATGAGCACAGATGAGCTTTGTGCCCAGGTCTTTTTATATTATATTGTGAGTGCTGGATCAAAGGATAAGTGCTTATATAGTTTTGTTAGTTATTTCCCTATTCCTCTTCCCAAAAGTTTTATTAATTTGTATTCCCGTAGCAATATATAAGAATGGCTGTCTTCCATAGCTTTGCCAACAGAGTATGTACTCAAACTTTTGTATTTTTTGCCAATCTGATAGATAAAAAATAGCATTTCAGTGTACTTGTAATTTGCCTTTTGCTTATTATGAGCGAGGATGAGCATCTTTTCATATGTTTAAGAGTCATTTGCATTTCTTTTCCTGTGAAAATTATTTATATCAGTTCATTCTTTTATGGGTTAGATGGCCTTTTCCTTCTTTATTTTTGGAAGCATGGTGATATAAATTGCAAATATGTTTTTAATTTTGTCATTTAATTTTATTTTGCTTTTTTTTTTTTGGCCATGCAAAAACTTTTATTTTTATTTTCATGAAATTTAATACATCAATCTTTTCCCTTATTGTTTCTGGACACTGAGTCATAGTTTAGAACATTTTCTACACTTCTAGGTTATAGGTGAATATACTCATTTTTTAAAAATAGCCTTTACATGTTTCCTTTTCTAACATTTACATCTCTACTCCATTTAGAATTTTTCCTGTATCATGTGAGGAATGGATCCAGTTTTATTTTTTTCCACATGGCTTTGCCTTTATTTTAATGCCACTTTTTTTTTTTTTTTTTACAAGACCATCAATTCCCCACTGATTTGAGAGGCTTTTCTTGTATGTGAAAGTTTATTTCTGGATTTTCTATTGTGTTCCATCGGTTTATTTGTCTTTTCATATGTCAATATAAAAATGTTTCAATTACAAAGGCTTTACAGTATGTCTTAATTGGAAAAGTTAGGCCTTTCTGTGTTCCTTTTAAGAAGGTTTCCAGGCCAGGCTTGCTTGTTGTTCTTCAAAATGATTTTTATAATCAACTGGTATAGCACCTGACAAAAATTTGATAGCGTTTTAAATTGCATTATGGCAAAAGTAGAAGTTAGGAAAACTGATCCTTTATGATGGAATCTTCCTATCCAAGGACATAGTTTGTGTTTCTTCATTTGTTCAGATCTATGGTCTCATTTTTCAGGGATGTTTTAGTTTTCCTCAAATAGGTATTTTTTTCTTTTTAAGCTTTATTTATTTATTTGAGAGAGAGACTGCGTGTGCATGCGCGTGCAGGCGGACGGGCAGAGGGAGAAGAGGGAGAGAATCTCCAGCCAACAGTACTATAATACCTGAATGAAGCTCATCGAACACACATATTTTCTCTGTAAGGCACATCACATCCTTCTTGTACTTGAGAACACTAGATTGCACTTCAGTACTACATTTTGGGGTCTTTCAAATCATGAGATTACCAACAAAGAACACAATGCAAAAAAAAAAGTAGTACTAAATAGATTGCAAACAGGACACTTGTATATAGTACGAGAGCTGAGACAAGAAGGTGGAGCATCACCTTGTTCAACAATAGCAGGGACAATATTTTGCTGCTCTGTGCATGTCAGGGATTGAACACAAGGGTGCTGAGAGCATTGATTTTGGGATTATAGATAAATTTCAGAGATCATCAATGTATACCCAGCATCTAGCTCAGGGCTGGACACTTTGCAGGCACTCAATATATGTCATAGTTAAATATTTAGTATCTTGGTATACGGAGTTTAGACATCGGTGATACCACAGATTTTATTCTATTATGCCATGATCCAGGCAAAATGATGATTATGAAGAAGATGATGATCATAATATTAATAGTATAATTTAACAATAACTACAATGACGACAATAAAACTATTAGACATTGTAGTAACAATAATAGTAGCAGCAACTAGATCAATGATGACATATTCCTTATATTTTTATAGTACTTAAAAAAAGCTCCTTTATTTTTCTTGAATTTTCTTGAATGTGAGGACCATCTTAATTATTAAAAGCATGTAGGGGTGCCTAGGTGGATCAGGTGGTTAAGTGTCTGACCCTTGATTTTGGCTGGTTGTGGGACCCGGTCCCGTGTCTGGCTCTGCGCTGGGCATGGAGCCTGCTTGGGATTCTCTCTCTCCCTCTCTCCCTCTGCCCCTCCCCTGCCTCCAGCTCTTGCATGGGACTGCAAGCACTCTCTGTCTCTCAAAAAAAACCCAAAAAACCAAAACCAAAAACCCACCCAAACTCATATATCCAAAATGCACAAACCCCAGGGAGTCCATGTTGAAGAATTACATTTGTTTTGCCATTTTCTTTATAAATTTTATAACACAAATTGCTTTATCTCATCTATTTGCACTGGCTAATACTTAGAGCACAATGTTAAATAGTAGTGAAGATGGTGACCTTCTTATTACTGACTAATGGGAAAGCTTTTACCAATTCTCCTCTAAGTAATATGCAGGCATTTGGCTGCCTTCTAGAAAATTATTCACTTTTTAAAATAAATGTGGTCAGACCACAGCTCTTCTTATAAATAGCTGCACAGTGATTCACTTTGGTGCAGATGAACTTTCCTGAGGAAGAGAAAAGGGCAGTGCTATGACCTCTGTGCCAGGAAGACTTGCCCAAAGAGTGAGTCTGGCAGGGGAACAAGATTGGCCTGGAGTTTATGGTAACAGAAAAAGGGCTGAGAAGTGTGCCTGTGAGTTTTAGGCATTGTTTTGAATCTTCACTGTATCTGGAAGGTCATACTAAATTCTTTGATTGCCAATTCTTCCTTTTAAAAAGTTCAAGTTAACTTAGTCAAGATGCTAAAATATTTGTGTTCACAGAAGCAGTTATATTAACGGGATAAAAAAGCCTTTCCAGCCAGCAAGGCTGCCCTGACCTTCATGAAGTTTCTAAGTTGATGTGCTCCTGAAAAGCTTGCCTCTTTCTGCTTGCTTTGTCTTGAGCCTAATCTACAGTCAGAACAAGCGTTTCTCTGTCAAAGACTTCCTTTTCCTCATTTGCTTTTTATTTCCCACAGTTGGGGCCATTTGTGAGCTCCTGAACTAACAAACAAAGCAAAGTAACTCTCAAAGATGTTGTGCTCCAAATGGTAATTGAAAGGCCTAAGGAAGTACAATGGAATCAAAGCGGGAGGGAACCTGAATGTAGGAAGTCTCTTCAGAGCTGGATTCAATGCTGCCCACCACAAACACTTTGGGTTTTGCAGGCTCATCGAAGCTAAGTCTGGGCAGGTGCCAAGCCTGGCTTTACAAAGGCTCATGGAATGAAGTGTCCATGGAACGTGTTAGAGGGTAAGGCCTCCGTCTTTTATTAGAACCAATTAAGCCCTAAATTACTGAAACTCTGTTCTGCCTCTGCTGGCATTTCAAAACCATTCTTAAAATATTCTATGATTGTGATGTCAAGGGTAATGCCCCTTGTATATTCCCCAGGCTTACAAGTTTTGTTTTTGAACATATAAGTAGAAAAAAATCATGTCGGTTTGTGTTTATTTAACAATGTGTAAATCCATATCATATACGTTTCTTAAACTTTATGGTCTCCAGTGTATCAATGGGAAAAATGAGAATCAGAGAAGTTAAGGGGTGTGCCCAAGGTACCAATGGCAAGGCCAGACTTAAACTAGGTCATATGGAGACAAATTCTATACTCATTCCATTATACTATTTCTATATGCACTTAAATTATATACACATTAATTACAAATGCAACTAACATGTATGTGAACAATTAAGTGTGCAAATATTATATGCCTTGCTATCCAGAAATCTTAATTGGCACAAGAGATAAGTGACATGACCATTGTCATTTCGGGAACATTAATCATAGGATTATTCTAAATAGAAAGTTCCCTGCTGCCTTTAAAATTGGAATCCATTTTCCAAAATTGATTTACTTGTAAGTTGTTAGGCACAAATCTATGACATACAGTGAAGTCTTATCATCATTATCTTTTTAACAGAAAGTCCCGCCTAGAGTTGGCTTGCTGCCTTATTTTATCTCTATATAATTGTACTAGTTCCAGCATTTTCCTAACGTAAATGTACAAGGGGGCTTGGGGCTTCTTCCTTTTTCACCTACTAAGAGGTAGGTGATGCTAAAGAAGATAAACGAAAACCCTTGACAAAGGATGTATACCTTGGGAGTTCCTTCATCTAGGGGATCATAGAGCAGCTTTGGCTAAAGTGATTCATTCTTACCCTCACCTGCCTTTAAGCAGGTGCAAGATGGAGGGAAAGGATAAGACAGAATCCAAATCTCCAAGACAAAGTCTGCTTTTTGAGGAAGGAGGCCAGTTAGGAATTCCCAACACATCCCTTAGAGACAAAAGAATGGAATCGCCATGGCTGGGGAGGGCAAGGCAAACCTGAGGAATTCAGGTCCCAGACCTCTCAGCCCCCATGCATACACATGCTTTGGCAGAAAACCTCTGTGGCTCATTAACTCAATTAACTGCTTTTGTGGGGCTGAAGAATTTTGGAGATTATCTGAAAGAGATTTTTAATCTCAGGTTTGGCTGTGGAGCATACAAATACAAGCTGATTTCCATATCTTTATAAATCAAAGCAAGACCTGAATAAGAAAGGCATACTGAAATCGCAAAAGCACATATCACAAGTCCCTGAATCAAATCAATGTAATTTTTAGATTTTTATTTGGGCATGAATATCTCTGCTGTCTTTCATGAATAACAATGAAAGGCACACACACAGTATTTTATAGTTATCAGGTATATTACTCCAATTTTAAGTTGAGGATGAGACTAATAATAAAAGCTGCATGTGTACAGCACATCACAGATCTCAAGATATCTTAAAAGATCTTATTTTATTCTTATAATAACCCAGGAAGTATGGAAGGTGTTATCCAAATTCTACAGAAGAAGTTGAGTCTCACAGAGACAGAGCTACCTTTCATGGTAACATAGACAGGAACCGGTTAACTGCTGACTTGAATTAGGGTCACGTGATTCAAGGTCAATCCTCCTTCCTTTATACCAAATGCTTCCCCTAATGAATCATATATTCTATAGATATATAGACGTGTAGGGGAAAGTTTCTGAAATCTATCTGATTTTGAGAAGGAAAAAGTGGGTTGGGACCTCTTTACCTGTGTACACCCAGGATGGCCACCCAACCCATCTGTGTGCCAATTTCTCACTAGAAAAGTGAGTGTAGTGATAATACTTGATTTAATTATTCTCAGTAAGACAGGAAACTAAAACAAGAAAGAAGCTTGATTAAGTCTCATTATGCAACTATCAGGCATTATATATTACTATATATTTCCATCCATTGGTTCTTTGGAAGAGCCATGCTCTAGATTTATTTAAATTTGCTATGAAGACACAGTAGCTCCTATGGGTTTGATAGGTGTGTGGGGAAAGTTGTTAAAACCAGTAATTTCTCATCCTTGGTAATGTGTGTCCTTGTGGTGCATCTGGCTGAGCAGAGGCTCTGAGGAGATTGGGGTATTTTGCCCAGCATGTATGGTTGGCTCTGAGACATTCTAACAGCCACAGGTGATGCTATGTTCCCCGGGAACACTCTTAAAAAGTGTCCCCTTCATAACCAGTAGAACCAGGTAGGTTTCTCTTCCTGCCTTAGATTTACCCTTGCTTTTGAGAGGTGGTACAGCACAGTGGTTGAGAGAGCAGGCTCTGGAATCCAGCTATCTACCTCTGAACCCTGATCAAACCTCACTTTGCCTCAATTTCCTTTTCTGTAAAATGAAGATGACAACAGTTTCCTATTTCTAACATAACAAATGACCACTAACTTGGTTTAAAACAACACCCGTTTGTTATCGCCTAACTCCGTAAGTCAAAAGTTTGAGTACAGGGTGGCTCACTTGTGTTCTCTACTTAAGAGTCTCACAAAGCCAAAATCAAGGGGTTAGCGGGGATGTGTTCCCTTCTGGAAGTTCTGGGGGTGAGTCAGCTCCAGGCTCATTCAGGTTGTTAACCAAATTTAGTTCCTTGAGGTGAGAGGGCTGAGGTCCCCGTTTCCTTGCGGGCTGTCAGCTGGAACCCCTTTCAGCACCTCAAGGCTACCTGCATTCCTTGCCATGTTGTCCCTGCTGTACCTGAACTAGCAATAAGGTTTCAAATCATCTCACATTTGGACTCTCTGACATCCCTTTTTGCTGCCTCTCTTCCTACACCAGCTGGAGAAAGTCATCTGCTTACATGCTCATTCAGTACATCTGAATCTTTAGAACGTGAAATCCGCAGAACCTTTTTATACTCTGTACTCATGCTAGGGAATCTCAGTAAAGAAAAGGATGTTTATTTGCCACCAGATATTGTAGCTCTGAGGCACAAGAATCCTACAAGTTGGGACAACAGAACAAAAATGAAGATGAAGGAAGGGTTTTCATGTAGACACTGAGATCCCCGAGGCTCTGATATATTTGACATTTGTGAAGTGAAATTCAACATGTTGTTTCTGGCTGATTTGAAGCCCTTGTCATAGATGTTTTATGATTCCAAAGGAACAAAGTAGAGAAAAGTTCCCAAAGGAAAACTGAACAGGTGTTTTTGGGCTACAAAACATTTATTTAGTTATATGGTGAAGGGTATCTGTTTGATGGTAGAATCATTAAGTTGCGTAGGGTCATGGGTTGGAGCATGCTTTAGTGATTTCTAAAAGAAACCTAGAATGCCTTTTCTTTACCAAAACATCTTTTTGTAATAATGTCCTTGATACTGAGGGCTTTGACTAAATGAGAGAACTGCTTCTGTCTTTGTTGTCAGCGGAGCTGTGGCAAATGTGAGCAGAGGCCTGGATTGACAGAGGCTGGGGGCAGAGGGTGGGTATTTAGGCCCGAACATAGCCTGACGGACAGAGTAATGGTGTTCTGGTGGTAATAATGACACGCACGTTTATACTTTGGAAATGGTTAGTTCTCACTTCTTGAGAAGCTCATGGCCCTGGAGACACAGAGTGACTTGGAAGCTTTTGACAAGAAAATCTCTTGCTACCCTTCATTAACCTACTTAGCTTGGCCTTGCCAAAGGAAACCTCCTTCACCCCAATTCTTCCACTCTTCCTATCTGCTCTGGAGATAAGTCTAATTGTACATTAGCCCAAAATAAAATCAACCAAAGTAGCACTTGAACAATGTGTACATTCAAAGTCTTATAATACATGCTTCCAAGTTAACTTTTAAAGAGTATGTGCATATCAGTCATCTGGTTTTAAAACTCTGGATCACTGTGACCTCAGGCATCTAGCATAGCTCCTAGCACATGGTATGAACCCAAGAAATACTTGTGGAATACATGCTGTTAAATGATTTCTCATCTGGTCCTAATGAAAGTCTAAAAGAAAAGTTTCACTGATAATTTTTTTTTTTTTTTTTGGTTAACACAAATCAGTTGTGTGCTTTGAAGATCCAGCATATCTGCCATAGAAGCCCTGCTGACTATGTCCCACCTACTATTCATTCACTCACTGCTGCAAACATATTTCATGTGTGTCTATAACATTCTGGGCACACTGACTTACTGTTTCATTCAATTGTTATAAAACCCTGGAGAAAAGTATGGAAATGAATATGGCTCCATGCTTTATTTGTATTTTACTCAAATACATCTCATGTTTTTAAGTGGTGCCAAAAAGTTCAGGTTGGCTATGCTAAGAACTGGCCAACTCCAAAAGTGAATGAGCAATAGAGACTTAGCAGTACAGCAAGTGGGTTGTTTTATATTAGTCTTTGGGGCTTGCTTTTAGATTGTGCAAGTCCCATAGGATCTCAACCATGGTGTCCTTTCCAGGCATCTGTATTTTAGTCTTGAAAGTCCCCTGAAGCAGTACAAATTTAAGTAGGGCGGCCAAATAATTTATTGTCCCAAATGGGGAAATTTTAAGAGTGAATGGGACAACTATTAAGAGTTACACGGGTGCAACAGGTGTAAATGGGCCTCTCACAGGTAGTTATAGCTGTATAGTCATCCTAGGAGAGGACATGGGTTGAAGGATCAGGAGTCACCACACACTGGCTGCCGTTGTCTCGTGCACATGATGTCCCCCTTCTGGGTTTCAGTTTATTTGAATGAAAAGGAAAAGGTAAAGTAAACAAAGGCAAAAAGTAAAGAAGTAAAAGTAGAAACAAACCCTACTGTTTCTTTAAAATTCCACCATTTTATGATTATGCACAGCCTCAAAGGAGAAAATCTCATCGTATTTTTGAAACCACTTCAAACTAAGAGCCAGCACATGAAACAATCCTCTTCTTTCCTTTTTGAGCCTACATAGTTACAAGAGCTTACATCACATTTTAAACAAATTGACACTTGCTAACTTTGGGGTTGGCAAAAATTTCATCTTCACGTCCTGAACCACTGTGTTGAGGAGTCTCAGGGCAAATTTGGGCTGAGCAGGAAAAAAGACCATGGTTGATGAGTGATGGCTTCTGGGGTCGTGAGAACAGGAGAGAGAAGTAGGGAGAATGGAAGAGGTATAGGGCAGGCATGTATGCCTGTCCTAAAATAGAAAACAACAAAAAAAACCTTCTCATATTTGGGGTAAATCCTGTTGGTCTCACCCAGAGATTTTCTCCTCGTCCTTGCTATCAATGCCCTTTCATCAACATTCACATGCCAGAGTCCAAGCAATGGTCCTTACCCCTGGCTGCTTGTTAGAGTCATGTAGGATCTCTGCTGGTGGGGCCCAGGCTTCAGTGGTTTTAACACCCCAGGCCCCATGACCAGGGGATTCCACAATGCAGATGAAGGCCCACTGGCATAGAGGCTAGAACGAGAGATGGGACGCAGGGCATCTAAATCTCAGTCCCTGTTCTTAATGAAGGCTGTGTGACCTTGAACATATCACCCATCTGAGTCTGTGAAATGAACTTGGACTCCTAGGTGTGTCTAGCTCTAACTCTGAGACTGACAAGTGAAAAGGTGAAGAATATAATGGTGTGTTGACTCAGACAATATACACATCCTCTTCTTTGTAAATTCAAGGAAAGTTGACTTTGTTGTCAAAGAGATAAATCTACAGTCAATGATCAGGAAGCAAATACATATCACTCTTCCATGCATGAACAGTGACTGCTAGGTTATACAGTATCATTGATAGAATCCTTTTTCTAGGTTGTTCTCTCAAATGCTTTAAAAAAAAAACAGTAGAAATCCATGGACATCATTTACTACTTCCAACACATTCTTTAATCACTTGCACCATTGACATTAGCAGATCGTTGGGCATTCTCACCATTTAGTAATTTGACATCTTACCTGAGTAACAGCAACATTTGTTCCATCGGTGACTTCCACACTCATATTATAGATGGACCTCTGTTCTGCATCCAAAGGTTTTGCAATGACAATGGTCCCAACACCCTTCTCTGCGTCAAAAGAGCTGTCAAAATTCCCCCCTGATGATTTCACAAAAACAACATGAAATTAGCATATCTGAGAAGTTATTACATCTATTGAAGCATATAGCTTTAAAGGGAGCTCTTAAATAGAAATACTTTTTTTGACAGGCATCCCTATGGCTCAATTTTGTACATCTTAAATGGGACCTCTTTATTTCCAACTTGATTTATATTTCCAAACATAGCCTCTACAATGCATAACAAATGTCACAAAAAGAATGTATTGCAAAGAAAAATCTCAGCACTAATGTTAAAGAAGTAAAGCATAAACTGACTCAGTAAAATATTTAGAAAGCTTAGGGGCCTCCAACCCCTTGTGGTTTTTCTGCTAATAATTTGTTGACCTTTCTGCTTTTCCAAAATAGATTAAATTCTAAGTAAACAAATAGTCCAATTATTATCCAAAATGTGTAGACACTCTTAAATCTAGGATTGATGGTAAACATTTGGTTGGTAAAGTTCAGATTCCCTCCAATAGATGTCAGAAATAAAAGTATAAATACTAGAAAATAAGAAAAAGCAAAAAAAAATTGAGTTTCATATCAAAAATTCTGTATCTACAAGTTGGGATGTTTATAGAAAAAAAAATTCTTTTTTGCCATCTTGACAGTGTGAATTATTTTTCTCCCAAAAAGGTAGCAAGTTTATGGGAGAGTTACAAAATGAAATCTGGAAAGAAATAGAACAACACATCAGTTTATGTGTCATCACTCATAAAGCAGTAAGTATGAAAGTTTAAAAAACTTTCCTCCCCCTCTGTTGGACCAAGTATAGCCCACAATCTGTGAATAATATGCCAGGACAACACAGGCTATTTTGAAATTATGTAGCTCTTTCCATCTCTGTGAACTAAAATGTGGTTTATGATCTTTCCCAAAATGGAAGTTTTTTTTTTTTCTTTCTTTTTAAGGGAGAGAGAAGATAATGGTACAAACGCTGGACTGATTTTAATTAAATATCAGTACATGTTCACAAGCTCTATCTATTTTAGTCTGAAATTCCATGATGTCAATTAATTTTGTTCTTAGATAGTAATTTTATTTAGCCACAGCACATAGGGCAATGCGTTTATTGAATTTCATATTTTAGAAAAGAAATCTTGGCTTCTCTTACATTCACCATACTCTGCATTTCATTTTGCTGATCAGTGAACAATACTATATACAATTTCTATGATATTACAATTATAAATGAGTGAATGACTTAAGGGAAAGGAAGATTTTACCTGAATTAGTAGAATGTGATGTACAGTGACACAAAATAAATCATATGGTTTACTTAAAAAAAAAAACCTGGTCATATATATTTCAAATACTTATTGCTTGCAGCTGTCATATACACTTACGATTATTTAATTGCTAGAGAGAACATAATTGCCCCTGACATTTAATTAAAGTTATGGAGATATGGGGGGACCACAGAATTACTTGGGGATGATATATTTTTCAAAATTTTCATCTAAAAAGAGACTCATCTTCCAATTAATATCTTTAATTGATTTACTGTGGAGCACTTAAGGTTAACTCCAAAAAAAAAAAAAATCTTTTGAAGAACAGGAGAAGGAGAAAGGAGAGGAAATCGGGCTGAATAGGGAAGCAAACCTCAGGTCACCGTGTCTCTTTCAAAGGGAGTGCTTCTGGTTGATAACTACATGAAATAAAACGTTAGGCTGATTCAAGCAGCTTGAATCACCATCCTAATAAGCAAAAATCATTTGCTATCAACTGGTACATTCTGAAAAGAAACTTTGCCATGGAAAGTTTCAAAGAAAGAACATAAAAGACGTCAGACCTGTGTGGAAGGGTAGAATGCCATTTCCTTGCTGTTTTGGGTGTTACTTCATATTTTAAATCACATTTAAAATCATTTTTTCGAATGCTTTCCTATGCATCCACTTTCTTAAATATGAGAACACTATTTTTTTTTGGGGTGCGGGCAGGTGTAGGATATAGGAAAAGGTCCT
This sequence comes from Zalophus californianus, assembly GCF_009762305.2. NCBI lineage: Eukaryota > Metazoa > Chordata > Mammalia > Carnivora > Otariidae > Zalophus > Zalophus californianus. The sequence continues at coordinate 39,616,546 of NC_045605.1, forward strand.
CTTTCAATGTCAATTATTTCAGAAGGTGGAAATTTGTAGGTCAAGGCAAAATAGAACTTATGCAAATTATAAAACTTTGGTTTGCTCCCATTTAAAGATGAATGAAAATGAAATGTAGAGAACGTGCAAGCAAAGATTTCCAGTTTCAGTTCCTGTTTAAATGGGGCAATCCTATGTGCTCTCTCTCACTGCCTGAGACTCACCTTTTCCTCAGGGCCCTCTGCTGAAATACCTAATCATTTCATGGACCGAGTGGCATAAAATTTACATATTTTACAAATGGCATAGAGGTTGTGTTTTCTTATTAGTCATTTTTCATATGAAAAAACATTTTTTGGCTACTTTTATGGTTGTGATTTTTTCGAGCTCTCTTCTTGCCTGTGTGTGTGTGTGTGTGTGTGTGTGTGTGTGTGTGTGTGTGTGTGTGTGTGTGTATCTCCCTCATCCACTGTTGCTGTTTCCAATACTCTGGACTAGAAACCTCTAAAGAGGTGGGGAGATAGACAAATGGAAAGCAGGTCAAGAGGAGCTTGAGAGACAGAGTCTGTGAGGTGTCTCTCAGTCTGTCAGTATGGTGAGCAGCCTCTGATAGTTGCTTCCAGGGCATGTGCTCCTAGTTAAACCACGATTTCACGTGAAACAAGGTTCCCAAAATCTTCCCTCAGTTTTAAAATGAATTTCTGACAAGGGACACAGAACCTAGACCAGCAGTTCACCATCAACCCTCACGCAATTTAATAACCTACCACTTAGGCATCCCATTTCATAAACGACTCCATATCTCTCCCCCAGGGCTCATTTCTCAGGCTCCCTTTTAGCCTGAAATGTGAGTTCATTTCATAGGAAACCATGTCCAATTCATCTGGGGTGAGACTATCAAATGGAAGGAGTCCATTTTGGCTAGCAGCATTCCGTTTAAACAAGATGTGCTTCCTCAGAGCCAGTAACACAACATGCAAAGCCAGAGTGTGCTAGGGCAGCAGCGTTAGGCTAAACAAAAGGTGGGGACAGGGGTGGACACTGCCGACCTGGTCGGAGTTTCAACAAAGTGGGAAATTAGAAAAGTCACAGCCTGAGCATTGCTGCGGGGGTGTGCGGCAGAGATGGTTAAAAGCAAGGTTGTGAACAGCCCACATAACAGATAGTTCATGTCAGGGACATTGCTCTGTGACCATTTTTGGTCAAGATGGGTGTAATAGAGTAAACAAAGGGCAGAAGAGGAGGGTTGGGTTTCTATCAGATTCTCAAGTTAAACGTAACAAGTCCGAATGTCCTAAAAAGCTTCAAAGATGGGACAAGAGTGAAAATACTTGAAGCCAGCAGCTACTGCTTGAATATGCTGGGCAGCAGGGCACTGGATCGTGATCTGGTCAAGTCTTTCTTTAAAGAAGGGTACAGAGTGTCACCATGTCTCCATAATGAGATCCAGTGGCGAGTACCCCACTGCTTCCCCTTTAGAGAAGCTTCCAGGCCCCTCCCCTAGCATATGATTCTGTTCTACTCTGTGTGTAATTGTAAAAACACCAACCAAAATCTAGTAGTCACCAAGGGGGAAGTGTTATGCGAGAAGCTTCCAAAACACTGAGCTGCTGAATCTCAATGAATTAAGGGAGTCGTTCACAAGCTGTTCATTCAAGTTCAGCATGTACATCGAACTTAAGGAAAAATGCTAAACACCGATTATGGTTTGATCATGAATAATTTTCTGTCTTGGAATGAAGCAAGCACAATATGGGGCTGAAAAGGATATTTACATGGAAGGCAGGAGATGCTGGGTAGAGGTCAGGAAACAGTGGGAAGGAAAATCCCTTCTAGAATCTGGTTAAAAATTCATTTTCTTAAAACAATGATGTACAAGGTACTTTTTAGGCTTTTTATTATTTCCCTGAAACCTCTTCAGATGTGCTCCTATGGTCTGTATTGTCGCTGTGGAGAAAAGGGAGGGCTTTTGGGGATCAAATTAGGGACAGAGTGCAGAGTAGGAGAAATGAAGTATTTGAAGTCAGTTGAATGTCCTTGAGCAAATGCCACTCTAATGGTTAAGCAAGTGTGTTAGAAATGGTACACAGACATGGCTTCTCTCAGGAAGGGTGGGTAAGAGTTTTGTGATAAGGAAACATGATCACTTGATTAGAAAAGACTCAATCTATAGTCAGAGACCAGGCCTGCTGCTAGTGCTACCAAAGAGTTTCACTTACCCACTTGATCCAACCCTAAGGAATGGCTCCACTTGGGGACAAGGTTCTAGAAGGACAGGTGTAAGCTTATGTGACAGAAGCAGCCCAGACCCCAAAGTCTGTAGGAACCTATGAGCACCTAAGAGCCAAGGTGATCTTTATATACCTGCAACATGGACAGATCTTTTGGCTAGAGCTGGACCTATGTGCTAGCTGGTACCATCAGAGAATTGTTTTCAAGGAAAATAAGCAAAGATATTGTAAGTACTTACCATCTACAAGAAAAACCATTTTTCTAACCGAAGTATCAGGTAAAAAGCTAGAAAAGTGGGTGGCAGCGTCCGCCATCAAACCCTGGGTGAAGAGGAATTGTTTAAAGTGTGTAATAAATGGTGGTCTTTACAATACAAATATTTGCCATTGGGATAAAGATATGGGGAATGAGCTGCGAACCAGATTGCGTGCACATTAAAAAGAATGTAAATCAAGGAGCTGCTGGGTTGAATCATAGTCTCTTGAGAAGTGTGAAGATATGTGATAAAGCCACAAAGGATTATGGGTTATTTTTGTTCCCTTCGTTTTCTTTCCCTTTCAACACAGAGAAGGAACATGCTGTGCATTGGGCTGTTTAAACACAGAACAGCTGAACTTTATTATGTTTCCTTTTAATTACAGCTTTCTTAACTGGGTTACTAGTCGGGCTTCTGTTTCTAGAAGCTTGAAGAGGGTCTCGCTACATAATATTGTAAACAGTGGTCTCTTTGGAGGAACAGGAAAGTGACTGGCAGATCCGTGGTACAGGGGTCCAGACTTGGGAATAAGATCTTGCTTGCCACAGTTTTCATGAATTTATATTACGGTGGGGGGAAAAGGAATGCAGTTAAACAAGAATCGGGTAGATCTGGAAATATGGAAATGAGGAGACTATACTCCCGGGGGGAAAAAGCATGCAGAAACACTATTTCCGCTTACTTAATGAGAATTCATTTGTAATGGCATCTGTAAACTTTGAGTGCTAGGCCAGGATGCTATATGCTCTGTAACCTGGAATGTCTGTATAGGTGTCTAAATGCCCTAGGTCTATAATGCAACAAAATCTTGACTTCCTTGGAAGCGTCACAGAGTATTTACCTAAGCAAGGCCACAACTTAAACCTGAGATCTCATTTCAGATACGTGCCGACGGTATACACCAGCATTCGACTATAATATACTGCCAAGTTTCTTAAGCATTGGGAAGCACTGTTCCCTATCTTTTCCCTCTGAGTTAGCTTGGCCAAGGAAGATGCTCAGTTACCAAAGGGAAGAGAGGAGAGTCTGGATGGCCAAGGATAACTTGCTTGAAATCTTGAAAGCGAGAACGAAACATCTGAATATGATAAAGAAAACAATAGATTTTTAGAGAAGGGGAAAGACACTGTCAGCAGATTGAAAAAAAAATGACTGTTCAATTAGAAAACATTCTCAAAAGGGGGATTTGGTGGAAGGGGGACCATATTGATCCTGAGAGCAACCCCAGCAACTGGGGAAAAGATTTAACATCTGCGGTGAAACAGAGTCGGTGTTTCAAGATGTTGTTGGCTAGATGTGGGGATGGAAATAAAATCACGTTCTGTTTGGGCATCGGGCCCAGTAAGTTCAATTTGTAGGAGAAGCTCAGCAAGATGTTACCAGATCTACAGTGAAATCTCTCTGATGGAAGCATCTAGACTAGGGGGACAACGCTGTAGGTCTTCATTAAGAGAACTACTCCATGCGCTGACACCAAGAGGATTAGGAAGAGTGCAGCACTTAGAAATATGAAGGTGGAGAAACATGGTAACTGGTGCTATGTTTTTGATAATGATTCCTGGATATGTATTTGGAGCAGCCCGAAGGGATTCCATCCAGAGAGGGTTGTCATCTGTAAACTGACCCCTCTTCTTGGACTGGTTCTCATTTTGTCAAAGGTGCCATCGTTGCTATGGCTGGGAATACAGTGGAAGGTCGTGCTGACTCTGGGCTGGTCTCAAGAGGCATTACTGGGCTTAATGCATTGGCTGCCTCCATTGGTTGCCACTGTTTATTCCACTCACCCTGAAGCAATCAACAGAAGCATGGGCAGGAGGAAGGAATGAGGGCACAAAGGCCTTGACCTTAAGGGTTAAGAATGGAGATTGGATCAACACAAATGAAAATACACAATAGCACTAATAATGCTAACAGGAAAACATGAAGGTAAGATTACATGCAGCATTACCAGGCATGCTTATCTACACACAGTCACACACACACACACACACACACACACACACACACACACACACACACGCACACACACGCACACACACGCATGCAGGAATGCTGAGGAATTGCAAACTGGCTTGGATATCTGGGGTCAAATGGCTGGTTGGACTGAATGTCAAAAGGATTTTTGAAGTGGGGTACAAATGAGGGCTTCCTGCGGCAGGTGGGGATGGTAGTGGGCCGTGCCACGGGGCAGGAGGCTGCATGCATGGATCACACAAGGGCAAGAAGCAGTGCTGTTGGGTGTAGAGGAGCTTGCAAACTAAAGTGTCAGGGGAGGAGGGAGATAAACGGGTGGCTGATGAGAGACAGCAAATCCTCACATAGCTCAGGACAGCACGCCAGGAGCCCTGCTGCCTGCTGGGTTTTGACTGCACTCTTCTCTGGGCTATTTATTGTTTAAAAGATTTATTTATTTATTTCAGAGAGAGAGAAACAGTGAAAGAGAATGGGGGGAGGGGCAGAGAGAGAAGAGAATCTTAAGTAGACTCTTCGCTGTGCACGGAGCCTGATGTGGGGCTCGATCCCACCAGCCTGAGATAACAACCTGAGCTAAAACCAAGAGTCAGACACTTGACTGACTGAGCCACCCAGGCACCCCTGGGCCATTTAGTAGAAATCACTATTGCACATACCCCTGGAGGCCTGGCACCAGGGACATATGTAGAAAGTGAGATGCGTTTTCTATGACTCCAATCGGGAGTGACAGTGAAGGAACCACCAAAGGCCATAGTACAGACAACGAGGTGATGCACGCGTGACACTTTTGTTTTGCTAAGAAAGAAGCTGCATCAGATAAAAACTTAATGGGCTGAAAACTACTGAGAAGATACAGACTCAAAGACATCTTTCACGGATCAGAAGAGGTTCCATTTCAAATGCCTTAAGTGGAGATGAAGAAGGAGTTGAAAGCTCGGAATGAGGATGGCCACGTACAGGGATGGTATGATTAATGCCAACTAAGTAAAACAAAGATGTTCTACTGGCATTCCAGCAAAAGAAATATGCAGAAAACACACCCATTTTGGGGGAGTTCAGAAGACCTTCTACAGAGGTTTGACTGGAGGCCAGGGGGCATTCTTTTTCTGTGCCTCACTAAAACAGATGTGGACTGTTCTAAATGCTTTCTCCAGATCCAGCCATTCCTGGGAAGAGGGGTGGGTTCTTGCCCATCTGATCCAGGCAGGGACATATGGAAGGAAATGATTCCTGCAGACCAGGTCTCTGGATTCCTGGCCTCCCACAAAGAGTGGTGGGAAGTCAGCTCCAGCTCAACCCAGTGTCAGGTCTGGGGGCTGGCACACTCTCCCAGCTCTCCCCTCTGAGCTACAGCCTGTTTTGTTTCCTGGTCCTCGGCACTTATTTGCCCTGCCCCACCTCTCCCTGCCTGTGTGTGTGTGTGGGGGGGGGGGCAGGGGTGCTGTTTTGCCCTCTCCTTTTGCAGCCTGCCGTGCTTGCTTGCTTGCTTTCAAGGAATGTAAAGGTTGGCTCCCAAGGTCTGTCCTGCACGCTTCCATCTGCTTTCTCTATTCCGTTCTTGTAGAAAGCGCTCACTGGCTATATATCTAGGTTCCATTTCCTGCCTTTCCTTTTGTGGAAGGCAGCCAGGGACCCTCTTGGTGGAGCTTTCTGGTCTATGAATGGCAATACTGCTGCAAAATAGAGGTGTTGGGATAAATTTCTCAATTGGAAAAGGCCCCGTCACATAACCCAACCTACAGAATGATAAGAACAAAACAACCAAAAGCCCATATACCTCAAAAGCAGAGAAAAAAAAAATTTAAGTAAATCAAAACAACCCCTCCCCCAAATCCAAACCCCATCAAACCTCAAACAAAGGAGTCAGTGGATTCGAGTAATGCAATAGTTGTTAGAGGCATTGTATGAAATCTGTGGGCTGCACTTGAGCCTGTCACAGGCAGTTATGAAAGATGTAATTTAATTTGCTTAAAAAAAAAACCGTAAAAGGCAGATTGGATAGCTGTATTTTAGCAAATGTGTTTGCACTAAGGGTACCTTCTGTTGAACAGTTCTGCCCACAAGCTGTCTGTAGAATATAGAACATCTCTCGAGCATGCTTGCCACCTTGAAGCAGGGCAGTCGGGAGCAGAAAAAAAAAAGAACAGAATGCAGAAAAAAGGTGAAGAAAAAGAGAGAAATGAAGGACAGCAAGTCTAGTACCATCAATACATTTAGAAATGAGATTAGCCAAGTGTGACAATAGAATTTAAATGACACACAGAAAGACATTAAGATTGCAGTAAATAACATACTATGGAAAATCCAGCCAGAGAGCACTTTCTGTTCAGCTTAGCTACAGAGTTGGAACGAAAGCACAGGTCGATTATTCATTTTACTGGCTCTTTTGCATTCCAGCACTATACATCTTTTCATCTTAGCACTAGTCGTTAGTGGGTTGTTTTTTTATTTTTATTTTTTTGGTATTTTTTGTATTTTCTTTTTTTGTATTATTTATTTATTTATTTATTTGCTAGTTATTCCAGTCAATGATTACATTGCCCAGTACTGCTCTGGAGGACTCAAACTTACCAACTATGTCAAACCACAGAGGGGTGTTGGCTGGTTGCACAGACACCACCCCCACAATCTCGGTGACTCTATCACTTTCCATGACTGTGAAGTTATAAAACGGCTCATCAAAAGTCAGCGGTATAGGTGAAGGGGGTGGTTTCTTAATCCATTCAATGTGGAGGCGGGCCGTGGAGGATTTCTGTGGGCGCCCATTGTCCACTGCCTTTATCTACTCACACATGGAGAGAACATAGAAAGAAGTCTTAGAGCTCAGATCCCTGTGGAAATTTGGGTCTGTCACTCATCTGTTGTTGGCCCAAGAATCCATCCTCATCACAGTGCCAGCCAAGGGAAGGGAGAGTGGAGATCTGGGTAGAATGTACTCAGGAATCAGGGGACACAACTGAGTCATATGGGGGGTCCCATACAGCATTCACTGGAAGGTGATCTGAACCACCACCAACTTTACAGATGTGGAAAACTTGAAAAACAAAAGATGCACTTACCATTTTTAGTGTTTTATAGGCATGACTGATAGCTACATAAATAGGAATAGCTAATTTGATTCTTTGTACCTCTGGTGGTAATGCTTGAAGGGAATAAAGTGCACTGTGAATCCTTAAGTGTGAATGATGAGAGCGTGTGTGTGGTCATGTTGTGCAGCTCCTTCCTTCTGCTTTATTCTGGGGGAAGCACTGTGTTCACTCAGAATCCCAGGAAGGTGATGGGACAGGTATGGGAAAGGCAGCAGCCTTGCTTGAACTGTCTCAGAAGCCCCTCAGTCATGCCAACTCTGAAGGAGCAAAGAACTCTCTTGGTGAAAGCATGGGCTCCTGGAGACAGAGGGTTGGGGAGGAGGGTACTAATGACTCTCCTCTATGGTCTTTTTTTTTAAGACTTTTTTTTTTAATTTATTAGAGAGAGAGCAGGGAGAGAGGGAGAAGCAGACTCCCCACTGAGAGGAAGCCCGATGCAGGACTCGATCCTAGGCCCTGGGAGCAGGACCTGAGCCAAAAGCAGACACTTAACAGCCTGAGCCACCCAGGCGCCCGACTCTCCTCTATGGTCTTATATAAGAACTGAAGAAAGCATGTTTCCTCACTCAGCTGTGCAGGGTGAACTGCTATGTCGTCCTGGACTTCAATGATGGTTCAAGTTCAACAAGCAAAAACCACGGAGAGAAAAATTTTAAAAATCAATGAAAAAAAAAGGATTTTTAAAATACCACATCTTAAAAATAACATGTATAGGTGCAAGGCTAATTGTTATAGCCTTTAAAAAGAGTGACTACTCACAGCACCCAAATGCTATGTGATCGTGAATGACCCCTTTGCTCCAGAAAATTCCTGTGAGATGGAAGACCCTTGGAGATACATGTCTTAGGTCAGGTTTCCTAGGAGCAGAGTCTGAGACAGGGATTTGAGTATCATTTTGGGGGTGAGGGAACTATTCTCAGGAGAAAGGGACTGGATGAAGCAGGATGAACAGGAGAAAGATAGTAAGCAAGGGTGTGGTCTCAGCTGAAGTTTAATCTCAGCCTGATGCCATGGGGGGGTTCTGAATCCTCAATTGCACTGCTGGGTTGGATCCACCTAGAGGCAAGGGGTTGGCCTTTTGTGTCAGTTAGTCATCGGCTATGCGCTGCTGGCCTGGGGTGGGAGTGGTCAAGAAGTTCAGCCAAGGATGGTTCTCTCCAGAAGGGGGCAGATGTGAGCTCTTAGCAGCCAACACTCACAGCTGTTGGGGCATAGCTGCATCAGCCTGGTAAAGGGGATCTGGGTGGAGCACAAACAATACCCACTATAGTCTGTCCATCCAGTCCTCAAAGACTCCCATTGTCACACAACTATAGTAGCATATATTACCTCAGAGCTGCTAATGGCAGAAACAGGGCCAGTTTTTTATTATCTTCTTTTCTCTGCCCACTGTTCTGGATATGTTACTGAGTAGGGAAAGAAGCCCAAGTCCAGACCATAAGAATGAAAAGACAAATCAAGGGACTCAGACCATCCTTTAAAATAATACAGGATACTCTGCATACTCTATATACAGCAGAGAAGGCTACAAACTAAGAGCAGGACAGCAGATGGAGCTGACTCTTGACAGCTGTTGGGACCCTGGCAAGTGCCCATCACTTGTAAGGATGACCAATCCCCTTTCTGACATAGGTGCTACCTTTCTAAAGTGGTTGGGGTTGGTGGGAGCATACGGCACCTTAGATATGGGAATTTTAAGTCTCTATTTGAGATAGTGTGCATTTTTTTTCTTTTAATTCTCTAACAATGAAAAATGTAGTCATTTTTTACTTAAGTTTTTTTCACTTTTGCAGTTTATGCAGAATAAGCATAGTTGAGATTTCTGTCTCACAATTTTCACAGCTAAATTCATGTCTTATCACACTGTCAACAATTACAAGAGTTGTTTTCTTTGGGAAGTCTTGGGGAAATAGTGAATGATAATGTTGGGTGGTGGTCACTCTGGTATTCTCCTACCCACAGTTTTCATCTATGCTGAGTACCTTGAAATAATTTAAGGCTGCAGGAAGTGTGGTTGGGTATGTGATGGAGCAGGCTGTGTACTGGGAACAGAGGAGGTTTGCTGATAGGACACAACCAAAGGAAATGGTCTCATTATTTAAAAATATCACTGAAGCAGAAAGTAGCCTTCCACAGCTGTGTGGCTATACTTATTACTCTAAAGATAAATTATGCAAATGAATATACATGAGTAAGAAAGTAACTCCCACCACCACCCCCATGAATGTTAATGAGGTTCAGAAAAATCTTACCGTTAGGATGTCATAACTTCCTGCTGTAAACTGCTTTCTGGAAGAAACCATGCCAGTTTTAGGGTCAATAAAAAACTTTCCATCATCATTCCCATCCACGATACTGTAGGAGATTTCTGCATTGGGGCCTTCATCTCTGTCAAATGCAAAAGCCCTATAAATGGGTTCTCCCCTCTTTTTTCGGTCACGTTCTGGCAGCTTGATCTGGTAGACCTTCTCTGGGAACTGGGGTTTATTGTCATTTTCGTCCAAAACCTGAACCACCACCCAAATGGTGGACTGTTTTGGAGAGGAACCGCCATCTGTCACAGTCACCTGAGTTTTGAAAGAGAAAGCATTTTGCAATCAGAATGGAGAAGAACTTTTCTTGCCACTCCTCCCTTTGCCTGCCCCACAAAAGGCCTATTCTGTGCCTTAGGGCATCTCAACTTTTCTTATTCCTGTAGTTCATGGTCAATGCATAACTCTTCATAGTTCATCTGTAAAGGCAGGGAATGCCCTATATCCAGTAATGGAAATCACTGCTGAAAGGTTAGGAGGGAAACAGAGCTCTCCTTGTGCTGTGGAGTGGAGAGGGAGGGAAAAAGAGGACTGACGTTACAAAATGTACTAGCTCATGTAAACTTAGTGGACATAAAGTATGCCCCTCAGCAGACACAAAAAACAATATAATCATTATTATATGTTAAACAGTGGGCATTTCTTCTAATTCTTGGACAATGATATCACCATTTAAATTCTTTCAGTATTCATTTTCTTTTCCTTTCCATTCTCCTGTAAAATTTGTGAGTACATTGTTAATGTACAAAAGGAAAACTGTGATATATGCTTCAGAATTTTGATGGCTCATTGTAAGTACATTTGACAGTTTTAATACATTTTCAACAGTAACAAAATAATCCCCCCCACCCCCGCCCCGGGAAACTCAAGAGGGGATGGACACTTCTTCCTGAATCTCTGAAGTGCTATTCTTATGAGTGTCTGGGAAAACTGAGAGAGAGGAGAGAAATGAAGAGGAGACTCAGTGTGGGTAATCTTCTTGGTCATAGTGATAATAATTACTATCATAGAAATACTTGTACATGAGGATGGTTTCACTGTTTATAAAGCACTCCTCCATGCATCGTATCATTCACTTTCCAAAATACCCTCTTCACTCAGTGGAGGCTTATTTGTTCCCATTTTACAGATGAGTAAACAGAGGCACAGAGGTCTCCTTGTTACCAAGTGCTAAAGCCAGGTATTATTAAGTTTTTGGCAATTCTTAATGTTCTGTGTGACCACAAACCTGGAAGAACATGTATTTTATCTTTAAATCATTACCCGGAATAAGACAGCTTATTCCTACAAAATATATATTTGGAGGCTAGAAGGAACATAAAGACGTACTTGGCACCAACAGGAGAAAAACAACAGTGAATTCCAATACCTGGTCATCCAGTTTTTCACCTAATAAAGCAATCTGACAGGAATAATGGAAACAAAGGCCAAAAATGTGGGAAAACAAATTAAAGGCTTTTTGCAAAATGGAACTGCAATGCAGTTTAGTTTCTCTTACAAGCCGCCTAGGAGAATGGCTTTAATAGACTTAAGATAAATTTTCATAGGAGTCCTTGCTTTCTTTGAGAAATCAATCAAGTTTCCTTCTAAAGTTATTTTCCCAACTGGTTTGTTATGTTTCACAAAAGAAACACATAGGGACCAATATGTGCCAGGGCTGGATTTTGACTCCTGAGATTTTCCCAGACAGGCTGAGCTCTGAAGAGGCACATTATGCTGTTGCTGCTGAAGTAAAATGTTATACTCCCAGGTGAGTTGTGTTGACCAGAACACATTGATTTCTTGGCTGCTCTACTTCCTTGCCTCTCTTTTCTCCTTGAACAGCCTCTTTCCGAATCCGGACAACTCTTGCTGTCTTCACCACGCACAATATCACCTCCTCATCGCTTCTCAATAAATGCCTCATGGTGGGCTCAGAGATGGGGTCCTGGGGCTGCTCAGGGCCACGTGGCTGCCAAGGAAAGGACCCTGGGCTGCAGTTCACCACTCACTCAAGGATCTTGCTGCTGTAAAGTGCTTTCTTTTGGGGCTGCCTGGGTGGCTCAGTCAGTTAGGCATCTGCCTTTGGCTCGGGTCATGATCTCGGGGTCCTGGGATCGAGCCCTGGATCAAGTCTGCTTCTCCCTCTGCTCCTCACCCCTCTCGTGCTGTCTCTCACTCTCTCTCTCAAATAAAAAATGAAATATTAAAAAAAAATGCTTTCTTTTGGAGTAGAGCTGGATTTACACACCCAGGTCCTTCAGGTGTCTGCTTAGCAGGGAAAGGTGGCAGTCGCACAGCTGCTCCCAGGTGTGTTATGGGGAGCTGGGTCCCTCATGGCCCCACCTCACCTCAAGCACCCAGCTTGGTTTTGCTCTCTCAGGCTACATAGGCGTCCTCAGGTCCTCGAGAGCGAGCGACAACTCTTCCCTCCAGGGCTTTTGCACACCCTACCCTCTCTCCCTGGAGGGCGCTCTCCATCCCTTCTCCTGGGTCTTGCCTCCTCATCCTTGAGGTCCAGCTGAAATGTCTTTTCTTCAGGGGTGCCTTCTCTGAGCCCACAGACCAAGCGCCAGCCCCCACACCTCATGCCCCTCCTGTAGTACACGCTTTACATTACCTGATACTTTTCTTTTGTAGCGTTTACTCTTGTGGAAAGTAACTAAATACATGACTCTTCATCTGAGCTGATAAAGCTGTGCAAGGGCAAAAACAGACTTTGCCTGATCTGTTCGCTGCTCTCACTCCTGTGTCAAGCTACACAGGTAGAACACGCACCACAAATGCTTATTTACTGAATTAGCCTCTGATACAGGTCTTACTTGGGCAACCTCTTGAGCCAAAGCAGTCTTACCTTATAAAACCTGCACAGACCATTAGAGGCCCTTTTTACAACAGAGCCCCCGGCTGCCTTTCCTGCCTTTTGGCCTGTGACTCCTCCATCTTATCCATGATTTCCAACACCACCTACAGCTGATCATTCCCCAACGTGTACTCTTGTGCCCGAAGCTCACTCTCCATACCAAACCAGTATGTCCAACTATGTACCAGGAATTTATTCTCTGGACCTCTCATGTCACAGACTGGAAAGCATTACCCTCAAACCTCCCCCTTCTCCTGTTTTGATTCTCTATGAAGGACACCCCCACCTACTGCCACACTGGTCTGTCCCAGAACCCTGGGCATCTACCTAGAGCCCCTGTTCTCACTATCTGCATCCAACCAAACTCGGAGGCCAATGGTGCACCTTCTCTAGTCACACTGCCCCAGGACAGGCCTCCTCTGAATCTTGTTTGGATTGCAACAGTAGCCTCCTGGGCTCCCTGCCTCCAGCCTTCATCTTTGTTGTAAAGTTATTTCTTCCTTAAAAATCGGATCATGTCATTGACCTTATATAACACCCTTCCGGCGCTCCTTGAGGACAAGGATCTGGCCAGACTTATTTATCACTGCACCTTATCCACACCTTTCCAGCCTCCATACCCAGTTACACTGTGAGCCTGGGAAGTTCTGAGTATGTTATGTTCTTACACCCTAATTCCACTGTACAGCTGTTTGTCTCCATGGAATGCCTTCTCTTGGGAATACACCTGACTCATTCTAGAAGCTTCAATTCAAACACTCCTTCTCCAAAGTCAATCCTGCCTCCTGCAGACAGATGGAGGCGCCCTCACCACGTTCCCCCTCCACTGTGTGCATAACTCCAGGACACTAATTACCATCTGCATTTTTCAGTGTCTGTATGCTTGTTGGTCTCCACTCAAACTTCCCAGAACAACCCTAGATCAGGGATTGTCTCTTACTCATTGTTAAGTTTGGTAACTGGTACAGGCCTAAATGTCAAATAAATGTTGTTAAATGAAATTAAGAATTAATTTACGCAAAACTCTTCCCTATATAAGTGGAGGGAACATTCAAACACTGAAGAATCTGTTTCTTCATCTATAAGAAATTAAGAGACTGATAACATACAATCCCTAAGTGCTTCTTGCATTATGAATCCATGAATAGGGGTTACACAGAGCTAGTACAACTTTAACCCTGAACTATGGGGTTCACGCCCACCTGACATCATGGAGAAGATTACCAATCCCATGATTACTCATAATGATTTCTAGCCACTTCCCAAACTGTGCTGGCCATTGTGGACACTTACCTACAATCTACTGAAGTGATCTATTCATGTGTTTGGCTCTTTCAACAGGCTGTGAGCTACTCAGAGGCAGGGACCTTGACTTTTTCATCTCTGCTGGAACTCCGCTGGAACTGTACTCTCAATAAATGCTTCCTGAACTGAACTACGTCATTTCTGACCTCAGAGTCTTCATTTCCATTTTTATTTCTCTAGACCCACTCATGTGTCCAGCTATGTTTGTACCTGGAATATCAATCATTAAGAATGAAGTCTAAAAATCTGATGAAATCATTAATGGAGACTAGAACCACAACCACTGAAAATACAGTAGAGCCCATTTCATTTTTCCATGGTGTCCTTGGGGTCTGTGACTATCAGGCAGAACCAGAGGAAATCAACATGACCCAGTGGATTAGAACGATAAAACAACAAAGAGGAACATGTTTATACGCCTGTCCCTGGAAGATGCAAAAGCTTTATAAGACCAAAAATGGATGGGCATGGATAATTCTGGAGTTATGGCAGCTGGTGGAGGCTGCACTTCTTACTCACTGAAATTTTCTGATGTATTTATATTTGTGGTCTCTTTCCCTGTAGTAGAATAGAAGCATGGAAGCTGCCTGAGAGCGGAGACCTTGTGTCTTGTCCACGGCCTTGTCCCCAGGGATTATTGAGAGTATTTGAAAATATATTAAATATTTCTAGAATGGAGAGTTCAATTCTGGCATTCTCCTTAACCATTAATTCATTGTAGATGGCTATTTCCAGACCATTACACTTAGCGTTGTAAACCTCTCTTCAGGGATTACATATACATATTTATCCTTGACATTTTACCATTTTCAGACATATATTTAACTCATAATCTTATTTACTGCCTGTCTTCCTCTTTAGAATATGAGCTCCATAGAGCATCGGCTTTTGTCTATTTTGTTCACCGATGTATTCCTAGAACCTATGACAGCAGATGCAGTAAGCATTCAACAAATATCTGTTAAATAAATGAAATATTCAAGTGCCTGTATTTACAAAACTCTTTTCGAAGCAAATTAGGTGATACACCAACCAACAAACCACCCCCAAAAAAACCTGAATTCATACTACATTCACCCTTCCCCCATGCCCCAAATCTTCTGTAATATTCCTGACTTGCAATCCATTTGGCCTCAGTTTAGATACTTTCAATAAGACACACTCACTGCCTTAGGAAGCAGCCCAGTGGTTGACGGGTTCAATGTTCTCAAAGCTCTTTTTAATACTGCACCTGCATCTACCTGCCTGTCATTAGCTCAGACTGCCTGTCGCTTCCCAGAGACTGGTTTTACTTTTTGTAACTATACAGAAAAAGTCAAATTTCTCTCACACCTTGTCTCAGTTATCTACTGCTGTGTAACCCAAAACTAAGTGGCTTAAATAACCCGTAATACTTTTATTATCTCTCCCGGCTTCAGAAGCTGAATGGGGAAAGTTCTTCCTTGGGGTCTCTCACGCAATTGCAGTCCCAGGGAGCTGGGTCTGCAGTCACTGGACATGTCTGTTGGTTGATAGTAGCCACTGGCTGGGACCATAGTTGGGGCTGAGCCTATGCTTCCTTGCAGCATGGTGGCTGGGTTCCTTTCATTATTTCCTTTAATTCCTTTAATTGTTCGAACAGTCTCGTGAGATAGGCACTATGATCGCACCTATTCGATAAAGAAATTGAATTTAAGAACTTGTCCTAGGTCACAGTGCTCCTAAGTGGAAGAGCTTGTTTTAACCCTGGCAGTTTGGTTCTAAACCAGGGATTGGCAAACTATAGCCCATGGGCCAAACCTGGCCGCTTGGGATGCAGCCACGCCCATGCATTAATATATTACCTAGAGCTGCTCTCCTGCTATAAAGACAAGAGTGGAGTGGTGGAGGCAGAGACCATATGAGTCACAAAGCCTAAAATACTTACTATTTGGCTCTCTACATAAAAAATCTGCTGACCTCACTTATTGCATGCCTGCTTTGCTTGGTCCTTTGCATGGTGATTTACATTGTCACTATTTTTCACAGGAACCTGGTAGACATTGCCACTTCGATTCTACAGCTAGAGAGATAGACAGTGGGGCTCAGTAGTTAAGGAAGGAATTTTTGCAAGGCCACTCAGCCAGTAAGTGACAAAACACAGGTTCGCACCCAAGTCAATTTGGCGTTACAGCTCATGCTCTTTTCCCCACCCTGCACAGCCTATGTAGAAGCATCTGTTAACCATCTGTTTCAAACTCCCTCCCCAAACGTGGCTCCGGATCAACATCGAGCTCAGAGCGGTGCTTCTAGAATCAAGCTTTTTCCTCCTTTGAAAATTGGGACCATCTTTGACAGGCTCTGGTCTTTTGGCACCTTTCCTGTTTTCCTCAATTGCTGAAAAACTGCCACCAGGACTTGGGCGGCAGCTGCGACTTCTTTCAGCTCTCTGACTTGAGACCCAACCTTCTTTAGCGCAGCTCTATCTCCTGCTATTTTCTTACACTTCTAGGTCGTCAGTTCCCGCTCAAAATCTGCTCTCCCCTCTTCTGTGATAAAGGAGCTGAGAGGTGGGGGGTGGGGTGGGGGGGCTTCAGCTTCCCTGTTATCTCTTATTTATTGGGCGCTCAGTGATTTTAACTCTGTGCAGGCACTCTTCCAAGTGCTTAACAGATAACTAACCCCTTTTTCCTCACATCAGTCCTAGGAGAAGGAAGGAGGGGGGATGATCCCCCTACTACAGGTTGGAAACAGGCAGGGATAGGTGAAGTAAAGTGGAGTCCACCTGGACCAGGGTCTGTGTCTCCAGTCACGACCCTCTGCTGCCGGTCCCCTAAATGCTTGCCCCAACTCGTGCCCCAACTCGTGGGTGTGGCCACATTCTCCTTCCTCTGAACACCATTCGAACGTACCATTCCAATGGCCTCAGCACTTCCGAGATGGAGTGCTTTTACTACCAGTCCATCGGCCACAGTCTAGGCTGATCACACCTCAAATACCACGTATCTCTGTATTCACACGTGGCTGCCACGTACTTTCTCCCCGTCCTGGCAATGCCCCTTCTTCTTCCCGAGTACTTGATGGCCTTATTCTGAGTCTCCTGATTTCTAGGAGCTATTTTTGCACATGAAACTCTTCTAAGGCAGAAGACAAAGCTCAAAGGAGATTTATGTTTCCTTCCTCCATCTCATTATCGAAAGTCTCAGGAACCAGCTAATAGATTTGTGTGAGGAAGAATTCTAAAGACAAAGCCTTTTAAACTAAGGCAGAGCTTCCAACCACAGGAGACAAGTAGGTTTCAGATACGCTGTGACATTGAACCTCCTAACTCTTGGGTAGATGAGTGTGACCTCATATAGCTGGACCCCCAGGGCTGGTCATCTCTGGCTGGGGTTAGCCTTTCTCTTTACCTGAAAGTACTGTACAAATATTATCATCTTCCGTGTGCACCATAATGGGACAAAGGTTATGAAGCCTGTAATAAATCACTAATAATGTTACCCTTGTCTTAGCTCTGATTACATTTTAAACAATATGCCTAGGGAGGTTACTGGATCCAAAGCATTCTGAACAATACCGAAATTAAAACCTCTCCAATATTGAAATCTCCATGCGTAGGACACTCTCCATGTGTAGGATTATAGATGCTATGGATGTTGACAATTCATTCCAGTGAGGATACCTATCTATTTTCACTCTTTTTCTCACAAGCCCAGCGTGGATAGCAGTGCTCTTACCCTTTGTCTCTATTCTTGGTCACTGCACAGGTAGGCAAACAGATGAAGGGGACCCGCTATTGGGTATTTACTTTTCTCTATGACATTCTCATATGCGCTGAAGAACCTCAGAATAAAGGAGAACTGCCCTTCTCTACCCTTAGACTCAGCAAAGCACAGTCACTAGACATTAAGAGAACTCACGAGTAAGTGGGAATTTAGACATCATTCTGGTTCATTCCCCCTGCTTTGCAGATGAGGAAACAGGTCTAGACAGATGAGCTTCTTAGACCAACATCATATTACTGGCAATAACCTTAATCTTTCCAAGACATTGGCTCCAGAATTCCAAGCTGCCTTTTGAGCTTCAAATGACGCCTCGTGTTCATAACTTCTCAGCTGTGTGATTTCAATATTGCGGAGGTTTTAATTTTGGTATTTTTCAGAATGCTGCACGCTTAAGAAAGAAGAAATGTGTTTAGAGTAGATGCTCTGTTTACTTTTTATCTTCAAAAATGTTTCACAAACATTAAAAACTTAATCCTCTCAAGATAGCTGAGAAGTTGAAAACAACTTTATCTCCTCCCACAAATAGAGAAACAGGGAGAAATGACCTTCTCCAAGTATACTCTGGGGCTGATATTAATGTGGGGGCTGGAATTCAGACCTGTCTGCTCGTGGGCTCAGATGATTGCACTGCTGGGAAGACAAGTGCTTCCTGCCATTTCTGGAAAGAAAACTATGTACAAACACTAAATTAAAGGGTAGGTCTCAAAGGAGGAACAGCTCTTGAAGATAAACCTTCTGAAAGGTAAAATCATTGAGCTAAAATTAACTTGTACTATCACCCATATTTTCCATGGAGGGAAAGAAATAAAATGCCAGCTTTAAACCACCTGCCTTTGGTTTTATTACATGTAATTTCTTGGATTTGACCTATCAGTTGGCATTAAGAAATCACCTGGAGATGGGTAGGTGTTCTAGTCACTCACCATCCTGCCTTACCCAGCCCGTGCTGCTGTCTCCTAGGTACAGTTGAGGGACATATTCTCTGGACTATAGAAGACTCGTGTCCCTGTTCTTTCTAGTTTTCGGGAAGTTAGATATTTCAAGAGGTGTATACTTAAGGGGTTGAATAACTTTGTGGAATGGTTTACTTTATATGGGAAAAGTCTTCATTTGAAATAAGAAAAAGGAGTGAATGAGGAATGAAAGGAAACAAGGGAAGAAGGAAGAGATGAGAGGAAGGAAACAGGAAAGGAGAGAAAAGGAACTACGGAGTGAGATAGGGAAGAAAAGAAACGAAGGCTATAGGAAAACAGGTACGTAGGTAACATCTTGGGAAGAGGTGAATCTAGGAGGCACGGGGCAGCTTTCTGAAGGGAATGGGGTGCATTCCCTTCCATATAACGAAGGCCATATACAAAGGCATGGAAACAAGAAAATATATTCACTAAGTGTTAGGATTAGCAATCTTTGGGGGGAACAGATGATATTAATCTGATGAGCGTTCACTCTAAACTATCTTCCAGAACGTTCGTTCGTCCTGAAAAGTTAAAAGCACAAACCAGAGGGGCGCCATGATCCATGGAACCTAGGTCTTGGGGCCAAGGAATCATGCCATTCATTTTTGTAATCTCTCTCTTTGCCCAAAGATGTCACACTACTGGGGAGCCCTAGGATAAATCTGCTCATGATCCACGCAGAGACCCCTTGTGAGCACTTTCGGTCTGTCTTCTGCAGAGCGTGGATTCCCACAAGTCTGTGAGCCACTCCAGGGGCTGGCCCACATTAGCACATAGTGGGCCCTTAATAAATATTTGTTGATTGGATGCATGTGGGAACCTTGCATCTCAGGACAACGAAGGTACCTTTTCTTTGCCATGTTTAGACCTAGCAATTTCTAAATGGCAGCTTTTTTAGAAAGATCCTTGACCAATTCACTTTGGCAGTGGCTGCTAAGATTATATAGCTTTGTCCAAATCTCTTCTTTGCACTTCAGGAAATAAAGTATTTCCCAGACTGACATCTCTTAAAGATTTTTTTCCCTGCAGAGAGGTACACATCAGCTACTAATCTCATCACATTTCCATTTCCTTCCAGGCTCATCTGCTCATCATTTTCTATTCATAAAACTTGCTTGATTCTAATCTTCCCGATCAGCAGGAACTAAACACCTCCTCAAAGTTTCTTTAGAATGATGGTGATTACCACACATGTGCCTACTCCCCCTTTCAAACAGATGGGTCCAATCTAGGTGCTCACATGTGGGCCATTATGAAAGTTCTGCTATGAACGAAGATGTGACATCATATCAGCCCCAGGACTAAATCCCCCTGTACTATTTCGTAATTCCCCTGACATCAAGGCTTTAGTCCATATACTAGTCCACATTCCCCTCTCTGTGAAACAGAATCCACCAGGTATGAATTACAATGTGAGGTCTATATTGGTAGGCTCCCCTACTTCCCAGCACTGGACCTCACACTTTATGTTACTTCTATCCAGACAGACTCTCATGCCTTTGGCTCCACTGATGATGCTTTTTGGATTTCAACACTAACACTTCCACCAGACACCAGATTTTTGTCATTCTATCCACAATCAAGTCTTACTGCAAGAATATAAATACACTGTTCTAGTTACTAGCTCAGGAAAAAGCTTTGCTCCTCTCGCTCGGTAATTCAACATGGGTTTGTATGGCAACTCAGCAGGTCCTTTAACACCTTATCTACCTAAAAATATGAATTTTAAATATACCCACTTAAAAAAATTAGGCCTATGGGTACAGATGAGAGCACATGTAGACTAAGGCAAAATTCATGGAAAAATTGGTGGCCCAGAGATAGGCTTTGCCTGGGCCCATGCAGTGTAGTATAAAAATTTCTGCCAAAATTTATAACTAGATAGGTTTCATATAAAAATTCAAATTCCCAGCTTCTCCTGAAAACTCAGAAGGACTGGCCTACCCGTCTCTTGTGTTCCTGATGCTTCAGCCATGTCAGCATCATTCGTCAACAATACTGTGCAGAAATTTTTCTTGGCATGGAGAAATACTTCTCACTGTCCATATTCTTATCAAAAATGGTTATAAAAGATAGATGGAGAAGTCTTCATATTCAAAGACAAATGGAAGAGAGCACATTTCTTTTTGTAAGTGATTACATTCCTGTAAGCGTCGTATGCAAACACTCGGCCTGCTATCCCTCGCTCATTTATGATGCCGGAGTGGGCTCTGCAGACATTGGAGCCTGTAACACTGGGTTCAAGGTCTTGGTAAAAATCTCTCTGTAATGATAGGATGTATATTTTAATGTGTGGTAGAGATAAAACTGTAGCTTTTGGCAGAGACCATTCAGAGCAAGTGGAGTTGTACATATATCATTTCTACTCCAGGTATGATGATTTCATGTACCATGATTTTATAAAAATCAGAAGTTTCAGAAAGAAAAAAAAACTGAAAGCATCTTTCGCCCTACAGTCATCTAAACAACAAATATGAGCCATCTCGAACACTTCTCTGGCCCTCCTCCCACATCTCATCAGTCATTAACAAGGGGAAATACCAGCTGTGAATCAGAAATAGGTGAAGATGGAGGCAGTTCTTCGCCGGGATGCAGAGCTTAGCATCAAAGAGCATGGGCTGGCTTTGGTGCTCTGTGACCTCCTCAGCCAGGTGTCCCTGAGTGGGCCACCACCTATGTCATTCTAACGGCAGCCCTGAGAATTCTACCTCTGAAGTGTCAGTTGTAGCTCTTGGTTCTTTTCTTCTCTCTTCTTGGGGTCAGGCTCTCATTATCTCCTGCCTAACCCGTTGTGTGGGTCTTCAACCTGGTTTCCCGGCCTCTGGTCTGGCCTTATCTCAGTCCATTTTTTAGAAAACCAGAGACCGGAGAATCTTCGAATATGAAATTCAGATGATGTCAGTCCCCTGCTGAGAGGACCTCACGGGTTGCCCACTGCTTAAAGCAAATCTTAGAAAATGTGTCATGGAGAACATCAGTCCTGAATGTGCTTGCCTTAAAAAGAGAGGGTCCAGGATCCCAGAAGTCTGAAGAACACTGTAGATAGATGTTTCCTGGAGTTTTACAATGCACATAAATCAGAGCTAAGCAAAAGCAAGGAATTTGATTTAATTTTGTTTAAATCAGTATTTGCCAAGCTTATGTTGACTACAAGACCCTTTTGTTGAGTGATGCTTATTAACATCCTTTAGATTTGCTATTTTAAGGAACATACTTTGGGAAATGCTGAATTACAAGATAAAGCCCACATTCTTCATTATTAACCTGTAAGATTCTTTAGTATTGATATAGCCTGTCCACTGGGTTACTCTCAGCCTCTAGTTTCTATCCAGACTATACCCAAAGTTTTAATCACAATCAGATCACTTAGTTCAACACACATATACCAGTGTTTTACAATGTGCCGTGTTTTAGACACTGGATATAAGGTGGTGAGCAACATGGGCTCCCTTCTCTCGGGAAGCTCATAGTCTACTTCTTCTTCCAACAAAAGACATGCACTTCAATGCCCTTTCACCTCTGATTGGGATTCCCACTGCATAGAATCCCCTTTATTCCCTTATTCTTATAATTCTTTTAAAATCCTCCAAGGCCAGATGCAAATGTCTGTTTCTTTATGACACCTTCTCAGAGACCACGTTCAGAATCCTTCCTTTTTATGATTCACTTGTCTTTATTCATATACTAACATCTCACTGATCACATATCTAATTATTATGTTTGTCCTCTTTAACACCCTTGCACTGAAAGAGCTTGTAAGCTCCCTGGCGGTGAAGACGATGTCACATCAATCACTATATTGGCAGCACTAGGCAAGATGTCCCAATACATAATAAATGCTAAACTAACATCAGTTCCCTTAGGTTTCACAAGAGGCATCAGGAATACAGCTCTGAATTGGTGAAGGAATTATTTATCCTGCCTTGTTTTCCTACTTCTAACAGTATGTTATTTTAATTTTAAGTCATAGTAAGGATCTTAGATTGCTAATAAATTAGAATAAATTAGGTAGATATCCTGTTGGTTGAAACAAACATTATTCATTATCCCATTAACAGAGCTATTAAAAATCCTGTGTACTCTTGTATTAATCACATAACAGATAAGGTTTGTTCTTTGCACATAATAAAATTAAAATCCCTGGGGAAACATGTCTCAGGATACAGCTACTAAAAGAGAAAGATGGGTCATCTTAGATACTTAAAGTATCTTAATCACTTTCACAAGACAAAAGGGAGTATATGTAGGTTTTAAATAAAGATCAATTCAGTAGACTTACATAGATTCGGAAAGACAAACTTGAGGATGACCATAATGGTCAATATGCAATATTTAGGAAGTATTTATGATGTATCCATATTCAGCAAACTTATCAGATGTGTATTTATATTCATCCAGTTCTTGCCTTCCAGGAGAATGTAAACATAGCTACCCAGTCCCAGGTCTAAACTACATTCTACTTCAGAATTTATGCTCATTTCTATCAAACTGCCTGAAAACTGTTTGTGAGTTCCCTGAGGGCAGGAATTTCTTTCCAATCTCAGGACCTAGAACGGGATGGATGAAAGCAATGTAGGGAAAAGTAAACTGCCAAAGATTTGAAAACTCAGATATCACAAACATTAGCAATGAAATAATTCCATGCTGTATGCAGAAAAGGAAACCTACCACAAATATAAAATATAGATCCTACCCATCAAATGAAAAGCCTGGAAATGTTAATAATGTAGTAAGGAATTTAAAAAGCAATGGCATGGGTGCTCTAGGACCCCTTTTGTTAAAAATTCTCGAATATTTGAATCACTGGAGCAAAATAAAAAGTGCGACAGTTTTCTTTTTAATCATTTACATGTTTCGTTTTTTTCTTAAAACTCTTTTCCCAGAAATAAAGGGAGGGAAAAAAAGCCAAATTATCTTTTGACCCTGAAATCAAATAGACTCAGAAATCCAATAACTACAAGAATAGTTAGAAAAAATAAAAGCCTAAAACTTGGACTCTACTCCCAGTCAACACTCATCTGTTTAAATTCCATTTAAAATGATTCTTCACTTTTTACTTTTTCAACATTGGAGGCAGAGGGCTCAGCAAGTACATTCTCATCATCATGCCCCAGAGGCAGCCCTCACCGCCAAGCCTAAGTAATGTAAAAACAGTGGCTGGTGAACTTTCTGCCCACATCAAAAGCAAAATAGATTAAATGTGTTAAATCATGGAAGATAAATGAGAGTCACACTGCCCCAGGAGTCAATTAAAAATGTATAACTCAAGTTGTGTATCTGTAAACTCTAGAAATAGTCATTTTGCTCAGACAAAAATATTGAAAAGTCATTTGAAATGAAAGACCTTCCGTAAGTACTCAGTTTCTATGCTGGATGAAAATGTAATACAGTAGTTTTTACAGATGACACTCTACAATCTTGAATTTTTATTCTCAGAGTATGATTATGATGATCAAATATGACTTCCTACTATGTGTTACATTCACACAGGCCAGAGTTGTCCCCGTGCTTAACAGATATACCCTCCCTGTTCATGTTATGAACCAGGGCGTAACATTGCCAGGACATTTCTCCCTCCCCTTCCTCCCTCCCTCCCTCCCACCTTCCTTTCTTCCTTCCTTCCTTCCTTCCTTCCTTCCTTCCTTCCTTCCTTCCTTCCTTCCTTCCTTCCTTCCTTCCACATCTCTCTCTCTCTCTCCTCCCAAAACTTTCTTCTCAGAAGATCAGGCTGACAAGCACCTATGTGTGAAAGAGATCCCTGGTGGGCAGCACTGGAAAAAAGTGAGTAATGAATAATGAATACCTCTTTGTAAGACTCTACTTAGCGGGCAGTGGAAACTATTTTGACTTTATGGCAAAAGCTCTTGGGGAGAAATATTCCCAAACCATGTTTAAATGCGTGAGAGGCAGCAGAGATTGCCAAGCACTTGGCAAGATTTACTACCACAACGCACACACAGGGAAGGCTGAGTTATTTGCTCCAATCATCCCAAAAAATCTCATTCCAGATTTTAACATGTAACTTTGTGAATGAGCATCTTTCTTTTCCTCTGGCTTTGTCAAAGGAGTATGTCAGGGATTCCAATAGTCGACCAATGTAAGAAACAATAATTCACTAAAACATACGGAGAATGTCCTAGGAAGCCTTCTATGACAGTAAGAGGAACCAGTTTATAAAGCTTCCAAACTGAGTAGATTTTTACCAGAATGAAAAACTCTGCAGAAAGCTTATGATAAAAATGGTTTTTGAATCGACTTAAAAGCGATGAGGACTTCTATTGATCATAAAGAGTTATTGGTTTCCAAGCTCCAAAGAACAGGCCCATTACCAAAACATATAGGCTCACAGCCTTCCCCAGAAATCTCTAGAAATGATACAAATAAAAGATGACATGAGACATCAGGTAATTGTGTTGGCTGCAGCTGAAGGCTACCTGGCAATGACATATGGCTGTTATCGAGGTTCTTTTCGGTTTTGAAATCCAATGTTCAGGGGCCCAGGACTCACCACTGCAATCAGGGCAGGCTCACCGTGGACGACCCGTGTGCCCTCACCCAGCTGCTCCCCTGACACACTTCAGATCCTCAGGCCAGCTCATCTTAGTGCTTTCTCAGTGCTTTTGAGTTTGTGGGTCTGCCACCACAGGTGATCTATTACTGAAAACTACAGGGTGACAGGGACCTTTCATATTCTGGGCCCCCAACCCATTTCAGTAATAATATTGAGGCCACCTCATTCATGCCATGCCTTCAGAGCACTTTCATATCTGTGATCTCATTTGATTCTCCCAACAAATTGATGAAGGAAGTTGGTCAAGCAGGATTAATCCATTTGATACCTGATGGAAGACCCAGCAAGGTCAAAAGCTTTTCCTAAAGTCACTCGGCTCGTGGGTGACAGAGTGGTCTCAAAAGACATAGCCTTTTGTAAAATCCAGGCTAATGCTCCCACACCCTCCTAGACTCAGAGGGCATGAACTCAAGCTCACGGACACTCCTTAGAAAAACCAGCTAACAGTAAGGAATTAGCATGTCTTCACATATGAAAGTATTATATTGTTTATAGCAGAATACTTTGAATTCACTAGTCTCAATCTGAAATATGTATTTTTTAAAAGATTTCATTTATTTATTAGGGAAAGAGAGAGAGAGATCACGAGCAGGGGGAGGGACAGAGGGAGAAGCAGACTCCCCACTGGGCATGGAGCCCGATGCGGGACTCCATCCCAGGACCTGGGATCATGACCGGAGCTGAAGGCAGACACTTAACCGACTCAGCCACCCAGGTGCCCTGAAATATGTATTTTATGTTCAATAATTACTTCTTGGGGACCTGCAATGTGAAAGCACTGTGGGGGAGAGAGGGATGAACATGACCGAAAAGATGGTCTCTACCCCTACTTGAGGTAGAGGCATGCTTACAAATAAGGTAGGGGTAATGGAAGTGGGAGAAGCTCTATATGTGGGTTGTGTACCAAAGTCCTCAGTCTAAAAATTCCTAATGGCATCATTGATGCTATGGTGCCATTTTAAATGCCACCCAAGTGTCCTGGGGAACCTGGTGTTTTAAAGGAACACCCTTTCCTTTTGGAAAATCAAAGTCCTGGAAAAGGAATCTGTATCATTGACTTCTCTTTTTATAAGGTGATTATGGAATTCAACCTCATAAAATGGGATGTTTTTAAATCTATCTGGAGTGATGTATTTGTGTTGTTTTGGAGGGCTGCCCAGAGGATTTCTCAAGGTTTTGCTTATCCTTAGGACCTATATTTCTCACAAAATGCTACGGAAGAAAAGATCATAGGTTTTACACATCTTTTTTCTGGGTTTATAGGATGCCAGGTTTATCTGCCACTTATTCTCTGCACCCCTGCCCCTCCCCCATCCCGGTGTCGATGCGAACAAGGGACCACGTAGTTCCAGTTGTTTCTCTTAGCCTTCTTAGAACCAAGGGGGATGCCGGCTTCTGGGTGACCTGACACCGAGGACAGCAGGGCAGAAGCACCAGGGTTCTCGGCATTGTCACACAGCTGAGGAATTCCTAACCCTGCATGGCTCCTGGACTTCAGTTATGTGAGTTATGTGAGTAATGCATATTCTGACTTTGAGTTTATTCTTCCCAAACTTCAGTAACTAATTCTACAGAATTTTAAAAAGCTGACTGAGACAGGCTGGGGATTCTGACTGCTTATATTTAGTAATTCTGTGTAAAAATTAAGTTAACCAGGTAAATTCTTATCTAATGTCTGGGTCATCCACTTCTGTTATTCACATGACTACCTTGTGTGTTCCTTTATGAATAACTTTCCTACACACACAGTGATGTAGGCGTGTACATATCCTCATGGTGGTTGAGGAAGATGCTTTGGATGAGGTCCTTAACCTGCTTTTGCATTGCTGTAGGTAGGGATTAGAATCAAATTACTTGCCTCTGACATCACCACATTATAAAAGAACAAAATGCCCTTTGCTCTTCTTTAGACCACCAGTCCTGTGGCTACCCACACAGAAAACCTGTTTGTAATGAAAGGACCCCATCTGAATGGAAATCAGAGACTAAAATTACGGGCTGGTCTATCCTCTTTGTTACAGAGTGTAATCAGTAGACCCCGCGGATTACTCGAAATTCCAATTTCTTCCCCCTCTGCTGACAGTACACTTCATCTTCTGCTTTTCCAAACATTTTGAATTGTGACAGAGAATTCGGTGAGGCATTACTGTTTCAGTCTTCTGAAAGTTGCAATTAAATACCCTGTAAATGGATGTCACTTTGCCGCCTTTTTGGAAAGGTATAAGAGAAAAAAAATTAGATATCAGAGGAAAAGAATTCATAGTTAAGACTCTTTCTTCTTCCTTAACCACATTTTGTTGTCTCTTTATTGCAACAAAGGTTTGTAATCAGAGTCTGGTTCCAGCATTCTAAAGACATTGATGACATGGGCAGGGATGGGGGGGGGTTGAATCTCCGTTTTTCATGTACGAAAGAAGGAAAAAATAAAAGACCACCCTAGAAGTGACTGAAATTGCATCTGAGTGACAGATCTTTTAAATAAATGGGACATTATAGCTCAAACACTAGGAATCTTTCCATTTCAAAAGAGGATGGTGTTGCTATATGTATGATTCTATTCATAAAGACAAAATTTCTACAGTATCAGTAGCTAAATGAGGCCTGGGCACTTTCTGGACAGGACAATGTTAATAACTTCTAGCAGCAATTCAGAGACAGAGGTGCAGGTCTCTGAAAATGAATTTGTTCTTTTAGCAGTCTTCTGAGGGGTCTGGCCAAACACCTAAAGGGTCAATTGGCATGATTTATTTTCTATTACTTAACAATTTTGCCTCCAAATGCCATTATTCTACTCCCTTTCACTCTTCTGCAGTGTAATGGGGTTCCACTGAATCAATGGAAACCACTTTCATGGATATCTGAATGCAGTCTGGTGGCCTGTGGGTGAAGAATTATGGGGTTTTCGGCAGAGGGTGCACATCTGGGCTTGGTGAGCAACTTGCCAGGCTGGGGTCAGGAAAGTCACTGTCTTGTTTATTTCACAAAGCAGGTGGGCTGGGGCTGCCTCAGCTCAGGCTCTCTGCTGGTGCTTCTCAAACGGCAGCTCCAGATGGAGACAGGAAACGTTGGAGTCAGCACAGACTAGCTGTGGCCAAAAAATGATGAGGCTTCTCCATGACCTGAAAGAGTAACTCGGTCCCCAACTAGGGGACTGTGCAGAAGTGTTAAGTGGGATCACTCAGTACCTTCAAAGAACCATGTTGGAGAAAGAAAACAATGCTTCTGGATCGTGTGGGTTTGTGTTCCATTCCGAGTTTTCCCACTATGTCCAAGCTGCACCACCCTTCGGCAAATTATTTAAATTATGCCTCAATATCAATGGCTGTTAAATGGGAAGAGCAAACATCACCTCTCAGAGAGTTTTCTAGAATTAATGAAATATTGTGTTCATTATTCAGCAAACATTTTTTAGAGTACCAACTACCTTCCAGGTAGGCACTGGGGACACAAAGGTTGCAAGATCCTCCATCTCTGCTCCCAGGAGCCTTCCCTCCCCCTCCCCATTGGAAAATGATTACCACCATAGCTTAACCGCCCCCCCATCACATCACATAATTACCATTTCTTTTTTGTGGTGGGAACATTTAAATTTTAGTCTCTCAGCAACTTTCAAGTATATAATACACTATTTCCAGAGAAAACACTCAAATGGCCAACAGGTGCATGAAAAGGTGCTCACTAATCATCAGGAAAATGCAAATCAGAACCAGAATGAGCTATCACCCCATGCCTGCTGGAATGGCTACAATCAAAAAGACAAGAGATAACAAGTGTTGGCAAGGGTGTGGAGAGAAGGGAATGCTTGTGCGCTGTTGGTGGAAATGTCAACTGGTGCTGCCAAGAACTATGAGTCTAGTAATGTATGTAAGTGTCTAAAACAGTACCTTGGATGTAGCTGATGTTTAATAAATATAAGTTCAGGGGCGCCTGGATGGCTAAGCATCTGACTTTGGCTCAGGTCATGATCTCGGGGTCCTAGGATCAAGCCCAGAGCAGGGCTTCCCACTAGACGGGGAGTCTCTGCTTCTCCCTCTCCCTCTGCCTCTCCCCCACTTCGTGCTCACTCTAACTCTCTCTCTCTCAAGTAAATAAAAAAATCTTAAAAAAATAAATGTAAGTTCACTTTTTACCAAATAATTTTCCTTTAAAAATATTTAAAAATTTTTTTAAATTATTATTTTTATAATTTCCCTTTAAAATTGTTAACATGTCTATGGAAACAGAGCACTAACTTCTATTATTAATTTCTGTCTATCTCTATCTATCTATCATCTATCATCTATCTATCTATCTATCTATCTATCTATCTATCTATCTATCTATCTATCTATCTCCATCCATACATCCTTCTAATCATTCATTCATGCGTCCACCGGTTTAACACACAATCTCAGGAATGAACAGAAGATTTAGTATTCAGTGGACCTCTGGGGTGGGTGGCTAAGAATCTGAGAGCAAAGGCTGTATATATATAACGTTTTTGATGATAGTGGCCTCATGGAATGTTCTTAATGCAAATGGCTTTGTCCTTATAAGAGAGTGAAATCCTCTTCCAAGAAAGAACCCCGTGCCAACTGTGTGATTATTCTCAGAACTGCAATTCAATTTTACAGTCATAAAAATGGCTATAATTAGCCCCCTAGTGACCTGAAAGTGTTAATGCTACTTCCCAAAGTGTCAAGCAAACAATCTAGGAGAGTGTTGTGGTGCTGGAAAAATCCAGCAGTCGGGTGGGGTCAGACATGCATGCCCCAAGTCACACATGACTTGCTCAGACTCCACTGGGCGATCCTAAATGGTGGCACTCTAGAATCCTTGCCTGTTTATTCACACATTCCATCAGACACCAAGTTCTTTTCATTCTACCATCAAAATCTACCTCAAAGGCATCTCCATTTCCCTATCCCTACCTTAGGTCAGAGCCCCTTCATTCTCTTTTAGACGAGGGCCACAGCCTTCTGACTTGTCTGTTTCAGTTTGGTTTTGCTCCAGCTGTAATCCATACTCCTCATCCGAGGCTCAGGGAGCATTGTGTAAAGCAGATATGATCATTCGCTTGCCAATGTTTTCAGCACGATCGCCCAGCAAACCTACACACCATGCCCACTCTTCCTCTCTGTTTTTGTACCCATAGCTTATTCCTTCTTTGTGTGATAAATGCACCATATTCTTTTTTCTCCTTGCCTACCTGGCAAACTTTTTTTTTTTTTTCATTTTTGAGTACTTACAATGTTTCAAGGAAATGAGTGTGTTGTTTTAAAAAAAAGAGTAATGTTTTTACAGTAATGTTAGGCTTACAGAAAAGTTGAGAAAAGTATAGTTTTCACATACTCCCAGTTTCCCCTATTATTTGTATCTTTTATTAGTGTGGTGCATTTGTTACACGTGATGCAACAATATTGGTATATTACTATTAACTAAAGAACCTAGTTTCCATTAGAATTCACTCTTTGTGTTGTGTATTTTATGCATTGACAGATGAATAATGACATGTGTCCACTGTTACAATATTGTATAGATTAGTCTCACTGTCCTAAAACTTTCCTACGTTCTACCTACCCATCCCTCTCTCCTTCCCTGCAAGATCCTGCCAACCACTGGACATTTTCTGTCTGCAAAGTTCTGCCTTTTCTAGAAGGTCCTATAGTTGGAATCATATAGCATATAGCCTCTTCAGATTGGCTTCTTTCTCTTAGCAATGTGCTTTCAAGTTTCCTCCATCTGTTTTTGTGACTTGTTAGCTCATTTCTTTTTATCTCTGAATAATATTCCATTGTCAGGATGTACTACAGTTTGTTTATCCAGTCACCTATTGAAGGGTATATTGATTGCTTCAAAGTTGGGGCAATTATGAATAAAGCTGCTATAAATAGCCATGTGCAGGTTTTTGTGTGGCCATAAGTTTTCAACTCAATTGGGTAAATACTAAGAAGTGTGATTGCTGGATCCTATGTTTAATTTTGTAAGAAGCTTCCAAACGGTCTTCCCAAGTGGCTGTCCTATATTGCATTCCCACCAGCAATGAACGAGAGTTCCGGTTGCTCCACACTCTCACCAACAAACAGTGGTGTCAGTGTTTTGGATTTTAGTCATTCTGAAAGGTGTGTAGGGGTATCCCAATGTTGTTTACCTGCTCTTTTTCCCAGCTCAAGTGTTCTACTTTTGTGATGCCCTCAGAATTCTCTTATACCAAGTGTTGATGTTCCTGAACCATAACCTCTACGATTACTATGGGTTTCAGAAATTTGTATGCAATGCAACTACCATTTCTGTGCTGAATGAAGATTTTGTCAATCATGACATTGTCAACCAAGTTAGGTCAATAAGTTTACTAAGTACACTCAGATATAGCCTAGATGCTATTTATGACAGATAAACCCAGATTAGACATCACCAATAACTGTAACACCTCTGAATCTCAGTTTCAAACATAATTATCACCTCCTGTGTGATTATTACCTCCTCCCCCAGATGACTTCCTGCGTACTCCTGCTCAAACAGCCCTGTGACTCATGAGGCCACATCCATGGATCCTCTGCACATGCTTGCTCACTAGCTGCCCCTCCTTACTCAGCTTGGACTCCCCCCTCACCCACTCAAGGGCTTTGCTCCTGCAATTTCCTCTTCTTTCTCCTGAAGCACAAATGTTAACTCCTTCCATACTGGATCATTCACTTAGAAACAAAAATATGCCTTCATAGTAGACACCTCAAAAAAACAAAACCAAAAAAACCCCGAAATTTCCTTAACTCAAACCTTTTTGCTGTTGTTGTTGTTGTCATTGCCTCATTTGTTCACGCTCCTTCATAGCAAAACACCTTGAAAGATAGGTCTACTTGTTACCTCTACTTCCCAACTCTCCTGCCCTACCCCCTACCATTTAACTGGGCTTTTGCTTCCACAATTCCATGTTAACAGATCTTATCAATGTCACCAATGCCCTATACTAGCCAAAGCCAATGGTCTGTTCTGTCTTCATCTTACTTGACTTCTCACCACTTCTGACACTTCCGACCACACCCATTTCAAAACACTGTCTTCTCTGGGTTTCCAAGGCACCACTGCTTGCATATTCTCCTCCTGCCTTCACTACCTCCATCTCTGCAGTCTTATTAAGATGTTGGACTGCCCAGGGGCACTGGGGTGGCTCCATCGTTAGGCATTGGACTTCGGTTTTAGGTCATAATCTTAAGGTCCTGGGAGGGAGCCCCACATTGGGCTCTGAGCTCAATGGGGAGTCTGCTTCTCCCTCTCCCTCTGCCCCTCCTCCCACTGCTCATGCTCTCAATCTCTCTCAAATAAATAAATAAAACCTTTTTAAAAAAAGATTTTGAACTGCCCAAAGCTTTTAGTTCTTTCCTCTATTCTATCTACATACTTTGTCTCAAGGCTTCAAAACTTATCCATGGAGTAATGACTCCCAGCTTTAGATCTCCAGCCCAGGATCTTTCTATAGAGTGCCAATTCCCAGTGTAAAATCATTTAATGCCTTCCCATTACATCTGAAGTACAATACAGAGTTTTTCTACACCATGTCTCCTAAGGCCCCTACATACACTGCTAGTCCTTTACTGCTTCCCCAGCTCCATCACCTGCTGCTGTCTTACCCACTTACTTGTTTCTGGCCACTCACCATGGCCGTCTTTCTTCTTCACCCCTGAAACATACCAAATTCAGTCCTGGTTGGAGCCTTTGTTGCGTCAGCTTGTAAATCTTCTCTCCTACCTGCCTTCTTCTTTTCATTTAGGTCTTAATTTAGATAGGACCTCCTCAGAGAGGCCATCTGCTGACTACATTTGCTAAAGCAACTCCCCTGGTCACTCCAATACACCATTCTACCATTTTTTTTTAAGATTTTATTTATTTATTTATTTATTTATTTATTTATTTATTTATTTATTTGAGAGAGAGCAAGCTCCAGCGAGCACATGTGCAGGGGGAGGGGCAGAGGGAGAAGCAGACTCTTCACTGAGCCTGGAGCCCGACTCAGGGTTTAATCCCAGGACCCGGGGATCAGGACCTGAGCCAAAGGCAGTTGCTTAACCCACTGAGCCACCCAGGCGCTCCTACATTGTTCTACTTCTTAACATGTTTCCTGTTCATCTCATCCTACTTCAACCCAAGCGACATGAAGACAGGCATTGTGACTGTCTCATATCCACTATACCCTCAGTGCCCCAACAGTGCCTGGCAGAGACTAGATGCTCAGCATATGCATTCGGTGCCAGCTGACAGTATCTCATTTAACTGTTAAAGCACATGTTACTTAGCCTCGAGGGTTCAGGTCAAATGTTAATTTTTCTACCCCCCTTTCCCGGACAAGGGCGGCCTCTGCTTCCTCTGGTGCTTCTAAAGCCTTTGGCTCAGACCTCTCTTTGAGCCCTTATCCATGCCCATTGTGATTGCTTGCTTGCCTTGGCCCCAGAAGAACTTGCTGTATCCTCAATGTTTAATCCAGCATCTAATCCATATAAAGCTCTCAAAAATGCGAGGGTTCCACTGACATAAGTGACACCAAAGGGAACCTCAGTGTGTTTCTCTCTCCCCACCAGAGATTGTCCTTTTTCCAGAAGAGGCAGGTCAATTCCCCTACACAGGGTCCTGTTACCAAGAGCTCTCACCACAATTAAACTAGTGACATTCCCTATGCATTAAAACATCTAACACTCAGGCAGGGCTTTGGAGGCTCGGACATTTCACACAGCTCCCAAAGGTGTCAATGTATCATGAGGGAGTTACATAAGGTAGTAGCGCTTACAGAAAGGACACTTCCAAGTGTTGCTCTAATAATCAAACACCAGCCTAAAGCAGCTATTGAACACTAGAAAAACTTCTTTTAAAAACTGCCATGAAGAACAGGAAGAAGCGTTTACTTACTCTTAATACAATCACCTATGATTTGATGATTCCTAAGCCGTAACTCCAGCTTCCATTTCTTGCACATATTCCTGCACATCCCAGGGCCAAATGGGAAGTTTCCCTTTTTTGGCTGTCTTGCTTCTAAAACATAATGCATCAAACTCAACTCACTAGCCTCTCTCTCAAACCAACCCACGTGTGCTTAGGTCACCCAGTAATCACCATGCTCTCATTCACCTCAGCTGAGAGGTACGTGTAGGTTCTTCCTTCTCCTCTTCAAGCTGTCAGTTCTTCCTTCAGGGAAGACTGCTAGCCATCCTTTCATTTGTTTCTGTTGCTCTCCCCTGCACCTGGTCTATGGTTTGATAAGTAAATCACCTATCCGGTGTTCAAGCTCCACATCCGTTCTTCATCTAGGACATCATGCACATGGTGCTATAATGCTCTATAGCTTTGCAGCTAAGAGGCCACCATGACCACAAATTATATCACAGTCTTATCTCTGCTACTTATTCAAATCAGTTTCCCGAACTTTCAAACATGAGCCCAGGACCAACAATCCCAGAATATACCAAGTTCACCTGAGTCTTCATCCTGAACTTTCTGGAACACAGAATTATTTATTTATCTACTAGGTGCTTACCAGGCAGTCTGTTTCTTCCAGTGGCTCCCAGTTGTATTCTCTCTCATTGGCACACAAATCCTGTTGACATAGAGCTTTGCTCCTCTCTTCATTACTCTTGTGTTCCTGCTGTCCCTATCCTTTCCTGCACCTCGTGTTTCTCCTTCCTCTAGCTTCTTGTCAACTACCTACCCCTCAACAAACCTGCTCGGTTTTTTTTTTTTTAAGATCTTATTTATTTATTTGAGAGAGCATGAGTGGGGAGATGAGCAGAGGGAGAGGGAGAAGCAGACTCCCCACTGAGCAGGGAGCCCGATGTGGAACTCGATCCCAGGACCCTGAAATCATGACCTGAGCTGGAGGCAGACTCTTAACAGACTGAGCCACCCAGGCATCCCAAACCTGCTGCTTTTTTATGCCTGGAACACTCTGCTCAGTTTCTTCCTGGGACTGACTTCTGATCATTTTAAACAATAAATTCAGTACTTTTCTCCTCTGGGAAGCTGTCCTTCATCAGCTTTCCACCAGTCAAGCAAACCTGCTCTGTAATCCCTTGGATGGAACTTATCAAACTATACTGGGAGGATTATTTACTGTCCATTTTTTTCCTCACTAAATCATAAGCTCTTTTATTCATCTTTGTATCTCTAGACACATGGCAGGCACTCAAAACATGCTTACCTAATGAGTAAAATGAGTGAATGATGGACGAAAAGATACCTGTTCCAATCCCACCTCCCTTCCAGGAGTGTAGACTGAGTCCTTTCACTTTCACAAACTCCTCTGTGATTCAAATTCTGTTTCAGTCTTTCAGTGAATAGATTCCTATAGCATCCAGACATTCTCTATGTAATTGAGTTATATATTGTCTTTACTCGAATTTGCTTCCACATTCACGAAAGACAGGTCTCTTGCACCTTTCTGGCAATGCTGCCAGCACCTATCACAAGAAATAATTAGTAAATTGATGAATGGACTAACTGGGTGAAAAATAGATCCCCAGATGACAAAAATAAAACCAGTGGAAAAAGTAAAATTGAGTTCAGAAGACAGAATAATTCTGAGGAAGGTGACAGGAAACTATAGGCAACTGGAATTTATGATCTATAACTTGTATACAAAACTCTGAACAATACAATTAAAGTCATCCATTCAACAAACATTTATTATGTGATTTTTATGTGCTGTCATTATGCTAGGTACTGGCATTATGCTTTAATTTAATTTATGGAGGAGGAGACAACAATGCCACCCTTAAATTATATATATATAAAAGCAAACCTCTATTCAACTAGAGATACAAAGAGAAGATACAGATGAAGGAGCAACCAACTGTACTCTTGGGGATCTTCTTATTGTCCTTGATGCTTTTCTTTTCCCCCAGAAGGCTGAAGCTAAGGGCTCACAGAAATCCTTGAACCACCAGAGAGGGAGAGCAAGCCACTTTTGTTACCCTAGATTGGAGATGATATGAAAGTCTTTTGCTATGCGAAGGTCACCAAGAAGTAAGAGTGAATCTGGATCACTGGAATAATACTGGACCTCCTGGTCTAAATGCACATGCTATAAAGCCTGTATCTCTATGCCCTTCAGTGAGAAAAGAGCTGGGAACATCTGCAAGATAGAAATGAAAGATGGGGGCTGCTGACCTCTGCCTGTGTGTTTTTTTTTTAAGATTTTATTTATTTATTTGAGAGAGAGAGAGCTAGAGAGAGCACAAGCAGGGTGAAGGGCAGAGGGAGAAACAGACTCCCCGCTGAGCAGGGAGCCCAAGGCGGGACTCGATTCTGGGACTCCAGGATCATGACCCAAGCCGAAGGCAGACGCTTAACTGGCTGAACCACCCAGGCGCCCTCTGTCTGCGTTTCTTAAGGTAGGCAGTATTGACTTCTGAGCTCCATAAATCTCCATTGTGGGGGGGCTATCTTCTGAATTTGGGGATGTTTAGCAGCATTTCTAGCCTCTAACCACTAGACATCCATCCCCTCCAGGTTCCCACCACCCTTCAGTATGGCGACAACCAAAAAATGTCTCCTGAATCTGGTTGAGAACCAGTGATCTATGCCATGCTTCGGAAATATTTCTAGGCTTGAGAACAACTGGAAAGCAAACCATCAATTAGTTTTCTCACACACATTTCCATATTCAATAAAAATATTTTTCTTCTCAATGATTTTGACTAGGAGTTTTTTTTTTTTGGACATAGTTATTTATAGATAGGTATGGCTTAATCACACTGTACATATAATTTTATCTTTGGTCTTTCATTTATCTTTTCTCCCAACAGATCCTGAATATTCAAGACTACTCTTTTTTCCTTTTTTAAGATTTTATCTGTTTATTTTTAGAGAGAGAGTGTGCAAATGGGGGGAGGAGTAGAGTGGGAGGGAGAGAGTCTCCAACAGACTCTGTGCTGAGTGTGGAGCCCTACTCGGCACTCGATTCCACGACCCCAAGATCATGACCTGAGCCGAAATCAAGAGTTGGTCGCCCAATCGACTGAGCCACCCAGGAACCCCAAGACTTCTCTTAATGATATGGATAACTTGTCTTCTAGTATTAGTTAAGGTCAAATGTTCGTGTCCTCAAATCTAGATACTGACAATCCTCAGATTTCTAAAAAAGATTACCTGGGAATAAAAGCTCTAGAACACTGTAGTAACATGAAAACACTCCCTGGAAAGTGTCAGAGATCCAAAGGCTACATTTAATGAATTTTAGGGTTCCAATCCTCCTGTCTAGAGGCATGGCAATGGCCAAGGCCAGCATGTTCTCTCAAAGGCCGAGAACCCAGAGAAGTGCACTAGGTGACAGGTAGAGAAGAGCAAGAATAAAAACAGGGAGGACAAGGAAAGGGCAGTGGAGAGCAGCCTCAGTGGGGGTGATGGCAGGTGATCTCAGTGGGGGTGACGGCGGGTATTCTCAGTGGGGGTGATGGCGGGTGGTCTCAGTGGGGGTGATGGCCGGTGGTCTCAGTGGGGGTGACAGTGAGTGGTCTCAGTGGGGGTGATGACCGCATTTCCTATTTTACAGAATTTCCAATTGCAAGCCAATTAAAAATAAAAAGTTCTATCTACCAGGGCTTCCTCTATAACCCTCTCATTTCACACCCTGCCTTTAAAACAACAACAACAACAACAGCACTTATTACAACTTCAGCTAAATAATTATTTGTGTGACACTTATTTGATGACTATTTTTAACATTTTGACTTAAGCAGCATTTTTGCAAATGTTCTTTTTATTTTATTTTATTTTACTTATTTGAGAGACGGAACATGAGTAGGGGGAGGGGTGAGGCAGAGTGGGGAGCCTGACACAGGGCTTGATCCCAGGACCCTGAGATCATGACCTGAGCCAAAGTCAGGCACTTAACCAACTGGCATCACCCAGGCATCTCTAGTGAATGTACATTTTATTGGGAGTTTAGAACCAGAGTGATTTAGACTTCCACTGAATAGATTTACTATTAAGATAAATTTGATAGTGTCCTGATATTTTGAGCAATCCCATCCTTATTTCCTTTCTACTGCATTGGACAGTTTTTACTTTTCATGTTGAATCTGTTTGCCCACTGCTACCGAGTTAATACATTCCATTTATTATATATCCCAGTTGCTAGATAATAACGAATGAGCTTATCATTTGAGAGGAAATGGCTTTAGACATTCTAGAGTTCTTTAGTTGTTTTTGAATGTCATCTTCTATTATTTCAGAGTTTAACGATTCTTCTATTTTCAACCAGAATGACTTATCAGCTCTAATTTGGTGCTTCTGGCAACTCACTTGTTAAATTTTATCATATCATGTGTCAAGAGGTTGTTCTGGGCATCTGAATATCTTCCTCCCACTGTCATTAAAAATATTTCAAATGTTAGGCATTT
The DNA here is from genome assembly GCF_009762305.2 of Zalophus californianus. NCBI lineage: Eukaryota > Metazoa > Chordata > Mammalia > Carnivora > Otariidae > Zalophus > Zalophus californianus. Next base: position 39,655,169 of record NC_045605.1, read on the forward strand.
CATCACTCTTTTGTTCAAAGGGTAAATCAGCTGAAGATTTGTATTTCTAACAATAAGTAACCAAAACATCACCATTTTCCTATTGATATGGTTGCTCTGGATCTTTCCTCAGCAAATTCATATTCATGATGATTATATGGGAAACTAGTATCATCTTGAAACTGTAGTTGTGACTATAAAATATGTTTCTGAAGATTAAACATATTGATAAGAAAATTAAACCACCTGTAAAACTACTTTTAGAAGTTAAATATCCTTAAAATCCTGGATATAGAAAAGAAAAACAATGAACTAGAACTTCCTAGAATTTGTCAAAGCTTTTACAACAATTCCATCCAATGTGAAGTTCTGTAAACTTTATAGTTGGTATTTTAGTAAATTTGGTGAAGTGACTTCAAGCTCTAGACAGCAGAATTATTTTGGTAATTGATTAATTAAAAATTTTTACAAATAGAAATTTTTAAAAATTGAAAAAAATAAACTGTCTACTTGTAGAGGGATAATGGAGAGATGGCAAGTCTCTCCAGTGTGGTACCCTGGCAAAACTTTTGTCATTACTGTACTCTTTTTTTTTTTTTTTTTGGTGGACAGCAAAGCAAGGTTTATTGAGCAATAGCAAAGTGATAGTACAAAGCTCCCGAGGAGGGAGGGGGCCCGAGAGGGTTGCCCACTATTGCACTCTTGACTTGGGAGAGAGACATGTTGAAAAGGAGTCTCTATATAAATCTATTCACCCAAAGATTAGAGCACAGAAAAGGAATTTCTGTTTTGAAGGAAAAAAATAAAAGCTTTTTATAACCCTAAATTAACATGCTACTTAGAAACTTGCCTACTGCTTCTATTAGAAAAATCACAACCATATCTGAGATAAAAAGAAAATGGCCTTTAAGATACCTTTTAAAATACTAGACTTCCATAGCTGTAGAATCAGTTAAAAATTTTTCTGAAGGGCGCCTGGGTGGCTCAGTTGGTTAAGCGACTGCCTTCGGCTCAGGTCATGATCCTGGAGTCCCTGGATCAAGTCCCGCATTGGGCTCCCTGCTGGGCAGGGAGTCTGCTTCTCCCTCTGACCCTCCCCTCACATGTGCTTTCTCTCTCTCTCATTCTCTCTCTCTCAAAAATAAATAAATAAAAAAATCTTTAAAAAATTTTTTTTTTCTGAAATAAGAAGATTCCTTTTTAAAAATATTTCCCCCCCTTTATCATATAGCTTGGAAGCAGGCATTTAATTTGACACCATTAGGTTGGGAGTGGTGTTTATAGAAAATGGATGCCTAGGGATAGGAAATCAAACTGAACACTATACTTTAATGGGGCACCTGAGTGGCTCAGTCAGTTACGTGTCTGATTTTGATTTTGGCTCAGGTCATGATTTTGGGGTCCTGGGACTGAGCCCTGAGTAGGGCTCAGCGCTCAGTGGGGAGTCTGCTTTCTTCCCTCTCTCTCTGCCCCTCCCCCTGCTCCTGTTCTCTCTCTCTCTAAAATCAATGAATAATCTCAAAAAAAAAAAAATTGAACACTATATTTTAAGTAGTTGGAAGATGGATTCTCCTGAGACTCAAACTTCAATGAATAGAATTTTCAGAGTTTGACTATAGAACCTGCTAATGGCTGTGGACACAGATGTTTGGTTCTGATGTAGCTAATGTCAAACATTTGTGGAGTTGAGTGGTTTTTCTGGCTAGACCCAGGTACTCTGCCCTTCACCTACAGATTGTCCTCTCTCAGGGACGACTGGCAGCGGGATGATGATCTCATGTCTTTAACAAGGTTGTGAGATCATATTTGACAATTTCCTACTACCTGCTGCTGATGTGCCTTATGATGGGATTTTATTAATTTCTTTTCTCACATTAGTCAATAGGGCTTAGGGTGTTATTTCCCACTCTTGTCTTGTGTTTCTTCTTGTATTCATATGAATGCTTTGGAACTACTCCTTAACTTTTCCCATTGCTGGGAGAAAAGTCCTAGCTGGCAAATGACCAGAATCGGAACATAAATCATAATGCAGTCAGTCCTCAATAACCCAATGTGTACTAACCACAGTGTAATTTTAATCACATCTTGAATTCCCCTTGCTCCTCTGGCTTTAGGCTCCTATTTAATGATGTGCAGTTTAGGAACACAAAGAAGCCTTGTTAGATAAATCGTTGGCAAAACTCAAAGGCAAAATGTAAACAATGTTAGCAATAGCTGCTATTATTACTGCCACTTCCGGGGGGGGTGATTAATCCAAAATTTAATACATGTGTAATATTATGACTATATTTTAACAACACTCAGGGCCAAATCATCTTTATCCAGACTTATTTTAATTAAAATGGATATGGTAAACTGGATAGCACCAAACTAGATTCAGCTAGATTGCTTGTCATGGCAGATTATAAACAGCCCCAAAACATTGCAGCTCCTTACATCAAGAGGGGAATCCTATTTCCCTACTTTTTGCAGTTGGGCTGGCTTGGTGTTCTAGATTGAATGTTTATGTCCTCCCAAATTCATATGTTGAAATCTAACCCCCGTGTGATGGTATTAAGAGGTGGGGCCTTTGGAAGGTATTTAGGGTGGAGAGCTCATGAATGGGATTAGCGACCTTATAAGAAGAGCCCAGAGAGCTAGTTGGCTCCATTTCCTTTACGTGAGGGTACAATGAGAAGTTGGCAGTCTGCAACCTGGGAGAGGGCTCCCACCAGACCCCAACCATGCTGGCACCCTGATCTTGGACTTTATAACCAGCCTATGACACTTTGTTATAGCAGTTCAAACTAAGACATTTGGTGACTTGGTTTGGCTAAAAAAATGCAGTGGCAGTGACACTGTGTAAGTTCTGATCCTGAGCCTCAAGATGCTCTGTGTTTTCTGCCCTTGCTACACTTAAATCCTGAGATCATTATGTGACCAAGCTCGAGGATGAAAGGTCATGTGGAGGAGGATTGAGCACTGAGCATCGAGCACCTGAGATGCCAGCCTGTCAACTGCCAGACATGCAAGTGAATCTACCCTAGGTCGCCAGTCTTCTCATCAGCTGTCCACAATCTTTGGAAAAAGGCCAGCAGAGATCAAACGAGCCAGCCCAGGCAAGTAGAACAACCCAGCGATGCAAAACATTGTGAGCCAAATAAGTTGGTCATTGGTTTAAGCCACAAAGTTTTGTTATGGGGAAATAGGTAACTGATGCAATTATGTTTTATATTTTATACCTTTGGTTCTCCAGGAGCAGCTCCTACCTATCTCAGTGGCTCGCAATAAATACCTGCCACTGGCATGAGCATCAAGGATGCAGCATCTGTATGTCATAAGATAACAACCACAGCCAAAGACAAGACACAACTTTAAGAAAATTCCTTGGGCAGTTGATGTTTACACCTTTAATGTTGCAATGACTAGTTGTTTCACCTGAAGGTTTATTGGGCTCCCTGATGACCTATATGTAAATTCTATGTATGTAAACATATGTGTAAAATATGTATATGTAAATGAGAGCATTATTTCAGGGGCGCCTGGGTGACTCAGTTGGTTAAGCAGCTGACTCTTGATTTTGGGTTCAGGTCATGATCTCGGAGGGTGCTGGAATGGAGCCCTGCATCGAGCTCCCTGCTCAGAGGGGAGCTTGCTTCAGGATTCTCTCCCTCCCTCTGCCTTTCCCCCACTTAAATAAATAAATAAATCTTAAAAAAAAAAGCATTATTTCATTCCTTTACCAGGACATAGCTTTTTAAAAAATCAGATTTACTGAGATATAATTTATATGCCATTGAGGTCACCTGTTTCAAGTGTGCAGTGAAATGGTTTTTAGTATATTTACAGAGTTGTACGATCACCAAAATCTAATTTTGAGTATTTTCATTCCCCAAAAAGGAACTTAGCTTTTTACTTCATATTTTTCTGTCATTAATAGCTGATAAGATACTTTAACATCCCACTTAATTTGTGCTAATGTATTTCCTGTATTAGCCCAATTAGCCCATATTGCAACACATGCAGGTCTCATTACTAAGCAATGCCACAGCATTTAGAATCCTGGACTCTTACACAGAAATCCTAAGAGGATAACAAATGCCTGAGTTTAAATATTTGCCTTAAGGAACTTATTTAGCAGATTTTGAATTTGAAGCCGTGGTATAGTTTATTTTTATTCAATGCAAAAAATTTAAGCAAACTTAGATGGCTATCAAGAAACTTGAAATTGCTGTGAAGGCGGAGAAGAGTTAGGCTCCAGAAGCTGGGGTGTGGAATCTAGAAATGAGGATGAAGAAAAACGGTCGCAGGAGCAGAGTGAGGGATGTGCTGCAGATTGTCAAGGTGTCAGGGACCCTTCTACTGCCCCCTTGTCCCCCAGGCTGCAACCTTGCCAAACCGCGACTCCTTCTTCACCGAAGGCTTCACAGTCCAGCATCTTAAGACATGTTTTTAATGAAAACGTATCTCCAACTATATGGTAAGAAATAGCAGGCAAACAGATTCATTTTATGGACACTATCTCTATAGTTCACTGTATATGTACCCAACTATTTCCTAAAGAAAAGGTTAACTGGATTATCTTTTTCACACATTTTAAATTATAGGTTAAAACAACTACATTAGGGGCGCCTGGGTGACTCAGTCAGTTAAGCGTCTGCCTTCGGCTCAGGTCATGATCCCAGGGTCCCGGGATTGAGCCCCACGTCGGGCTCCCTGCTCAGCGGGGAGTCTGCTTCTCCCTCTTCCTCTGCCCCTCCTATCCTCCCAGTCCTGTGTGCCTGCGTGCACTCTCTATCTCAAATAAATAAATAAAATCTTTAAAAACAACAACAACAACAACATCTACATTAGCAGTGAATTCTTGTTTCATTTTCAGTGTATCAAGCTGTAGGTAAAAGAAGACAACCAATCCCAAAGTTTCAAAGATATTAAAGTACTCCTGAAGCTCAATAAATAATGACTCCACAACAGCTTTTAGGGCCTAAGAGTCAGGCACTGTGTTCAGTAGTGACAAGATACAGATGAAAATCAACCTCTATGCTACTCAGAAGAGAGCCTCTGAAAGATCTCTGGAACATGGATGTATTTTAAATTCTAGATCCCTACATTTTATACATTCTGGCCATCAATGATGTTAATTCAGCCCCTATGGGATAGACAAAACCTCAAGGCAGAGTAATGCAGTAAACATTTATTGACCACTTAAAATGTGCTATGGGAGACAGAAGGGTGAATCACACCTTCCACCACAATGGACTGACCTGACAGAATTGCGCTCGGCTTTTCTCTAAGCACCAGGCTTCCCTGAAACAGAGGAAGGGCAATGGAAAGTGAAGTCTCTCTTGGACTTCTTTCCAGTACGTCTCCAGAGTAAGTGTCCATTTATTATATATATATGATATATATTACACATATGTTATATACATTTTATATATATATATATGATAATAGAAAGGTACAAAGACAAGAGCTGGGGGTATAAGCGTGGTAGGGATAATACTATGAGGAAATCTAGATTAAGAGAAGCTACTACCACTAGCACAGCAGCGAGTTTTATAACTCCTCATGTAATAGAGGAGATGCCCCTTAGCCCCACTGGTAAACTCTGAGATCCTGCTGCAAGGGTCTTTTCTAGGAAATAGTAAATAACTTGGAGGGCAGTGTTCAGAGCAGCACTTCTACAAAATATTCAGTGACAGGTGGATATGGCTGTGTAACATAACAACTTCAATATAAACCAAGAATGTAATGCTGCAAAAGTATTTCCATGGTAAGCTGGAGTAACCTGCTCCAAGTATATAGTGTTCTGGTAATCTGACTCGATACTAGGACATGGCTCAAAGCATTGAGAAGAACCAAAGACTAACATTTCTTAACCATTCCTTTGGGGGGTATCAACTTACCAGAGATGCAGAGCAGGATATTCAAACTTAAGATTGTTAAAATTACCTGCAGTACAACTGTTCTCCGATAAGGCTCTAAGCATCAGCATTGGATGCAGAGAAACTAATGTTCACTTAAAGAAGTTCGTTCAGACACAAATGTTTATTGAGCATCTACTATATGTCAAGCACCCATCTAGAGGTGGTAAGAGTCAGTGGAGAACGATACAGACTTGGTTCCAGCCATTACTCAGTTCATAATCTGTAGACAGTAGATACAGGAATAATAAATTACAAAGAAAAAGTAATTTCAGGTGTGAAGTGCTACGAGGACATCTACACTAAGGAGGAATAAAGAATTTGATTGCATTTTTCAGTTTGACTGCTGACAGCTTTCAGGCCCCACCACACTCTCGTCCCCTTCTGCTCCACATCCAGGCAAGCTGATAAGAAAGCTCAGGTACTCCTGCCTTTGGTGCTGGCAAGAAGTTCAAATCATGTTGCCCAGCTCCAGGGCAGAAGAGCTCAGCCCAGCCCCAACCACCATATAACCCCAAACCAGTCTCCTTTCCCTAACTTTCTCAAGCCACTTGTGACCCAGCTTGGGAGTTCATCCTGCTCTCCCCAGAAAGTGCATTACTCGAGTAATAAACCCTTTTATACCCTCTTGGTGTGTATGTGTGGCATCATGGGTTGATGTTCAAAGTTTGGATGGAAGGTCCATCTGGCCTCTGAAGAGTGATCACATCCCTAAAACAAGCAAAGTCTCAAGATATACAAACACAGTAAAGATAGAAGCAAGGTCTCTTGGGGGCTAAGCTCAGACTGCACACCACTTCTGCTGGATGCTTTTAGTCCCAGCAAGTCACCTAGCCATGTCTCCACCTCTTGATAGAGAGGAACTGCAAACATCTCTGGCCATTTTCACAACCCACCATGACCATCTAGCTGAATCCATTTTGGCACTGCCTAGTTTACCCCTTTATAATGTGAGTAAAAATCTTTTGACGATAATCATGACTGATAATTTTGTCCTGATAGAGGGCTCCCCTACTCTGCAAGAGATGAGAGCTGGGGGCCCCAATGGGCCAAGTCTTATTCACCTTCTGGCCCTATCACACAGAGCACAGAAACTGTCTATCCTAGGCACTTAAGGAATTATTGCAGAAGTGAACTAAAACCAATTTTAAGTTAAAGAATAATGTAATAGCTAAAGCATAGGAGTAAAAGAAGGAAGTCTGTCATAAAACATTTTGAAAAAAATCTTCCATATATGTTCATACATCATTTCATACATCATTCACATTTTTTAGGCATTTTGAACACAGCTATATCAAACTTACTTCTCTTGTTAGGTGGGTGACAGAGCCATTCCAGATAATTCTGACATCCTAATAACATAATTAGCCCCCTGATCTGTAGGAGGGTGAGTCATCATGAGTCTCCTGACAGACCTGTGAGATGGGATAAGACGGCTCACCTCTAGAAGTGCAATGCATACACCCACAATTATATAGGTGCACGTTAGCTGAAGTGCTGAACTAGGTTTCCTCGTTGGAAGGCAAATAGGGATATTTGACTATGGATACTGCTGCTCTTCCTAGTCCTCGAAATGCCCTTCTGCTTTTGTAACCATTGAGCAAAAATACCAGGACTGTGCTAGGTATGAAGGACAATGAAATATGCAGACATTTTTGCCTTAAAGGAGGAAACTAATAATAGTTGCTATATTGCTCTATGCAAGGCATTTTGCTATTCTCTCTACATAGGCTTTCTACACAGCCCTTACAACAAGCCAACGAGGTGGCTGTTATTATCCCCACTTGACAGCTGAGGATACAGAAACTATGATAGACTATGAATTTGCTCTAGATCGTTCAGCAAATATATGGCAGAATCTTGATTCAGACGCTGGTCAGCCTGAACTTACGTCCCGGCTCTTTCTAGCCTATAGCAATGGGCTACTTCCAGTTAAGCAAATGCACCATCGGTTTCTCTTCTCCATTAAGTTAGACCATTACTACAGTTACAAAAGGGAAACTTCCCTGCCTTCCCTCAGTGAATCTCTCTCTAGATTCCATCTCTAAACCACCACGATTCAGTTGGGATGATGGGTTCATCAGACAAAGTGGCTGTGGTGAGAGAACTGTCTATACCTCAGGGTCAAACCCCAAGTACACATGCAGCGAGAAAGAAAATTAAAACACTTGGACCCTAAGTCAAACTCATCTGTGCTCGAAACACTGCAGTTGTCAGAGTGGTCACAATGTGCAGAGTCAAGAACTTTATGGAAATGAGTAAAGCTGAAATATATGTAAATTTACAATAAAAAAGGAGGAACTCACTATTTCTTTTCAGAAAATGCTTATGAAAATCTTCTCTTTGTACAAGACAAGAGCAGATCAAGCCTGAGATCATATCTGATGGTGAATGAGAAGGGGCTAACCAAGCCTGGCAATAATGGCACGTCACTTCATCTAAAGGGAGGAAACACAGATGAAGCCAACCTTACGATATATCTATGGGTCTGCTACTGAATACCAGCTTTGGATATCTGTGGGAAATAACTACCCTTGTTCCTCCCCTAGGTCTCCCATTCAGTCCCCAAGTTTTGCCCATGTTCCCATGTCTCTTTTATCTTCCTGATTACCCCCAACTGTGATTGGGTCACAATTCCCTCACACCTGGACCCACCTCCCAACTGGCTGGCCTGATCCCAGTCTCTTTCTTATTCCAAGGACCCCTCCTACCAGATCAATTATCTCTGTATACAACTTGTAGCATGTCATCACTCTGCTCAGAAACCTTTCATTGCTCTGTACTCCCTCATGTTTCTAGTCAACATTACTACACCTCAGTCTCCCTGCTCCACTGCTCTCCAAATCCTATTTCCCTTGGCGGATAGGCTGCTCTTGTCATAGTCAGCCAAGGGTGCTATATGTAACCCACTCTATGTCTGCATGTGGCTCATGCATGTTCTCTTCTTTTACATTGCTCCCCCTCTGATCCAAAGCCCAGGCCATGTCTCTTGTCTTCCATGATGTCCTTTCTGATAAATCCAGCCCTTAACTCTTAAAGGACATATATGTTGTTTCTCACAATTAGGAATGGAATTTTATTATGTACTGCCCTACGGTTAATTACTGTTTCATGCGCTAGTCTGGTGTCTCCCAACTGCTTTAGGGTAACCTTGAGTCTCATTACCATGTTGTATGTAAGTATTCACGTGTGCGTGTGTACGCACGTGCACATATGTATCTCTAGGTATTTATTGTATTAGCCACGGGCTGTTAAATAAATCTCATACCAAATATTTGCATATTCTCACAAATGATAATTTATGAAGATTTATTATCAATTTAGATATTCTTAGACCATTTTATTGCATTTATTGATAAAGTAGATTTCTAAAAAGTAGGCATTGAGCCTCAAATGAGATATAAGAAAAAATTAAGGATTTTGTCAGGAAACCCCAACAGTTTTCTCCTTTTAAAGAAGCAATAAAACAACCAAGACCAGGGTTCCTAGAACAGTTGGGAACTTCCCTTTATGGATGATTCATTCATTCATTCAACTAAAGAGATCCAGAATGCCTATCAGATACCAAGTACTGTGTCAGATATAAAGGATATTATTGGTATCAAAACTATCTGTGGATAGGTTCTATTAAGCCTAAAGGAAATGAAATTTCATAGGAAAAAAATATGTGGAAACTGTCAGATATTCCAAAGTCTAGTAATAGCTGAATTAGGCTGAGGGACAAGCTTAGTTGTCCTGATAAAAACTAAATTCATTCCAGTTTCATTTGACTTCTATTTCAACCTCTACCATGGGCACAGCTTGATTGAAGTTGGTCAGAGCTACTTAATTGTCATAGATATATTTATATTTTCTCTTTCTCTCTCTCTCTTTTTTTTTTTGGTCTGTCGGGGAATTATGATGTGGATGGCTTAGAAGGTAGAGACTGGAAAAGCCAGTACACTGAGCCCCTGAATTTTAGTGTGGGAAGTAAGATTTCTCTGCTTTTTAATGAATTCTTGAACAACCCAATGGCTTTGCTCCAAAACTGTCCTGCTGGAATGGAAGATTATCTCACATGGGTCATTACACTTCCAAGCTTTAAGCCTCAGAATGAGCATTAAATTAAAATTCCCTGCACCTAGTAGGCAGAACATTGTGACACTTAAAAGATGTGAAAGCGCTAAATGAATTCTGAGCAATAATGTTATCACCACCGCATATTTATTGAGTTCAACAGGGTGCTAAGTACTGTAGGGACAGATAATACAAGCAGCCAATACAAAAAAGCAACAGCAATACTCTTATAAAAACTCCCCCATTCATCTGCTTTAGGAACAGAGAGTGTAACTAGACTTGTTAGAAATAGTCTCCTCTTTTCAAAAGTATCCTCAAGGTTCTCTATGCTTTTGTTTGATTTGAAAGTGGCCGATTTTCTACAGTTACCATCTATGAATGTGGCCAAGTCTCCCAATTTCAAAATTACCATAAGAATGCTGCAGGCATTACACTGAAGAACTTCATCCTCTTGCAACTAGAAATTACAAATGGAGTTTTCTGAGAAATCTTAAATAAATCTGTTGTAAAATATGATACACATACCATTGTGTTTTTTATTCAACTGGGGAGTATGCATTTTCAAAATTAGTATTACTGTTCTTTTTAACTAGCCTTCAATTTTCCGGGAAAATAATGCATACATTTGAATGCCAAAAAAATTTAAATAGTTTAGTCTAAAATTAAAGAGCGCAACTATTCAACCCTGAGGCATGAAACAAATTTCCCATTTTTAACAAATCTAGACCTAAATGGAGGAAGAGTTAATGTACAATATATCCAGCATGTCTGTGCAAGATCCAGTATGCATGTGGATGAGCACAAAGAATAACTCTGCATATACAAAAACTAATTGAATTTCAGAATCCTGACTTTCTTTATTTAAATGCCAGCCTATCAGGCTTATAAGAAAAAAAATTAAGCACTTTAGAGAAAATGGGTTATAAACTGTCATTGTTGAGTTTAGGGTTCTGACAACTTTGAAAGTAACTATAATGTAATTTCCCAAGTTGGTAGCTAAAATAATGGAACATCTGGATGCCACTGAAATGGATGACAATCAAGGAAAGAGCAGAAAAGCAGAGGGAACAATGCTCTTCCTTTGCCTATCATTCTTCGCGGTTTTGAACTCTGGCTTCAAACCTCCATTGTGGCAGTCAAGGGCAACTCCCTTTGAGAAGGGAGTTCCGTCCTGGTCGTGGATCCATCCCCAGGCCGACCTACCGCTTCCGGCGGCGACTCTTTTCCCGGACTCGCATTATTACCTGCTGTTGGAGCTTACACCCGAACACCTGCATGAGGTAAGCAGCCTGCAATGTCATATGCACACAGGGCAGAGGGCTGCTGATGGCAATCTTGCACACTGTGTCTGGCCCTTTGGAAATGGAGGCATTTCCACATAATATTTATTAAGCAACCAGAGTCTACCACGTTCTGTCCTTCTGGGGACAAGTGACCCTATCGTGGACAACATAATGAAGTTGAACTGTGTAGCGACAAATGAGCAACATACATTTGTCTTTCCAACTGGCAGCCTCATATATGGTACCTTCGCGTACAGTTTCTGGGCTGGCCTTGACATTTGTCAGATGTTTAACATTACATATTACGTCACGGGAAATAGCCAGACATGGGCCTTATATTATAACTAAAGTTCCCCCTGGATAAGAACTCACTGTAACTGAGTTGGGATTCCTCTTCTCTGTCCTCTGTCTAAGCACAACAAAGAGAAGGGGCAAGAACAGTTTTTCAATCCAGTCCAGCCAGGAATTACTGTGAGTCTAGTAAGTATAACCTCAGTGTCAGGAGGAAGACAAAAACGGTCATTAAGGACTTTGTACTCTCTGGTCTCACAACAGATGCATATTCATTGATTGTATATTTATTTACATTTTTACCCTCAACATGGGATATTTCAGGGAAGCAGATTGTTTTTCCTGCCCTCTCTTACCAACCACCACATTTCAAGGTTGTTGGAAAATGGAGTCTTTCTGAGGACAGAGCTGACTGGTTCTTGGCACGCACGTTAGAGACTTTCCAGAGTCCCTTTTACAGAATGGCTCCAGGTTGGTTCTGCTGTGCTATGGGTAAGGGCTGCTCTGCTTGCCACTAGGTCTGTGTGCACATCTGATGGGAGTCTGCTTTTCAACATGGGAAGGCATATGTGCCCTCTCAAAGACATGTCAAGCCTGAGCCAGTTTGCTTTGGATTCTTTCCCTCTTTTTACACCGCACTTCGTCACCAGTGGAGAATGCAAGACAGCTATGCCAAATGTGAATGTTGCCCGCATGCCCACATTTGGCAAATGTTTGCTCAGATCTTTAATTTCGGATCTAAATAGTCCGTCATCCAGTAGACGATTTCCAAGGTACTATTTAATGCTGACATTTCAGGATTCTGTGGGATTTACTTGCACTTTTGTGAAAAGATGTTCACAATGTATCATCTTGCTTTCAGTGAGAAAGTGTTGGAAGGTCAAATATTAATCTGCAGTGCAAGAGAAGAAAGTAGTTCATATGTGTGGGTAAAATGTTCTGATGTCTACGATTCCATCTCAGGTTTTCACGATCAGGCTTCTCATGTAATTTTCCAAATGACATGAGTTAATATGCAGTAGGCCTTTTTCAAGTGTTTCAGAGATATTTATGTGAGGGTTTTCCTACATGGTATAATTTTTCCTTTAGTAAGTGAATGCTCTAAGGTAGAAGATCACAACTCCAGCCAAAGGAAGGATTTCTGTTCATATTTGTGTGTAGTCTGGTCAAGCACATGAAATAATCTGCTAAATGACATTAGATCATGTACAGGGTTTTTTGTTTCTTTTTTCAGTGGATCTACAAGCAGAGGGAAGTAAGTGAATGCCTGCCTGAAAGTGGGCACCAAACCAACTTAGAGAAGTATGAACAGGGGAGCTAGGGGGCTGGGCTGTAGCCATGCAGTCTTCCAGAAAAAGGGACGGATGGTCCATTACTTGAGGTCATTAAAAACCAACCACAGACTGCTGTTTAATGCGATCTCACACAAGCAAAAGGGAAATTAATAATAACACATGGAATACAGAAAAATGCCCACAACAAATTGAAAAATGAAAAAAGGAGGTTATAAAACAATATGTATAGTGTTATTTTAATCTTTCTGACAGATTTTATACAGGATTATATGATCTCAAATATACATAAATGCAAAAAATGTTCTGAAAGTTCATACTCCAAAATGTAAAAAGGGACCGGCATGGCACGAGTAAACTATGAGTGTGAAATTCTTCTTCTGTTTTGCATATCTTGATGTCTCTTTATCTCTCTCTGTCCCTTCCTCTCCCCCTCCCTCCCTCCCTCCTTCCCTCCCTGTCTCTCTCTTTGTTTTACAGTGAATATGTATTATATATTACATGCTTCTACACACACAAATATGAATAATTAGCAATAACTATATTAAAAATTCTACTATTTTAGTAGGCTCTATTTAATTTCTAAAATAAGAGTTTTAAAATAGACCCAAATTTTCTTCTTTTCACTGAGGTGCATATACACATGCTTTAAACCATTAGACATTGAGTTCATTCTTCCTTACATACTGATATCCTTGTGATATGACAGGAACTTTTAAATGATTTGCTCCTGGAAGCATCATTTTTGAAGATGGGTAAATGGTTTTGTGCATGTATCAAGGCACACACCATGGGTCTGTCACGGCCTTGCACAGAGAGATTTGTAATTCTTCATTCCAACGTGGGGCAAGCATGTCTTGGCTACTGCTGATAGAGACAGAACAACATCTCCTGTTGTAAAAATGCTAAATAAAACACCCTCATATTCTCTAGCTGAAACCAACTGAACGCATCTCTAGTTCCTGCATTCCACAAGAGTATCTGCTGCAAAGGCTACAATGTTACCTAAAATTTAACTGCAGACTTTCTGAGGTTGCTTTCATCTAATGAGAAGAGGTCTGAGGTCTTTGAACATAACGATGGAAAATATAAAGGTGAGGCTTTGTCAAACTTACTCTCAAAGTGGCAAAGAGGCTGTCCCCACACCGAGAAGAGAAAAATTCCGTCATAAGCCAAGGGATAGCAACAGTTGCTTTCACAGCATTCAAATTAAAAATAAGACAAGAACAAATGAGGCCCCTCTCTATATGGAGAAAGTTAGAAGAACACACGGCTTGATTGGTCAGAAGCCCCTTGCTCTGCAGGTACTAATTGTCTGCTTTAGACCGTCTTTATAGAGCTTCTTAAGAAGGTTATTAATGAGCAGTCATACATTTTAAAAAATATTGAACTTTTAAAATTTTATTCGAAAGAAGTGTCCTAGAGGTAAGGGTTATCTCAATTACATAACAGCAAAGTATACATTAGCACGGAGCTTAGCCCCACATCCAATTTTAAGATTTATCAGCATCTTTAAAAGTGTATAGTGGCATGCCAGGAATTATAACAGGGCACCTTATGAAAAATCTATGATCTTCCTTCTGAATTATATATTTACGACCTAATGAGGATGATATATTTCAGGTAGGTAAATGTGATTTAGGAACTGCTTTTAGGCTCTGAGCACACTGGGGATGGCCAGCAGGGCCTCTGTAGGGACGGGAATGCAGTGGGGTGAAGCCCCTCCCCTTTCTGCATGCTGGCTGGCATGGCGGGAGGGCTGCCAACCTCTTGCCTGGGTGCAGACTTTCTGTGAATTTCTGGGCAGTACAGATCACTGTAACCTGGCAGGCATGGATTATCTGGTTTGTGGGTTACCTGTAGCCTTCAACTGAAAGTTTAACCCATTCACAGAGTGGCTATGATGTCCCAGGTATTGTTCTAGATGCTGGGAGTACAAAGAGCAATACTCCTCAGCTGTGGCCCTCCAGCCTACCACGGATCTTCACCAAAGGGAGGGCCAGGCAGGGAAAAGATGCAGACTCTCTGGGGAGCTCATCCTGCAGCTTGCTAACAGAGTTGAGGATAGCCTGAAGGAGGGGCAGAGCTTGAAATGTCTAAGGGCAATGAATTTTGAATTATGGTATCTGTCAACTGTGTCTTTTCTTGACGTCTCACGACCAGTTTACTATTTCCTATAATTGAGGTGTTGACATGCGAATAAAACAGGAAAAAAAAATCCCAGTTTGTGTTTAAATATTAAACACGCTTACTCTATTAGCAACTAAGCCCAATTTAAAGCCTTAAAATGGTTATAATTCTGGGGAAAGCTTGGGAGTTAGTGACAATACTAGGGGGGCCTAGAGGTAACTAACTGGAGAAATTAGCTTTCTGTCACATGCTAGTCTCAAGGATGATCACTTTATTGAGTCCTTGGATCCTTGGGAATGCTACAGCTCTGCCATATGAGTTTGGATGCCTCAGTTTCCTCTCAGATCCTGACTCAGAAAGCCAGGGAGACTGCAGAGCCTCCAGGAGAGGCTCAATGACCTTCTTCATGGCTGGGCCAGACCCATGGTTGACTTCTCATTCAGCCTACCTTAGGAGAATGAGCTGTTCCAACTTACTTGGTCACAACCCATTTAAATGGATATTGGCAAACAGAAGACAAGAAATCTCTGAGGCTTTGGGCTCTTCAGAAAAGAAAGGAAGGAATTAATACTCTCTTAAGTGCATACCATGTACCCAGGAGCTATGTTAGGTACATTTATAGATGCCATCTCATTAAAGAACCATAAGTATATTCAACAACTATGAGAAAAATTCAAAATACAATGCATAATACAATGCACTATGTGTTCTGAATTCTTCCATAAGAACACCACTTCAGGAATCCCAAGGAAAAATCTTAAGCTTCTCATCATAATAGCTAACATACATTAAACACCTAACAAGTGGAATATATATGCAACATGCATAGATGAGGTTAGATAGAGAAAGACAGCGCAGCTGGTGAGTAGTGAGGTCTGTCTCCAAATCCTGTGCTTTAACTGTCTCTATCTACATCTGCAGTACAAAGGACATTGTTTTATGAGACATGTTTTATTTCTAAGTCAGATTGAGGAACTGTAAAAATATGTACAGTGCTACATCCCCAAAGATGGAATAACCAAATTTACGACAGGTTTTCTCAATTTCAAAGGGACTGATGGTATTTGTCCTCACATACCAGCTTATTTTCCTTGGTTCTGACATCGAGGACTGCCCCCACTGACCTTCCTCACAGTGACCTGCATCCTGCTGGCAACACCTCTCAGCATTTCCCTAAAACGGTCTTGCCCCAAAATAGATGAGGTTGGTAGGCCCCGATCTGCCACCCAAGCAAGTTGCTCGGAAGGTCTTGCAACAGCTCACTTGAACAAAGCTGTGTGCAGCCAGCAGGAAGCAAGCCAGAGTATTTTTTGTTTTTTTATTAATAGAGGCACTTGAGTTGGAATCTCATGTTCTGAACCTGCTGTCATATTTTTATTTTCCCACAGACAGACTTAACGTGCTCAACTGGGTCATACGCATCTGGCATTAGGCACGAGCTTGGATGATTTCTGAAGGACCCAAATGAAATCAGACTGGACAGATCATTCTGTGGCTCAGAGAGCGGGCTGCACAAAATAAACTAGGAAAGCAACACAAGGGAAAACGAGAGAAAAGGAGCTGTGGAAGCCCAGGGCAGAGGGTCAATTTATCATCACTGCACTAGGGGGAGAAGTCAGCCTCAGCTTCTGGGAGGTGGGATTCGCAGTGGGGAGTCCTCATGATTGTGCAGAGCCATGCAAGGAATCTGGACCTCTTCTCTGAGAAGGGATAAGCCACCGATGGGACACCAGACCCTCGGGGTGAGAGGTTCTCGCCCACACCTCCCCTCTCCCCCAGGACCCAATCAGCACTCGCCCAGGAAGGAAGCAGCCACATAGCACCCCGTTCAGAAAGTATTCACAAGTGAAAAACAAAAGCAGAGCCTCAGCTCCCTGCAGCCTGTGTGCCCAGCTCAACAAGCTGTGACACCCCTGGAGCAGCTTATCTGCCCACCAGCACCACCAGCCAGCAGGCAGCAAAAGCCGGCTCATTTCCATTTCCAGGCGGGGCCACTGGATGGAAGGACCTTTCCAGGTCCAAGGGAACAGGTTTCATTTACTGTTGCTCCACTAATTAGTGTTCAGCTTTAAGGAGAAAGAAAACAAACGCCATCTTTCACAAACGGATAAATTAGAGGCGGCTATTTATAGAATCAAGGACTCATTCCAGACAACTCTCCCAGCGTCTAGGAGTGACTGCAGATTATTCATGGGGAGGCTAACCAGGGACACAGACAAGCAAAGCTAAAAAGTACAAGACTGCCAGGGACAGACAAAGCAGGCATGACGCCCTCGAGACTCTATGTCATCCAAGGGGCCAAAGCAACGCTTTCCTACCTTGGTTTGGGTGGAGACAGGGTGGGCGGGGGCCCTCAGCTGAGAGCCTAACCAAGTCCTCACATGCTGACATTCCCAACCTCAACAGGGTCTCTTCAGATACAGTCCTGGGCTCATTTCTTGTATTTCGAGGGATTCCAAAGGGTACATTGTGAAAAAAGTGTAGGGCAGAGAGACGATGAGAAACAAACTGCGTTTTACAATATATGTAAATTTCTCTACTGTGAGAGGATTACAAATTATGGGGCAGTAAGAAACAAAATATTCCCTCCTATCAGATCTTCTAAAACAGGAGCTCATTGGCTCATTATGGTATTAAAAAAAATGCAGGTGTCAACATTAGTGTAGGGAGGTTTGACACATAAATCTGATTTGGGTTTTTTTGTTTTGTTTTGTTTTGGAAAAAATAAGGCTTTCTGAGGAAACCAGGCCCGCCTACTTCCACATCTGCCACTGGCAGAGCCTCTGCAGAAGGGGCGGGCGAGACCTGCCATATTTCCCCTCTACACCCCCACCCATATCCATGGTCCTCCTCTGAGTTACCAGCCTGCAGTTCTCTTGTAATTTCTGTTTGGAGCAAACTATCTCTGAGAATTGATATTTGCTTGGAAAAATGTGTATGTGTCTGATTCAATATTTACTGTTTGGTCAGTTGGGAAAATAAAGTGGTATATATATGTGATATATATATATATATATATATATATATATATATATGCAATTCATACCGCTGGGAAAATCTCATAAAATATCATTCTTCAGAGTCACACCAACCTGGACTGTTCTGCAGGAACTGGAATGGCAACCCTTGCTCTTACCTCAGACACACATATTCCCACACACAAGTACCCACGCATGCCCACCACTCACCACTACCACCACCATCACCACCACCTTCACCGCCACCCCAGGACCACTACCACCACCATGACCACTACCATCACAATTACTACCACCACCATCATGATCATCACCACCACCACCACCACCACCACCACCATCACCACCACCTTCACCACCACCCCAGGACCACTACCACTACCATGACCACTACCATCAGAATTACTACCACCACCATCATGATCATCACCACCACCACCGCCACCACCACCACCACCATGATCACCACCACCATCACTATCATGATCACCACCATCACCACCATCATGATCACCACCACCATCACCACCACCTTCACCACCACCCCAGGACCACTACCATCACAATTACTACCACCACCATCATGATCATCACCACCACCACCACCACCACCACCATCATGATCACCACCACCTTCACCACCACCCCAGGACCACTACCGCTACCATGACCACTACCATCACAATTACTACCACCACCATCATGATCATCACCACCACCACCACCACCACCACCACCATCACCACCACCTTCACCACCACCCCAGGACCACTACTGCTACCATGACCACTACCATCAGAATTACTACCACCACCATCATGATCATCACCACCACCACCGCCACCACCACCACCACCATGATCACCACCACCATCACTATCATGATCACCACCATCACCACCATCATGATCACCACCCCAGGACCACTACCATCACAATTACTACCACCACCATCATGATCATCACCACCACCACCATCATGATCACCACCACCTTCACCACCACCCCAGGACCACTACCGCTACCATGACCACTACCATCACAATTACTACCACCACCATCATGATCATCATCACCACCACCATCATGATCACCACCACCATCACCATTATGATCACCACCACCATCAACACCATCATCATGATCACCACCACCATCAACACCACCATCATGATCATCACCACCAATCCTCCTTATTTAACTGGAGTTGTAGTGCCAAAGGCCACCCCTGGCTGGCCTGCTTTAGTGCTCTTGGGGCATTATTTCAAACGTAAGAATGACACTGATTTAGAAAAATCTAAAGGGAGGGGTTAGTTCCTGAGTCAAGTGACAGGATTTCTGGGAAAGATGGGCTGGAAACCCTCACTGAAGAGAGTGGAGGAAGCAGGCCCTCAGAAAAGTAGGCACTTGAGGGGAGAGAAGCAGTTAGAAACCAGTGTACACTGTGAGGGAGCCTTCTGTGAAGAATTTTAGCTTGGGGATACTTTTCATTCATAGTTATGGAGTGTGGAACATGGAAATAACCAGATTTAGGTGGAGGTTTTTTTCCTGCTATACTGTATTTGTAGTTGCCCCATCCTTCAGTAAATAAAGTTGGATCTGTTTCTATAGCCTTGTGAAGGGGCAGTATGAGGAGAAAGGGGCAGGGGTGGGCCCGTGAATGAAGTCTGCCTGCTGCAGTAGTGAGCTCGGATGGCCATGACAAATTACAACAGAAATTTATTTTCTCACAATCCTTGAAGCTAGAAATCTGAGGTCAAGGTGTTGACAGGGTTGGTTTCTTGAGGCCTCTCTCCCTAGCTCATAGATGGCTGTGTTCTCCTGGGTCTTCACATGATTTTCCCGCTGAATGCATCTGCATCCAAATTTCCTTTTCTGATAAGAACACCAGTCATACTGGATTAGGGCCCACCCTCATGGCCTCATTTCAACTAAGTACCTCTTTAAAGACTCCAAATATAGTCACCTTCTGAGATCCTGGAGTTTAGGACTTCAACATATGGCTTTCAACATAGGCGACTCAGCCTGTAACACCTGGTCTATTCTTCCACTGGTGTCCAAGCTGGTGCACACAGTGTGGCCACAGCATCCTCTCAGGTGGACTTGGCCCTGGAGCTTGGGGTGGTAGCCAACAGGGCGAAGCCCTGTCCAGAGCTGGGCAGGTGGTGAAGGGCAGAGGAGTGGGTAAGGAGGAGCAGCTGAGGGAGTGGTAAATGAATAACCAAAGAGTCTAAGAGAAAACCTCCTCTTTTCATACCCATCCATGCTGATGCTTAAGGGTGGGCTGACCTGACACCTGGGTAAATCTGCTATGAACCAAGAGTGGGAAAAGATGATTCCATTAGCCACATTTCAATGTGCTGATGTATGTGTTGGGCCATACTGCTCTGTGAAGAGAAGAAGACCTATCCTGGACACTACTATGAAGTGATTGTGTGACCTTGGCTCTCTCTTATCTTTCCTGTCTCAGTTTCTGCATCTGTATAATGCGGGAGAAGTGTCTGGATGATATGAATGAAAAACAGCCCCTTGATAACAAGACAGCAGCCAACTACAGTAGCTCATGAATAAACAGCAGGTTAGACTCTAATGACCTCACTGTGAAAGGCGAAGAAAAAAATGTTCAGTGGGCAAAACATACTCGCTGTAGGAACAGAAGCTTGGTGTCTTGCCTGATGCCAGGCCCAGAATCAGCACATAATAAAGCTTTTAAGACAGGAAGAAAAAACAGTGAATTTACATGAACTCTGTCAAAGTAGGTACAACACAGGAAGAAACAGAAGTGAGGACCGACTCTCCATCTGATGCCAGTGTCTGCCACAAGTGCTGTTTATGTGCATGGGTGGACCATCTTTTTTCAAGGCCTCTTGGTACTTTCTGCAAAGTTTCTTGAAGGTGGCAGAAAGAAGAACCTAATGAGAGAAACTTCCATTTCTCTTGTAGTTAAATCATCAAACTATGGACTGCTTAATGGGTTGAAATAGGTCTGCAATTCTTCACCACCAGAAATTACCATCATTTCAAGAACAGAGGCTTACCAAAGGAAGAAACCACTAAGGATGTGCACTCACCGAAGAATTCAATTTACATCCTAAGGCAAGAGGAAATGTTATGAAAACTTACCAAAGAACAGTATTTTTTTTCCTCAGAAAATAAGACTATAAAAGGGATGAGAATTTCAAACAGGGAGGAGAGTCATTTGAGACGTACCTTACAGAGGACAATGAATGATATGCTAAAGGGAGAGATAGTAAATAATTTACATTCTTATAGCTCTAGTGTATATCCCTCTGTAATGTGTTTTGTTATTTATACCCCTGCACTCTAAAATCTCGCCATGCTCTCTGAACTACTTCAAGTTATACACACACACACAACAAAATTTCCCATCCCGTCTTTATGCTGGTTACTGGGCCTTGTCATCTTTTCTGATTTGCAAATAAAATCACGCTCTCTGTTCTCTCTGGAAGACTTTTATCAGAACCATCCAGCCCTGAACAGAGAAGCATTTCAAGATCAAAAGGGAAGCAAATAATACTCTTTCAGCATGCAAGATAAAGATTCACACATAATTAAGCCGGAACTATAGGATTATTTAAGTGGCTATATCTTCTAAGAATAACTGAACTGCTCTAAGCTATTCAAAATACTGGGGCCAGGACTGAAAAAGAAAGGAAACTGACAAGGTGTTTGCTGAGGACAAGGGGAGAAGGGCAGGGACGGGAAAGAAGGAGGGACAGACAACGGTTTAGCAGTGTCTATGTGTGCCAGGCCCTCTGTGTGATTCATCGATGAGGTAGGGATCACTGACCCCTGCTTTACAGATAAGGAAATGGGGATCAAAGTTAACTTGGCAAGGTGGATGGAAAGAGGCAGCGTATTCCATTATTTCTGTCTCCAAGCCTATGAACTTCATGGTGTCCTAAACTGCTGTCCATCACCTCATCTAGGGTAGAATAAGGGTCTCTTAGAGTAGTCACTCATTCACAGGACACTTCTTGAGTACCCTGTGTACCAGGTACTAGAACAAATACTCTGAAGACAGAGAGAAGGAAGGCAGAGAACTGACAACAGCCGCCCCCGTTCACAGAACACTCGCTGTCTGACCGTCGGCGTCCTGAGCACTTTTCATCTGTCATCCCATAACTCTTCACACCAAGTCTGTGTTAGGGATTGTTATCCCCACCTTGCAGATGCGGGAACGGTCAACGATCCCTGCATTTATTGCCTGCAATGATTCCTTTTTTGCAGCTATCTTCTCTGATAGTGAGGGGGGCTAAAGTCATAACTGTTAAGCTAAAACATTAATTCACTATTTAGTTTATGCATTTGTTATCACTTCCTGCATCTATTTGCCCGAATTACCCTTCTACCTCTGCTATAATCATAAAAGGCTATCAAGGAATGTATATAACTTAGAGTAAGTGAGCTAAAAATCCCATATTTTTGGATTTTATGGTAGGGACAGAAGACACTCCGATGTTTACACATAACAGACTTCAAATTAGGCAAGAGTGAACACTTAGAATTCACCAAAAAAGAGTAAGCTGTACTTGTGGATCTTTCTACAGTTCTTCACTGCTCTTCTTTCTTCGGTAAATCCCTTGGATTCTGATAGTGACCACTGTCGTCCTATCATCAGAGATGGAAAGTGAATGCTTACAGATTCAAAATCCCTTACAGCCCATACCTGGTCATGCTAAATATCTTAATTCAATGTACAGGCAGAGTACCAGTGGTATACAATTAAAGCGCCTCCTATCATGGGGATAGCAAACCAGAAACAAATCATTAATGCCCTTCTGGGTACCCATTCAGAAGTGTACCTACCAGGTCAGCCTCTAAATGGGTCCTTTCAAGAAGAGTCAATTTTGTTTTATTGGGAAGGAGAGATATGAAATAGAGCCAGAAGGTTAATATGAGTTTAAGGGGAGTGCACGGTTATCTTGAAAATTAAAGGCTCTCCAGGAGGTTAATTACCCACACCCAGCATTTAAAACTCACACAATACAATATACCAGCCGTTACAAAAGTCTGTGTACCTCAGAGAACTCTAGTCCGCATTCTGAATGATATTATTTTGCTCAGTTTTTGGAGGACTGAGTTAAAGCAATATCCTTTCCATGATCCATCCAGAAAAAAAGAAATGAATGTCACAGCAAAGTTATGTAGGAAAAAATAGCGTGACAAGGAACTGTACAATTCAGAAGGTGAGAGCAAGAGTTAGTGTGCATGTGAGAGACAGAGAGAGCAAGGGAGATGGAGAGACTGGGGGAGAGAGAGGGAGACTGAGATTAGCTGGTGTTTGAAAACCTCAGCCTCAGAGGTGACTAAAAGAAAGAGCACAAATGATGGAGATCCTGGGAGACGTTCAGAGCGATGGTGGGTGCTCGGGGCCAGTCAGATTGGTTCTGCTGACCCACGGTGTTTCAAAGCTCCATTCTGAGAATTCAGAAAAGCCAGCATGCTGCCTGTTAGCCAGAATCATGATGGGGTTTGTATCAGACCCCTTCCTTAGACCCACTGCCTTTACTGTGGTTAAAATAAATTTCTAGGCCCAAGATGGAACCACTGCTTTCTGAGGTGTCACCTCAGCAAACCGAAACTTAGATAACTTTTGTGCCTCCGGAAATGCTCTGCTTGACCAGAACCAAAGGATATCCAGTCAGTCAATCCCCAAATGCCAAGCCAACTCTGGGCTCTATCCTTACTTCTTTGTTCTTTCTCACCCCAAACAAGGTTGGCTATGTGGCCCCAGCCAGTCAGATATTTTTCAGTTTTTCTCTTCTTTGTTCTTTACTCTTCACCCTGTGAAAGCTTCCTGCCTTCCACCCCATTTTGCAGCTACTGAGTGGAGGCAGTCTGCTTTGTGAAGTGTCGAAGTTTGTTTCTAGAACCTTAACTGTCTTCTCTAGTTATTTTGTTAACAGCCTTCATCTGAACTTCATCATGTCTCACATGGATCCTTCTAGAAACCCCCCCGAGTCTCCCCACTACCTGTGCCCTGCCCCAGCCCATTTCTGCTCAGCTGAGTAGCTCACACTGGCAAGCATATCACATCACCCTGGCTTACTGGCTTTCTACTGCACTCATGGAAAAATGCATCATCCTTACTACAGCCCTGTTTGCCTTGTGCAACTTCACTTCCTATCATCTTTACCCACCTCCACCTTTACACCCTTAAATCACATGGGCCTGGGTGATCACATTGGCCTTGAACAGAATCTTGGCTTCATGTCACCAAACGTCACCTACTCAAAGGAGCCGTCCTGACCAGTCTATTGGATGTTGTCTACCATCCCCACTTTCAGGCACTATCCTGGAAATGTCTTTGAGTGGCCTCAGAGAGCTTGTATCTGAACTTACAGCCTTTATTCATTTATTATGTGCCCCCTGCCCCTCCCTGTTTACTCTGTATCCCCAGCACGCAGGGCAGACCCTGGGACCCAGGCCAAGTCCACTGTCAGAGCCTCCTTTCTGCACATCAGCTGCCTAGGAGCTACTCTCTGTCCTGGAGTGTGGAGATGAAGTTGAATGTTTGGAAGGTTTAGGTATCATGACACTATATGATAATAATTAAAACCGCAACAGGTACACACTTTACTGAGCACCTCCTTAGTGCCAGATCCCAGACCAGATGTTAGACACATTTTTCTCCCAACAACTCTCAGAGGTGGCTAGCGGCTATTTGGCACCACTTTCCTAGGCAGATTAATACCAGGTACTGAGAAATGATGAGCCAGATGCATTGGTGTTACCCTAAAAGATGGAAATATTTGGTCAGTATTTATGTAAGTCTGTAAAGGATGCAAAACAGTTAAGGATTCTTCTGGGAAGTAAATTCAAATGCCTGGAAAACATTCTTCCCTAGAGTCACACTCTGCACCCCCCCCCAAGAAACCACCCTTTCCAGGGACAAGGCATTAAGTGATCTTGGGCAGATTCCCCAGCTAATGAGACGCCCTCCTTTTCCCTGCGGGCAGGTAATGAGTTCAACTATCGGAGAACACCACTTTCCCAGAAGTCCTGGCCTCTGTTGCAAAGAAAAGGAGCACATAAATATATATAAGGTGTTATTGTTCTGGCAAATGTCCTCTAATTCTGGACTGGATATGAACTGCAGTCCAGTAGTATGATTTCGAAAAAAGAATTATAATAATTATTTTTTTGGCAGCCTGGAGTCTTTCATCTTTATGAGATGATAGCAATGTTTTAAAAGGATTATCACAGTACTACATGATAATAATAATACTCCTTTATTACGTATAATGCTTTAAGAGTTTTAAAAGTACTTTGATATAAAATATAAGGGTTGATCCTAATAGCAATCCTTTGAAGTATATGGAGTGGTAATTATTTGCCACATTTCACAGTAGGGGAAACTGAGGTCCAGGGCAATTAAACAGCTTTTAGTCACGCAAGCTAATCATGGCAGGGAAGCTCCAGGGTCCTTAGACACCACTCCCTAGTCCAGTGCTTGTTAAATAAATCACTGCTGGTGAACTGATTTAAAGGAAAACAACAGGAGAG
The DNA here is from genome assembly GCF_009762305.2 of Zalophus californianus. NCBI lineage: Eukaryota > Metazoa > Chordata > Mammalia > Carnivora > Otariidae > Zalophus > Zalophus californianus. The sequence continues at coordinate 39,680,611 of NC_045605.1, forward strand.
ATTTGAAGTGTGTGTGTGTGTGTGTGTGTGTGTGTGTGTGTGTGCATAGGACCTGTGGATTCCAGTAAGTGATTCTTCCGGACTAACAGACCATTTTAGAAGTGCGGATGTGTGAAAAAATCTTAACAAAGCCCTAACTTCCAAGCATTGTCATCTGTTCCGTATCAGACTGTCACACTGAAATCCCAGTGCCATACATACCATCCAGACTTCAAACTTCCCAATAAATATACTCGATATGTATAGAAAGAATGTTCCATGAAGCTCTTTCCTATCTATTTTCTCATCTCTTGCCTTACGGTGTTTTTTTTTTCCCCTCCAAAAATAACACTCTTACAGTTTATATTGTTGCTGTTTCTGTCTTAATGAATTATAGGAGTACATTTTATGGTTTCAGACACAGTCATCTCGAGCAGTGAATCACCTAGCAGGCTTCTCTTCCTCAACCCTCTCCCCAGAAAGGAAATGAGAAGCAAAGCAACTTGCGTCTCCACAAATGATGTACTTCACTCTGATCACAGTGCTTTTGCTTTCTCTCTTCGCATCCCAGAGCCTGGGAGGCTCCCAGGGCTCTGTTCCTGAATCTTCTTTTCTGATGATTGACAAAGGGGCCTGAAGTCAAGGCAGAGATGTTGATGCAACTGCTTGTTTTCAGAGGAAGGCAAAGGCTGCTCGTCCACCCCTGCTCGGCACAGACGAGCGTGTCCGGAGGGATGCACCAGAAATCACCACCTTCAGAACCAATCAGCCCAAGAGAGATATCTTCATTTTGGAATCCACAGTTCAAATATGTTGAAGTTCTAATTTATACTGAAGGTTAAAGAAGTTTAGTGAAAGTTGGTGTTCATGAATGTGCATTCCCTCTCCGCACTTACCTCCAGAAAATGTTCTGCCTGCTGTTCTCGATCCAATTTCCGTGACGTTGTTGTAATCAGACCTGCGTAGAAATGAGAATATTGACTTTTAAATATCCGGGGCAAGTAGCTTACTGAGCATGGGAAGCAAATCCAGTTAAAGGAAAAACAAAAATAACAGGGAAGAGTAACTCTCCCATCCCCAGTGACCATCAAGATGGTCTCTGAATTATTCTTAAAACAAAATAAAATTTACAAAGAAAACCTGAAAAATTTGTTTTGGTTCTGCTTACCTCAGTTAGGTACTGTAATCACTCCGGGGATGTAAAAACTCACTGAAGGACCATTGTTCTCCTGATAATGAGGAATTTCAATGATTCATTTGCATATGACAGAAATTCTACAGCAAGAACCTCATTAAAGATTTCAGAGTTCTTGAACACTAATGGGTTGTTGATGCTGATCAGAATTAGGCTATGAAACAGCACTTTCTTATTTAACTTTTTAACGCTGATATAATTTTTTGTTATCCTTGACAAAGAAGGTTACTTTGGTAATAGCTACTTGTACACATAATTATTTCAAATTTAATAACTTCTATACCGAAGACCTCACACTGTAATTTTATCATTTTGTTTTATGTGTTGAAATCTTTACACAAAATCAGTCCCACATGGGAAATATCTCTGTATCTTTCCTTCAAATAGTGTTTCCCATAAATGAATCGCCCCTTTGAGTACAAAGACAAAGAAAAGACAATGAGAAGACATAACCTTCAAGGCTGCCCAGCTTATTGCACCAATTTGTCTTTTGCAGGTTTTATTATTATTATTGTCAAATGGCAATTAGGAGGTCAAATTTATATTCCATTTCTGGATGCTATACTGTCCCTGAAGACAAAAGACTACGGATGGGGCTGATTTTGCCACCTGTGCTGACGGACGGAAAAGAGCAGGGAATATCACATGTCAAGCTCACTCCCCACACTAGTGAGGTATGGGAAGTATGGAAAAGGCATTTTACCAAGATCTGCTGAGGAACTCATGACCTTCAGCTTTTGTTTTACACGTATGTGGTGGGTGGGAGCACATGGACTTTAGAGAAAGCCAAGAAGAGGCCCCAGGAAGTGAAATGGCTTTCCAAATAAAATCCCACTGGGGGTAGCATGGCTCCTTACAAAGTGGCCCCAGTCCCCTTCACTCTCATCTGTCCACACTCCCCATGGGAGGGAAAGTTGTGTTCCCACTGTGCAAATGATCTGCCTTTCCATGAATTCTTTCTGGAACATGCCCCACACCCACTGCTTCACCTCTAGATGGTTCAAACTTAGCTCAGATGTTAGAGAGGTGACCTGTCTTCCAGGGTTAGGTGCCCATCTGGTGTGTCCCAACACAACCAGTGTTCTCCTCCATCATGGTTCTTTGCTCTGTGCTATAATCCATTGTTCACGTGTGTGTATTTCCCCACTAGACAAGTTGACAGAGTTCCTACATGGGAAGGGTCTGCCTTGTCATCCTGAAGCCCTGCCGCCCTCCTAGCCACTGGCCTACAACAAAGAATAGGAACTTCATTAATGCTCAGTTGACAAAAGTTGCTGTAGAGGAGATTATTTATATTTTAGTTTTCAGTTTTGCTGCAGACTTAGAATGTGTTTGTTCAGGAAGGTACTGTTTTGTGTGCCAGGAGAGTATCTGTAGGTGGATCAGGGGTGCATGCTTCTTGTATTCATTTGAAACCACTTACTGAGTGCCTCTGCACGAATGGCGCAGTGCTAGGTACTCTGGGATACAGAGATGAGCTACTGTCTGAGATTTCGGGGAGGAGACTGGTATCAAGAATTTCAAGTGGGAGAATCAGTAACTTCTCTTCCCTAGCTGCCCATAAGAATCCCCCCAGGGAAACTCAAACACTCAAATTCTGTGCCCCACTCCATTCCTCATTTACTGTGTCCAAGTCTCTTGGGTTGATGCCTGAACAGGTTCTCTAATCCTAAAAGAAGGCTCTGTGCCATTTCACTCTCCTTTGTTAAGTCTCAGCATGACTTTTTATTGACATTAATTTTTCTGCCCAGCCACATCCAGGAGTGAAATGCATCGAGCTACTTTAGCATCTGGCTCAGTGTGTACGGGGGGTCGGGGATGAATGAGGGGGAGACAGAGATGGTGTGAGTGCCCCGGTGGCTGAGGTGATAAAGGAGGAATAAAGGGGAGCACAGCTCTCTGGTTTGGATTGACTAAGGGTCAGTGTGGTCACACCAAGGGGCGTCTCACACACAAATCTGATGCCTTCACTTCCAGGCCGTTCTATCCGACAGGGTCACATATCATGATGGCACTTTCCAAGTGAGAAGTAACTGTCTTCTCAGAAAGGGAAGGGAGGCTTTCATGAACCTCCCCACCTCCTCAGGGGGCATGCTCTGTGAGAGGTCACAATGAGAATGAGAAACACTTGTTAGAGGGAAGCTATACATGGATGAAAGGGACATCAGCCTTCACTCTGTTGGGTGTCTGTTGCTCTTCCAGGCACAAAAGACCAGAAGCCCTTTGCCCTCTGTCCCTCCGAGGACACTTGTGTCCCATCCTCACTGGGTCAGGCAGCCGTGGCCCCCTGTGCACAGGGAAAAGGTCAGCCTTCCTCTCCTGATTCGTCTTAGGGTGATTTCTTTTCTTTCTTTCTTTTTTTTTTTAAGGAAAGCCACTTATTTGCACAATGCTTATGTGGGACCAAGAGAGCAGTGTGGTTCCCCTGTCATCGGCATCCTGTGACCAGGATGCGTTTTTCACATATTTATCAGCCAACTGAGAAAGAGACAGCCTTCCTGAAAAGTCTGAAACACACACAACTGTGAACCTGGAGCCATGAGAAAGCCAAGCAGTCTCTCTTCCTGGAAGAAAGGCAGGAAAACCTCTGTAGGTTTTAGTTCTCTGTGTTTCCGTTATATTTATTTTCACAGATCGATGATAAAAGGCAGGTAAAAAAAAATCTAAGTCAAAAGTGAAAATTGGTGGGAAATCAGATGAGGTGGGGTAGAGGGCAGGAAATGCTGTTTGTGGGGACAAGGTTTCTTCCAGGATGATGAAAATGCTCTAAAATTACAGACTGAGGTGATGGTTGCACAGTTCCATACACATCCTGAAAACCATTGAATTGTATACTTCAAATGGGTGGATGTCTTTGCATGTAAATTACATGTTGGTAAAGCCATTTAAAAATCAGGAGGAGATCATAAACTCTGCCTTTTAGATTTTAACAAGCCCCTCATGTTTGGAGAAGACAGACATTTAAAAATAAATTAATGAACGGACGGATAAGTTAGTTTAGGAATCAGGCATGAAGAGGGGTTGGGATGAATGGGGTAATCAGGTTTGTCCACAGGGAGTCAGGGACATAAAAATAATGAACAGGACGTTTTGGGGTTAAAGCCACAACTGGTAGTTATTTGTACTAGGAAATAATCCTTGTTATCAAGACAGGACCAGCTACACCAAGAAGGGGCAAGAGCTCTCTTCTCCTAAAGAGACACACTTAAATGAGCTCTGGTACTCAGCAGCTCTGGTTTTCAGTCAGAAAGGAATGCAGTGAGCCATCCTCATGGTCCACAGGAAATCGTCAAAATAGCCAATGCTGCATCTTCTTTTTTAACAATTCTGTGGTAGCTGAATGTAGCTGGGCCTTCAAAGAGGGGAGAGAAGAAAACAGAGCACCCTCTCTCTCTCTTCAGCTCTTCTGATGCATCACTGTGGAAGACAACCCGATTGTGTAATCTCTACAGGAGAGAAGGACTGTACATCACACATGTAACTGAAGACCCACTGGGCATAGTAAATTGGGGACTGACATGATGAAATTGAATTTCAAAGATAAATCATAGGCGAGCTTTTGAACGTGGTTTGGAGATATAAACAAACACATCATTTGATATAATTACATATGCAAACCTCCAATTTAGGAGGGGAATTATGCCAATCCTAAGTGAATGATACTCACTAAGGGGGGGGGAGCATATGGCTGGAACCATGCAATTACTTTAAAAATGACTAGTTTTGATTTTTTGTTGTGGAGACAGGGGCTCTCACAATCTCTCTGAGAAACAGCCTGAGCACGAAAATGTCACTGCCTGTTCAAAAGAGAACTTAGAGTGTTCTAAGTAGTTATGGTCAGAGAAGCCATACTTGTGAGATGACATCTTCCCCTGGCTTTTTCTCCCTGTGGGTGTCCTGGGTCGCAGCTGTGTAATCTAACTGCCGTGACATTCACATTTTCTTTAAGTGCTACTTGAAGCAATGCAGGTCTTAGCTGCTTCAGCATAATTTTCCAGGACTGTTGGAAGCTGAGTTTAGTATCAAAAAAACACAACTAGAATTATCAACCCTGTGAGCTATAATTCGTACTTAGTCTGTCTTTCTCACTTTCATTTCCTCTGCTCTCCACTTCTCAGTGCCTACCCCCAGCTATCAGGTAAACCCCTCACTGTCCTTCCAGACAATTCACACGTTGCCTCTCACTGAAGCGTTCTCTGACTTTCCCTCTAGCGTGTTTCAGGTAACCCATCTGTGGCCAGGATCCCCTTCTAGACCACAGTTTCAAGAAGGCAGAGATTTTGGGGAGTTTACCAGTTGACCTCAGGAACCTAGAGGAGTACTTGTCATAGCTGTTAAACATATAAATACTATCATGGCACCCAATATGTGGCTCTGTTTATTAGTGAACTGTTCCTAATATAAGTAAAAAGGTAAAAAACAGATCTTATTCACTTCATGGTCTTGGTACGTAACACAGAAGCTAGCACCTTGTAAGCAAAACTTGTTTGAATGAACCTTCCAGAATGCTCAATGCTGTTTTATACAGAGTGGCCATAATGGTCCCAAACCATGGGAGCTGACGTGACCTGAATGCTCTATTTCATTCTTTGAATAATTTCAAGGTCTTCCCAATTTTTGGAATTCTCTTTCATGCTGAATGTTGGAGGTGTTTAGAACAATTCCTGACAGACTTTTATTTATTTTTTTATTTTTTGGCTGTTGATGACAGCTTTTTAATCTTTAATGTTATGCACAGGGGCTTTGTGACTATTCCATGGTCTTCCACATCCTGGTTTCTATCTAATTTATGCAGAAAGGTGGGCAAATGATCATCTTATAGTATCCCACATTTGTTGAGTACTATGTGCCAGCCACTGTACGAAACAGCTCACATGCACGCTCTCATTGAATCTCATAGTGACGAGAGACAAGAACTATTCTGACTCCATTTATAGGAGGAAATTGACTTAAATTAAGTTGCCCAAGGTCACCAACGATTAAGCCATCATTCCTATCAGGGATGCTAATTCTGAAGCCTCTCCACTGTCTCCCTAGCAGATGAGTATGTGCAGTGGTGGCAAAGCCCCCTGCCAAAACCAAAGCCAGGAGACCTGGGTCTTGGTCTCAGGCTGTCAGTTATTGGGTATGAGATTCCAGGCAATGACATGGTTTCTCTAGGCCCCTATTTCCTTACCTGGAAATGTCCTAAGTCTCTTTTCAGTGTGAGGAGTCTATAATAACACAAAAATATTAAAAGGAGATCATTCTCTGATCTCTCACTGACCCCACTTTCTTCTTAGTGGACCTGAGCCCAGCTGAGCAGAACGTGGGTGAGTCACCCAAGCAGGAACAGGAGGGGCTGCATTCTGATTTTTATTTATCCACAACAGTTTTATACATTTTGAATATTATCCCCTTATTGGATATATCATTTGTAAATATCTTCTCTCATTCAGTAGATTGCCTTTTTGTTTTGTTTATGGTTTTCGTTTGCTGCACAAAATCAACACTTAAGCACACATGTGTCTCTCAAAAGGAGGAAAATGAAAACATCAGTTAATTATGAGTGTGTGTTTTTAAGTGAAAAAAAAAAACCCTTAGTTATTCTCATGTTTATCATCTCTCCATAAGATCCCAACTTCTAGAACTTCCGTTTCCACCTTTCAATTCAGCCCATCAGGAAGCCTTGAAATGTTGCCCACATTATTTACATATGGACATAAGACTGTGAACTGAATTTGGAGAATGAAATGGACACAGAATACGTGCAAATTTCAGTGCAAATGCAAATTCAAATGCAAAGATTTTTATAGGAAAAATTAAAGTAGGAGTGAAGACATCTATTAAGTTTGTTTTAAAGAAACAACCAGATAATATGTGTTCTGAGACTAAAGAATATTTCTTTTTTTTTAAAGATTTATTTATTTGAGAGAGCGCGGGAGAGAGTGTGGTGGGGAGGGGCAGAGGAAGAGGGAGAGAAAGAAGCTCAAGCAGACTCCCCGCTGAGAGCAGAGCCCAAGGCGGGGCTCGATCTCATGACTCTGAGATCATGACTTGAGCTGAAATCAAGAGCTAGACACTTAACTGAGTCACCCAGGTGCCCCTAACCAATATTTCTTTAAAAAGAAAAGAACCACCAGAAATAAAAAATACACAAGAGCTAAAGCATCGGTTATGACAGGGTTAAAAAAAAGGGTCTGGAAACTGGCTGGAGCAGACAAGCTTTTTAAGTAAGAGTTGCTTCATGAGGTGTAAAGATTTGGAGTTGCTTGATGGAGTACACAGTGCTACTATTAAATTTCCTTAAGAAAATCTGACAGGGAAATCTTGGATGGAGCTTTACTCTGCAACTTGAGCTTTTCTTTATAAATAGTGACTTCGAAGATGCCAGTAGAAGCTTTAAAACTGCGTAAGTGAGGGTGCATCCTGAACCAAGTATGAAGACCCTGTGGGTCACACATGGTTCGGAGCTGGTAGTTTTCTGTAACAGATAAGTTTCAGTTTCTTTCTTTGCAAGCCAATGGATGGCATTTCTCAAGTCTGCCTGAGCAGCAGGGAAATCGCAGGCAGGATTCTTCTGCCAGAAATACTTTCCCCCTTGGATACAGGACGTGTAGTTGCCACAGGTAGAAAAGGGGGAAAAGCCAGCTTGTGCAGGAAGAATGTTGAGGCTGGTACATACCCTTGTACCTTCACTTCAGGCCCAGTTGACAGAGGGAGTTGCCCATAGCCTGGAGGGAGAGTTCTGAGGTTCAGGCAAGCCCTGCTCCCTTGCTGTACCACTCATTCCAGATGAGATCGATTAGGGGATCAGGGTCAAGGTAACTTGTCATCAGGGTGAAGGATAAGACAGTGGCCAACGAGGGAGGCATAATGAAGAAGATGTTGTATGGTTGAGAATATTCCAAAGACCTTTTCTCTGAATAATTCTCTCCTGTACCACGTGTTCCTGCCACACACACCCACACATGCATGCACACACATGCACACATACATGTACACTCACACACACACACACACACACACAGGACTAGAGATGCTGTGTATGAGTCTACTTTTGCCAGAATACCTGGATACTTACCAGTCCCATCTGTTCTTCCCTGAGTTTCTCTCCTCATCACCAATCCTCATGGTTCTCCCTCCTAATCTCACATAGCCCTCTGGCTCTACCTTCTGGTTTGGCCTAGATGAAGAATTTATGCACCTGAAGAAGTCTCTAGGGGGTTTAGTTAAACCTTGAATGCCATATTGGATTTCTTCAGAGAAATTAAGCTACAGATGGTGAACCAATATTAAGGATGTCGTATGAAATGATGCCATCTTTAGGTGCCATTAACATACCGCTGATGTGTGCGCTCAGATGTGCAATATGGTGCACATCTCCCCCTTTCTCTTTCTGCCAAGATTTTTCTTTGCATAATTCTGAATATTAGATGATCAAAATAAGAAGGAAGAAGTCGTGGCTGGAAATCTAGATGACACTATTATGGATGGGTCTCCGAGATGATCTAGTCTGGGAAGCATTACGGGGTACTGGTTAGCAGTGCACTGACCACCACTCAGGCTTTGACATTAGACTGGCCTTGCCTCTCAGTCCCACCTCCAGGCAACTGCATGGTCTTCAACAAGTTACTTGGCTTCTCTAAACAGCATCTTCCTTTTCAGTAACATGAGGCTTCTTAAATAATTGATTTAAAATGCTTAGTTTGGTTCCCGGTGCATATTAAATGCTCAAATAATGTAACTCTATGATGAGCTCCAAAAATAATGCCTGTTGTATCGTATGTGTTCAAGGGTCTAATCTGCTTCCTCCCCATCTTGAGATTTCCCTTCAAATGTGTCTAAACACCTGGGCCACAAAAACTGTAAAATGTCTACTACTCACGATGTCACCTGACAGATAAGGAAACTGATGCTTCCAGTTTAAGTAACTTGTTTAAAGACTTATCCATCAGGAGTCCTTCATCCACGCATTGTTAAATTTTATCGAGAAGGTATGATATATACTTGCTGCTCAAAGTGTGGCATGGATTAGAAGCATCAGCATCACCTAGGAGCTGCAGGCTCCTCCCAGACCTAGGTGATCTGTATGTACACTACATTTTGAGAAGTCTGGCTCTAGACCAAGGTTGGTTTTCACACTTGGCTGTGCTTTGGGAAGCATTAACATACACTGGTGCAGCGTCCCACAGCCAGAAGTTCTGAATATTTGGGATGGGCAGAGGTCAGAGCATAGAGATTTTTAAAAAGCTCCAGGTGATTCCGATCTTCAACCAAGGGTGAGAATCACTCTATAGACAGTTGTTATTGCTGGGTGATGGGGCTAAGGTAATTGATTTTTTTTTTTTTTTGACTTATCCAAATGGTCTAGTTCTCCCACAATGAAAAATAATGCATTTTAAAATACAAAAGAAAACAATGAATCATGGATCACTACATCAAAAACTAATGATGTATTGTATGGTGACTAACACAACATAATAAAATAAAAAAAAATACAGAAGAATTTAAAGGCCAATAAAATGGGGGGGCCCTGACCCATAGTCTCCTGTGTGTCTTCAAAATTCTACAAAGTTCTCTTTAAAAAAAATATTTAACTTATTTATTTGAGAGAGAGAGAGAGAGAGCATGACCAGGGTCGGGGTTGGGGAGAGAAGGAGAAGCAGACTCCCCATTGAGGAGCCTGATGCGAGGCTCGATCCCAGGAGTCTGAGATCATGACCTGAGCCGAAGGCAGACGCTTAACTGACTGAGCCACCCAGGAGCCCCTGAATGCTATGAAGTTCTGTTCTGAATCCACCCAGCAAAAGACTAAACCCCATGGTTGCCAGATTTATTCTGATTTTAGATAGGACACATGCCTTTTATCTACCCCTAATACAATGGTTTATCTCAGCTACAGTTTGACTTCTTCATTCTGGCAATTTTCTTGTACTGTGTTATGCCTCTCGTGGCTCCATCTGGCCCTCAGGCAGCAGAGGTAAACACCCCCTCTGTGGCAACGCTATCTCTTCACTACAGAACCATATCTGGACACAAGGCACATTGGGAAGAGACAAGAGGATACAACAATCAGCCTTTATGTTGGTCCCCACGGCATTCCGTGAGGGAGACAGACACATATGCAAATAGCGATGATACACAGTGTGATCTAATACATACCCTGGACAAGTCCAGGTGCCCCGAAGAAGGAAAGATGAATGCTGAATCGTGCAACTGGAAAATTTAAGGGAATAAACTGAATAATTGAATTTGTACTGGGCCCTAAACAGTGAACAAGATTCCAACAGACAGAGAAAATGGAAAAAGTTAAAGTAGCAAATTTGTAGCTGGGCCTGAGATAGATTAATGAGAAAGGTGAGTCTGGTTTTAAATCCTGGCTCTCTGATTTCTTAGCTGCGTGACCAAGGACAAGTTATACAATTTCTCTGATCTAAGTCTTGTGGTCTCTGAAATGGGGATAGATCTAACTCCCTCACAGGCTCTGGGTAGCAAACAGAAGAGAGGAAGTGCTTGGCATAGGACCTTGCACTTTAGCAGGGCTGTTTAAAAACAGAAGTACCATCTATAAAAAGCAGTACATTAGCTTTTATTTTTATTAGAAGTCCTAACAGCACTGGGATGTTATTTATAATTACATTCAAGAGGGACACCTTATTGTTTTCAGATGCATCACCTCCGACAATGTCTGAAAATGTAATAACCAAGTCCGTGAGAGTTAAGTTTCCTTCTATTCATTCAAATGAACACTATGAAGTTCTTTAATTCCTATACACTCCAGAGGTGTGAAAACCACTGCTGCACTCCCCTTAGAAATGATTTCACTGCAAATAATTTGTTTCTACATCTGTTTTCATGTGACAGATAAAATCAGAAGGTTGGAGAAAGTGCAAATTACTCAGAGGATGTGCAAAGTCTTGAAAACACATTTGTGCTTTGTAGGCATGCCATTCTCTTAAGATCATCTTTGCTCTGTGATCTATCCATGGTCTTGGGTAGGAGCAATGTTTTACAACTCAATTTTTAAAAAAATCTGGGAAAATCACTTGTTACGGAGAGCTTTGACTGTTATCAGAAGACTGACAACCCTCCCCCCTTTTTATATCACACATTTTCCAGTTAATTTCCACATAATTCAATTCTTCCCTTTTGTCCTAAATTTATGTATACACTATAAAATCTCATTATTTTTCATCCCACCTATCTGAGAATTTGTTATAGTTCTGGGGCTGGTTGAAGTTTGCCTTTGTTCTACCTAGGTAAATTAATAGGTTGGAAAGGTCCCAGGGGAATATTTAATGTACTTGAGACAAACCATTTGCAAAGCACTTTAATTTTAACAACCACCATTTTGATGTTCTAATTGCAAATAGCCTATGTAACTATTCATTAGAGTCTGACCAACCAGGTCTTTTGTTTGGCAACACTTTAATAGTTTGCATTAACCTTATGTGTTGATTTGAAAGCAGTAAACGCGTGTTTCCTGAAATATTCTAGAATCTGCATTTTCAACTGCTGTAAAATCCTCTTCAATGATAGTCTGAATTAGTGGAATTTCATGATCTTTCTGTGCTTTGGGAAGAAGTACCACCTCTCTCAAGAATGAAGAAATTTGTGCTTAATCATTTATGAATGCAGCAACTTTGTGCAAGTCTCTAAAAATGTTGCATGTCTCCATTTCTTCCTCTATAACACAGTAATGATTCAATGGGGGAGCAATCCCCTTTTCCTCACTAGGAGTAACACATAAAATTTTTTTTCCTTTATAACTATAAGCGGAAATAAAGGAGAAGTTAGAATCTTTTAGAACTCCGTGGGAAAAATTGCTGTATCAAATAAGTGAAGAGTTATATACTCCTTATGGTCTTTTATAGAGGACTTTATAAATAATTGCATTATAGCTTTATCACTGTATTCTGTTTACATGTTTGTCTCCTTCAGTAGACTGTGACCTCTCCAGGACAACTATGTTTTTATTAATTTAGTGTTCATTAAAAGAATATAGGAACCTAGGCCAATCTTTGTATCTTCCATGCCTAGCAAAGTGCCTGGCATATGGATGGGGATCAATCAATATTAGTCTATTGGATGGTAAAACTCTACGACTGAAAATGTGTATGGAAGTGTGTGTGAATGCATCTACACATACCACCACCCAAAGTAGGTGATGGCCCATATCTATGGGAATGATCACTCAGCATTTATATTACAGCTTGAAAAGCTCCCATTCTTTTGGAAAAAGCTTCCAAATAAATTCAAAATGGAATTATGTGCTGTGATAATTATTATTTTGGGTTTTTAACACAAAATGTTACAAGTTCATACAGCCATGTTTTTTGGTATCATATATCAGAGTCTGCAGTCCGTGTGGTTCATTGAGGTTCATGGGGGGAAATGGCAGATTGCCAATGCTAATGAGTTTTTCTTGACTCTTTCTAATATGTATTTTATTTCTCTTTTGCCTTTACTTTTTGTTTAACTAAATTATGTTATTTATCCAAGAACCTGTCACATATAAGTAGGGTTGCTCACTGCCTGTCAGAGAGGGCTCAGCCCATGTTTCAATTCCCAAAGAAGATTACAAGTGTCTATGTGGGGGGAAGCAGTCAGCCTCTGACTTTGCTGGGTCCACAAGGTGCTCTACAGTGAATATCAAAATGGAGGACAAGTCAAAGGGCCTTGTAAGATCACACTCCCAGCTAGAATCTGATGAATTAATTCTTCCAACATGCAACCAATAATCTAGTAAGGAGTGTGCTAAGGGGCTACCTCCGCCATGTCTTATCATGAGGGTGACTTAGGTGGCCATTTTAGCTTCTTGTTCAGAAAGAATCACTGAAAGAGTAAGGTTGGGGAAAAATCAGAGAGCAGCAAATACTGGCTCGTGGGATGGGGGATGGTGTGGCGAGGTGGAGGAGGTGGGCAGCCTTGAAGACACCACAGAATCTGTCTCTAGATCTTGTTTGTTCCATATTTACCCAGAAAATCAACATAAATACGTATCATTTATTGAGAGCTACACGACCAAGTGACCAGCTCTGTGGGACTCCTAAATTTGTGCCCTTCACCAGCATCCTGTAATTATTTGCTTGGTTTTCCTTTACTGGTTCCTTTAGGAGAGGTGGCAGAAGCTTGTGGAAGTTTTCCTCCTACTTGAGGGATGAGAAAGAGATGGCTGACCCTGGCAAACTGAAAATTAAGGGCTGCAGCTGCTGGGGGGTGTGCTGGGCACTTATATTCAGGTTCCTCTGTCTGTCTTTCTCTCCTCCTTTCCTTGATATCCCAATGTTGACCTCCAAGCCCTCCCACGAAGGCAGCAGAGGGGGCCAGAAGCACAGTTGCAAACGTTTCCTCCACATTTTTAGAAGTTTTGCATTCCGTCTTTGGGGATAACAGTTTGTAATGGGTGGGTACACAAGAGGGACCCCTTTAAAAACCCACTAGCCAAATAAACATGCCACCAAGCTTAAAAGAAAATGTCATCTTCTTTGTTGGAACTCTGAGAAATTCAGTATCTCCTGAAAAAAATGGCTGGGCCTACGGAGTCTGAGAGTAGGTTTTTAAGCCATTCACAACACCATGTCAGTCCTTTCTCAGTGAAAATGAGCTCAATTCTACTGTGGTTGTAATTAGTGGATAATTAGTACTTGTACATTTCGATGGTACATGTCACGGAACTGGCGCCTGGTTTAGCATCCATTCCACAAGATTATTTAGTTTTGCTGCAATTTTAATTCTTTTGAGTCACATTGGTGTCCTGGCGCTAGAGAACCTGGGGCTCATGCTAGAGAGACTAGGTTTGAAATGATATTAAAGGGTTTCAATTTCCCATGGAAAAGAAAATTGTCGGGAAGGCTTTGCATTAACGAACCAAAGCAGCGGACAGGAGAGAGTGCAGGATGAATTCCACAGTCTCAGCAGCCATTCTGGGCTCCGGGTTTTTAATATGACGTGAGGTACTGGCACCAACTGTTATTGGTGCTATTCCCACTGCTGACTTGGCACCAACACACCTGCCTTCAGAGAAGGATGGGAGTAAACGGGAGTGCAGGCAGGGAATACGTCATTATAGCCAAGCAGTTAAAGACTCAGGTAGAATTATGCAAAAAGGTAACATGGGACCCAGAGGGGTCTGCCTTGAACTCCTCCCGGGGGTACAAAGAGAGGCTTCCCAGGATGGGGTATCTTGGGTTGGAAGGAGGTCTGTCGGGTAGACGAGGAGGAGAAGGGCCTTTCACCATATTCTGGTGGAACAAGGACAACACGCAGCCAAAAGGACTACGGTTCTGTCCCGAAGTTACTTCAGGAGGCCTTTGGGGAAACTTTGGAATTTTGTGTTATTTACGATACCTTTCCCCTAGGGACACTCAGCACCGCAATCATTAACATGGAAGTGTTTTTCATTTCTACACGCCATGAAATAGCACGGCAGATGCCGATGGCAACAGTCAGCTCTCCATTCCTGCAAGGCTCACAGCAAAGAAACCAAGAGGACATGATAAGCACGTACCTGAGCCTAACACATAAACAGGTAGGGGACGCCAGGAGAATTCCAGTCGGCCACCTCTGAAACAGAGCCCTTCCTCACCACTTCCTTTGCTCCCTCTTGGAAACAACACTTTTGTACGGCGAACAACCATCCCAGTTTGCCAGAGATTGTTCTTTTGCAGCACCGGAAATCCTAGTTCTCTGTTCCATAGAAATCCTCAGTGTTGGTCAAACCAGGATGATCGGTGACCCTAGATCATAACTGGATGCCAGGTCTCTGGCATTAACTTACCAAGCAGATCTTTGAGGCTGGGTGCCTGCGAGAGCGTTTGCAATCTTGCCCCGGCATCCAGTTTGGCTGGCAGATGGGGAAACCGAGGCACAGAGAGGGACAGCTCCTTGTCAGATTCCACAGTGCTTAGCTCTGATTGGTGTTCAGGCCTGTTCAAAAACACTCAGAACTGCTTTTTGACTTCTTTTTGGCTTCCTCAGGTAATCACAGATTTCTAAACACTCCCCTCAGCTTCTCCCTGACCTAGCTAACAACTGATGCCATTTTCTGATTATTCTCTATGCAACCAGGGGTACGCTGAACACTTTACAGGCAACACTTCATTTAATCCTCCCCAAAATTCTAAATTTCTGTTACCGAATTGCTAAATACGGTTATTACCCCCCTTCCATTTTTCAGATGGAAGAGACTGAGTCTTAGCACGACCAGGAAAACTTGCTAGAGGTTACACAGCTAGTGAGAAAGATTTGAAACTTGATCCAACTGTCCGATTCCAGAATCCTTATTCTTACCACGAGGATACAAGACTCCTCTTCCTATTCAATTTGATCTTCTGCTATTTCATTTAAGATTACTCCATCATTTAACCAAAATATTTGAAAAAGGTACAGGAATGGCTTTCTCATTTTCCACATTTTATTCTATCTCCCACTGATCATTTCATTCACTGGAGAGACGTCTTCAGGTAAGAGTCTCTACTTGCTTTTCAGTTCCCAATGGGCCTGGGGCCACATCAAACCTTCCCAGTACAATACTGCTTCAGAAAAAAGCAAATTTGATGTGTGGACAGTGTTTTTGTCTTAAGCCATTGAGCTACTGTAGGATCAATCCAATTAAATGTCAATGAGTCCCCCATCAACTGATCCTAAAGGAATCCAACCGCCATGCTTCCCTTAACAACTCTGCCAAGACCTTCACCATTTGGATTTCCTAGTTCTTCTCTGAGCTCTTCTCTCCTTAGGTTATGTCTTCCTCCAGCTCTCCTCTTGCTAATCTTCCTTTTGAAAGTCTTCCTACTTAACAAATTCAATTCAGTTCATCAAAGTATTGATATTTATCACCAGATTCCAGCTATTCTGCAATTTTTTCTGTTCCTAGAGCATGTAAAACTTACTTCTGCTTTAGGCCTTTGTCTTTGGCCTTTCCTTGGCAACATTTTTTTCCATGCACCCCACTCCCATTTCTGCATGGCTAATCCCTTCTTTATCACATAGACCTCAGTTCAAATATCCCCTCTTGAGAGAGAACACTTCCTCTCTCTGGTCACCCTGCCGCAAGTCTCTCCCTCCTGGTTTTATTTTCTTCTGACCCTCTCTGTCTGAAATTATCCTGTTTGCATACCTGCTCATTTATTGACCATCTACCACCTTCTGTAGAATGTAAGCCTTACAAATATAGGAGCTTCATATGCACCTGCCATATCTGCGGTACCTAGAAGTGTGCCTGGCACATAGTTGGCCCTCAACAAATGACTGTTTAATGGAGAAGGAGTGACTTTATACAAAATTCTTATAAACATTATCGAAGTCCTCCTGTCCTTGCATTTAAATATTTTTAATGCTTTTTATTCTTTTATAATTTTCACAATAAATGTTTTCAATATTGCTTTTGACTCGATGACTAAAAGTTTCTAGAAGCTCTTCCATCTGGGAACTAGTCTGGAAGGACAGTCAAGGAAGATCCAGGTTTGTTTCCAATCCTCCCTGCTTCCCAGCTGAATGATCTTGAGCAGGTAACTCCAACTTCCTTGCCCATAAACTAGGAATGCTCCTATCTGTCTCATGGGACCACTGTGAATACGAAATGAGATGCACACCAAGGCACCTACCACGCAATAAGGATCTTCTCATGTCATTATCAAGTATATTTCACTTTTTATAATTTCACCTAATAACCTGTAACTACTACACAATTAATTTGTTAATTTGAAAAATAGAGAGCTTGGAATATGTGGAAGTTCAGGAAAACCTTAGATTTCTCTATGCTTTTTCAAAAACCCAGAAGCCTTTAAGGATGGGGAAGGTCAGTTAGAGGTTTGGTTGCATGGCAATGCAGAGAGGTCAGTGCCCTGCTGGCAGGAAATTCCAGGGAGATGGATGTTACTTCTACCACCAGACCAAAGAGGTTAGGTGAAGGTTAAGAGATCTAATCTTATTTGAGCCAAT
The DNA here is from genome assembly GCF_009762305.2 of Zalophus californianus. Lineage (NCBI taxonomy): Eukaryota > Metazoa > Chordata > Mammalia > Carnivora > Otariidae > Zalophus > Zalophus californianus. The sequence goes on from NC_045605.1 coordinate 39,697,712, forward strand.
GGACCGAATTCAAATCTCAGAGTTGATTTCAATCCCTTGTAAATGAGATCATGAGAACAGCTCTCTGCTCCTCAGGGCAAGCATCTCTTGCTCCCATGTCCCTTTTGCTCAGTTGTATTCTTCCACCTGGATAGATGAGGCTCTTTTGTGGCAAGTCAACAGGCAGAAGTTTCTAGTTCTCTTCTTTTACCCTGTCCCTGTTTTGTGGCAAGGAATTTGTGGCATTTGGTAAGAAAGATGGCAGCTGAAGGTAGTGGAGAAAGCTCTAGAGTCCGGAGAACGAGGCTCTATGCCACTTTGTCTCCTTAGATACTCTGTAGTCTTATGCAAGTCACAAAACCACTCTGTGACTCCATGTCTGCACCTGCAACGGGATAACAATAACTATCCAACCACATGGCTCATCCATTTATCACCATCCGTGGTTGCCCTACCACCATGTCTTAGTAGCCTGTTGAGTAAAATCCCAGTTCAACCTGATGTCCAGGGCCTTTTGTGATTACGTCCCAGACTTTTTCTAGCCTTCGCTCTCCTGTGCCCTGTGCCTGGACATAGTGTTTTCACAGATACCAGTGGAGAGAATGAATGAAAATGAGAGGACAACTTTGAAAGAGCTATTTCGAATAATAAAAAGTACTTTAACAAAAATAGGATAATGATGAGAGTCACTCCTATTTCAGGTCTCAGTACAGAGATGTAAATAAAAAAGGTTGTATAATGATAAACTCTCCATCTGTTCCACAATTTGTCATGATTTGACTGATACCTACTTCTCAACCTTGCCCATTTCAAAACCCAGTTTAAATTTCGTCCCATTCATTGATTCAACAAAATGTCCTGAACGTATTGAATGATTTCAGACTACCACGAGAGATCATTATCTTTGGGAATTTTTCATGTGTGACCCTTTGGGTGTAATGCCTGCTGTTTTATGTGCCTGAGTGTGAAATGCCGTTATGGCAATCATGTTGACCTTAGCCAGCTCTACATTAAGATGACCAGAATCAGACAGACTAGATTCCCACCCAAGCTTTGCTGTTCGCTTTCTATGGGACATTGGACAGATTCCCTTTCCTCATCTGTTAGGTGGGGAAGAATACCAACCTAATATGATTATTAGACATATACATTACAGTCATACATATAAAAGCCTGTAGCATGAGGGTTGGAGCATCGTGGGGGATGAGCCCATGTGAATATCTGCTTTATCCTCGCCTTGGTTGGACCAAAACAAAACCATTCCTAGTTGTAGTAGAGTCTATCTTGGTGAAACACATTGTATTACAGCAAAGGTAACAGTTATTGTAAGCCGGTACATATATTTGCTACTCACTGCTCCACAGGCATTCCCTATTTCTTTTTTCTGGCCCCTGTGGCCTCAATCTCTACCCTCTTTGCCCCCACTCCTGTTATCATAACCTCTAAGGAATCTCCCAAAAGGCTGCTCCTCTCAAGTGATCTCAGGATGAAAACAGAAAAGATCAGACAGCAGCAGGATATCCTTTTTACAGTTTTCTCATCAGGACAAGTGAGAGGCTGATGGCATCACCCCGAATTACCCAATCAACTGAAAGGGGGAGATCATTTGTTTTTCTCCGGCAGAAACTTTAAACAAGGAATAGTATGAGAGAAATGAATCTTGCTTTCCTCCTCTAGGAATGGTTCTTAGCAGAGAACCATCAAGTGAAATTTAAGTTCAATTTGACCCAAGTTCTTGTAAGATAAACACACCTCAAATGGAGGGTGATGGGAACCTCATTACTTAGAATTGGACAAATAACCCGAGGCAGTATGATTATAACCTGGCAGCAGCAATGGTTTGCTCAGCAAACTGCCTGAGCATCTACTGGGAACATTTAACACCACTTATATTTTGAAATCACCGGCTACATCTACAGGCAATAAAGACTGTTATCTCTCCGATTCATTGCTGTTGCACAAACACCCAGTTAATTCAGCTATAACACATCTGCTCAGAGAAATATTTACTTTTGGAGCCTCCCAGGTATGCTTTAAATTTCTCCTAATTGCTATCCACTGAGTTCTAAGTTTAAGTGCTGTTGAGATGGACTTCAGGTCCTTATTCTGTACTGAGAAGTTCACCACTATACAAATGCAACGAGCATGTTCTTGAATGACCCAACTGTGCATTTAGGAACTACTTCCTTTCTCCAATTGAACAGATGAGATTCTCTCTGAACCTAAGAAGATGAGTTTTTCTCACTGCTCATTTGGCTTCTCAGTAGAGCAAATGGATGATAAGTGTTTCTCAAGGATCACAAAGAGAGTAACATTCATGCTTCTGGCCTGAGAATTACATTTCATGACTACTCAGGCTCTAGGAAATAAATTCTCAGGTCACCTCTTTACATTGTGAGGGTAACAAGCATTCTATACCATTAAAATGATAAGAAAACTTGAGTCAATAGAAGGCCAATTTCAGAGCAGGAAAAAGGAATAAAACCTAGCAGATCTCATTCCCAGAGGGAGGTGCTAAATATAAAGATATCTTAATGAACATAACTTATCTATCTTGTTTCTTCCAAAACCCTTAGTTATATATATTTTTCAGATCCTTTTGTGCCTTTAAGAAGCAAGGTAAAGTAACCTAATTCAGAACCAAGAGGCAGGGTTGGGTGGCTAAGGGGGAAAAGAGAGAGAGAGGTCACATATTGACTCCAGGTTTGCAATGTTTTTGCACTGAGATCCACATTTCCCTGTACACCACAGCACACACCAGTAAATCTCGTCCTTTCTTTCCTTGTCCTAAATCTTAGGAGCTCACAGTCCTTGGGAACACCAGTGTCAAGTGCTCTATGCTCTACATCTCCAAGTTCCTCGCCAATCCTCCCATCACAGCCCGCATCCCCTCTGGACAACAAGAAGTGTTTCTACTGGTAAATGTGGAAGAGTTTGGGAGAAGTCAAGGGATGCTCCTCACACCGCACCCCCCGCCCCCGGGCTCTGCCTGGTTTCATAGCAATCTTCAGATTTGGGGCCGCACCCATCCCATCCCAGATTCTTAAGAATTTTTTTATTGCAAGACTGGAGTCCAGGCTAGGTTGAAAGATAATATACAGTGATTACATCATAGCTCAGAAAGGAAGGTGACAGTCCAACACAAAGAACTAACATAACACCTTGTGAATATTTAGGCATCTTCTGGATAAAATACCAATTTAATCATGGAGGGGAAAAAACATGTCTCAGCCTTCTTTTCATCTGGGTACCAAGCAGTTCACCTCTACTTGCAAGCTTTCTTAACGTCGTATTCTCACACAGAGTGACTTCTATGCTGTTCTTTGCAAGCACATAGTGCCAGGGGCAAAAGTCTATCATAGCAATTACCACAGGGATTGTTACTGCTGACATACTTGTATGAACTTGACCTTGAGTTCCTAATGACAAGGTCTATGTTCTCATTGTCTAATACAATCTGGCCTATAGTCAAAATGCAATAAAGGTTTGTAGGATGAATGCACATAGTAGGTATTCATTAGCATTTGTTTAACCGAACATAATTGAATACTTAATAGTAATGGTACAAATAAAAATGACACTTGGAAAAAGATTTTTGGGTTATGATTTGTTTGTAGAGAACAGAGTATGAGCTGTTTACATAAAACTGAAGAAATAATCTAATTCCAATTTAATTCCCCTTTTAAATTAGTTTAGAAAACTGGCCTGACCTTCTGATCCTAAGGCCTAAATTAACTTAAATCCAAAGCTAAATCAAACTAATGGATGTTTTTAATAATAACCCCAAGCCAAATAAGAATTACTAACTCCTCAAGCTAGAAAGACCTCTAGAGCTCATCTCAGGATCAATACATGAATACTTTTTGCTATATCCCAACCAGACGGTCAACCAATCTCTATCCGAATTATCATGACAGTCATCCTTCACTTCTGAATCCACAAAGGGGCCATAAGTTCCTCCTTGTAGTGACTGAAATGCATATCCCTACCATGTTTTCCTCATTTGGCCCTCCAGCAAAACACAGGAAGATCTTCTTCTGTCCTACATACTCCTCTTTGAATGCTTAATGACAAACACTGGTTCCTCCTTTGTCTTTCAGGAATAATCCTTATGCTCTAGTTCCTCACTTTGATTCAAGGATTTCAGACCATGTTCCATTGTGGTCATCTTCCTCTTAACAAGCTCCCCAGTCTGAATATCTGGTAGATCACAAAAAGGCAAAGAAATGGGAACAACTGTGCTGACTGGCATTTTTTGTTTGTTTGTTTGCTATTTTAATTAGTACTGAGACCTGCCTTCCTGCTTGTAGGTATGTCTGTCACTGGGGACTAGACAGCAATATGGTTGCCAGAGACTTTCCGTCCATCATAAATCACAAGTGTTTAAAACAAAGGGCAGCCTTTGCAGTATTTACTTTCTTCAAGGTTTCCAATGTTTGGAAACACTGCAAAATCCATTTCTGCTATAAAGATGCTTGCTTCTGTTAGATTTTCCATCTAACAATGGGCAGGTTGTAGACAGGTGGATGGACAGCCTGACTCTAAAAAGTGTCTCTGAAATATAATAATGACACCAGGTCAAGTGAACCACGAGTAGATGGATGATAAGTCTGGAGATAAGGGGGTGCCCCTACATATTTCGTCCTGTTTGCTTCACAGTTAGCCCTGCCAAACACCTCATTCATTCATTAATTCATTCCAAGAGTTACTAATAAGCCATTATTGCTATAAGCGCTTTATTCAGATACAAAAGGGATATGATGAGGAGCAAAACTGATACAATTCCTGCCCTCAGAGAAAATGCAGTCTAGTAGGGAAGACACACATTAAATAAATAAGCACACAAATACAGGATTGGAAACCACAGTCAGTGCTTTGAAAGGAAACCAATGAGTGCATTACAATGGATAAAAGAGAACCAAATTTCAGTTGGAATGTACCAGGGAGGAAGATCAGTTTGAGTAAGAGGCCTTAGAGGTGAGTTCCGGAGGATGGGCTCAGTTTAGTCAACCTGAGTAGGGAGAAAACATCCTAGGCAGTAACCAGCATGTGGTAACAAGCTGGGGAGGGGGCAGGGGGGCAGTGGTGAGACCTTGATGAACCAGTGGAAATTAAAGAAGGCAGTGTGGCTTCAGAAGAAAGAGCCAATGACTAATGGGCTGGGATGAGGCTAGAGGGCAGGCAGGGACTTTGTATGCTGAGCTTAGAATTTTTTTTTTTTTTTTTAATAATTTACTTTTACAGCAATGGAAAGCTACTTAAGGGTTTTGGAGGAAGAGAGTGACATGATTGATTATCAGCATGGGATCTGGAGGCTTCCTGATCCTTCCTGTTGTCCTATGAGTAAGCTAGACTAGACACGGAGTGTTTCTGCATCCAGACACTTTGTCCACCCCAACCTGTCTCGCTTTCCTGCCACAGGTGTGACCCATTTATAAAAACCACTTTTTCTCTTTTGAAATCCAAGCCATTTCTTCTGCAGATGTTATCACAGTGTAAATAATCTAGTTCCCGCTTTGCTACAGAAACTTTCAGGCAATGGAATTCAGGAAACCTGTGTCATGAACCACAAGTCTGGCCCCAATTCCCAGGCACTAGGGCACACTGGCTCAAAAGGATATCTGATATGTCAACACAACTCATCCTCCTAAGCTCCTAAGCTCCTAAGCGAGGCAGTTCGGCTCATTAACAAAGTACTTCCTCCCAGAGGTAATTCGAGTATCCTCTAAAAGGATGCGATTTGCCGTGTTTCATTAATAAAGAAACATGCGAAGCGTTCGCAGATCCCTATCTAGAGAAGGCTGCACAGTGTTTCCGACTAATAGCGCAGGGGGAGCCACGGGTGTTGGTACTGATCAGCCTCGAGTCAAATGAAATTTGTGAATGGGACATCGGCTTTTAAGGAATGCTCCAGGATGGAAAGCAGTTATTTCAACCAAACCGAAGGTAAGCTGGAGACTGCCCACGCCTCAAGAGCGTGTCTATAAAGCAGATGCCAAGCCATTAGGAACAAAAGCCATTTCTGGGCAGTGTCAAGAAGAATAATTAGAACATTAATAAGAATACTGACACCACGTTTCTGTTATTTCCTTTTAGCCAGAAAACACCACTATGGTACCCCTATGAGAAGAATTCTTATGCCTTTTGCCAGCTGAGAGAACAGATACGGAGGGGTTGAATGGCTCCTCTCTAGTCAGGTGGCCAGATGTCAGTAAAATTGAGTCTTGGATTTCTGATCCATTTTCCGTCTATAACCCATGCTGCCTTTTTGAACGACAGTAATACCAGCTGCCTTGCCATTCATTTACACGTTCTTACGTAATCTCCACAATCATATTGCAAGGCTGGCATGATTATTCCCACCTTATGGGTCAGGAACAGAGTTAAATGATTTGCCCTAAGGCCGGTAGCCAGTAAGTGATGGGTCTTGTTGGTCTCCAAAGCACATGCTCTCAACACTGTCATATTGCCCCCCAGCCTCTCTATAAGAAGGCTCGCCATCTTATCCTCAGCCACAATGGGCAAATGGGCTACTTGCTCATGTGGGCCATAACAAAGACAGGTTCAGTACTGAGGAACTGGTGATCAGTGGGTCCAAAGTGTAAATTCTGTGTAAGACAGACAGATCTGGGAGCAACGGGCACAAAAAGGGATGTGGTCAAAACCTCTATATTCACAATAAACATGGGCTTGCCTATGAAGTTAAGAAGGGGACTGTTGTATGCTGAGTTCTCCAACACAATGTGCTTGCAGAGGACAGGACACAATTATTTCATTTAATTACACAATAACTGGCCAATGTAGATTTTGTGCTCAGCACTCTAGAGGCTCAGCATATTGAGTGGCTATGTGAGATCACACGTGTCTGTCTGAAACCGAGCTCAAGCTCTGAAGGATGAAAGAATGAGTTCTACAGTAAGTAAAAGAAAGTATTATTTGAGATGGCAAGAGTCAACATAGACCCTTTATCCCAGGGCACAGAATACATCAAACCATAAGAAAGCTGACAAAGGATCTAGATAAATCATGGTTTGTTGGGACTGCAAAAGGTGTCTTGGAGTGCCAAGAATGTTTTACAGGACTGCCTATAATCTTATAAATTAAAGTCACTGAAGACAATTAGGTCAGCATGCAGATGGCTTCTGGTGCTGATGTCTCACTGGCCTATTTGGTTCATGACTTCCACATTTCACTCTAGCCAAGGGATGCCTTCCCGGGCTGGGGAATGTTTCATGCTTCTTGGACACCACCTCCTTTGAAAGTTGACACCAGGGCCAGAGGAGCACCATGGACGGTTAAAGCTTAGAAGGTGCTTAGAAGTCATGTGGTCCAACTCTCCCATTTTACAGAGAAGAGATTGAAGAAATAGGCCTCGTGTAAAGACAGACCTACTTTCTAAGCAATTTACACTACGTCAGGCACAGGGCTAGGAGCTCAACACACATATATTCTAAACCTCCCAATGATCCCCGAGGAAGGGACTATTTTCCTTGTTTATAGATAATGGAAAGCCATGTTCAGGAGAGTCAGATGACTTGATAGGGTCACACAGCTTGCTGGCGGTAGAGTCCAGATTCAAACACTTACTGTTTGAGTCCAAGGCCCATGGTATTTTCCATCCCGACCGCAATCTCTGTTTCTACCCAGGAGGCCCAGACCACTTGCTGAGGCTAGTGTGAATGAGAACCACTTGGATCACTGTAAATATACAGATTCCCAGGCCTACACACAAAATCTCTGACGTATCTGTCTTACTCTTCCCTGGGTCCTCCTGAGTATGCAGAATGTATTAAGGATGCACATTTGTAAAAGGCTCTGGTGTAACAGGATTGAGAGCTATCAATTTAGGTCATGTTCAGCCAACCTCAATCTTAATACAGGTTACTATGAGGAAGTCCTGATTGGTGACTTTCTAGGTTAACTCTGTTGTCTTGCCACCCAGTCATGAAAACACGCTGTGCTCCCAAACCAGAAAAGACGAAAAGGCAAAATAACCAGCCCAGCAATCACTGCGAGTCTCATGCTGCCCTGATGATCTTTCCTAATGGGGAGCCCAAGGCAGGCTCATGTCCCACTACCCTTCCCAGAGGCGGGTTCACTTCTGTTTGCGCAAGGAAAGCACACACATCACTATGCTGCTATTGAAGGGGCCTCGGTGGCGAAAGTTGCTCGTGATCGACTGTTATACGAGCGTCTGACATTTGGGCAGTAGAGAAAAAGAAATCAGTTCAAGCCAATGACATTTCTATGGGAAAGGCCCCAGCTCCACAAAAGAGCAAGTGAAAGTGGCAGTTAACCCTGTGGTCGCCTTATTGTTCCTCATTCATGACTGGAACACTAGGACCTTCTCAAGGAGCGCTCAGAGAAAGAGGGCTGCCACCTGTTGCTAGGGATGACATCACCACCCCAGCAAGAGCCAACATTCTTTGGGCAGCTTGTGTGTACGTCGTTAATCAGCACTGGCTCCTCTGCAGGCCCATTCACTAAGGTCTCAACTGTCAGCATCTCCCGCTTCAAAATTCCAAAGGGATCTGCCAAAACGCCTGGCCTCCATCCTAAAGGGAGTTGGCCCGCATTCAGAATTACCTTGGAGGGGAGGGGTGACGGCGACGTGCCGACGTCCTTTTGGTTTTCTGTTTCTGCTGTGTTTGTTTACAAGGCTGCTGGAGTTAAGTAGAAAAGGGGAAAGGGCAGAAGGGGTTGGAGGGAAGAGCAAGAAAAGCCCACCTCATCCCACGTGTTGGGAATAGGAAAGAGGTCAGATGGGACACTTCCTTTTAACACAAGTGCTGTTAGCCCACTTCTCACCAGTTCTTCTTCTTCTTCCCCTTCTCCTTCTTCTTCTTCTTCAATTTAAATATTTGAAAATTCTTCTAAGAATTAACTGCAAATGGCATGGCAAAATCAAGATTTTTCACTGAATTGGAATCACGGATGTTAGAGTTACAAGCAGAATCTTAGACATCACCCCTTTATCTTACAGGTGCGTGAACTGAAGCCCAGAGATGATGTGTCTTGGCCCGGGTCCTGTGTTGACAAGAGCTAGCTGCTCACCATAGCTGGTCTCCTCTTCTTCCTGGGCACAGAGTTGGGCTAGACATCTCAGCTTCCCTTGCAGCTGAGGGTGGCCATGGCATAGAGCACATGGCATGTGTGCAACTTCCAGGCTGACCCAGAATGACTTTTGTGCCACGTTCTGGACTCCTTCCCTTTCTGCAGGCAATGATAAGGCTGGACTATCACTCAGCTCTCCTACCTTCCCCCACCCTCCCCTCAGTGCTATGTCATGCTGCTATCTCTCGCTTTAGCAGAACAATTTACACCAGCAACCTGCCCCTTAAGGATGTATCTTGAATGACCTTCAGATTCCTCTTTAACTATGGATCAGGAATAAAATACGGATAAATTAACCTCCCAAGTCTTATCTATTTCTCGCCAAATTAGCATGTTTATCGATTACATCATCACACATAGACGTTTTACCCAGACTCCTCTCACCCTTGATGTTCCCGGTTCACTATTTTTACTATCTTCATAACTCAACTTTTTTTTGAGCCTCTTTTTAGCAGCAAGTTGCCAACAGGCAATGTCATAAAACTTGCATCAAATGAGGCAGGGAAGGTGTTTTAGAATAAAGTGCTAAAAGGTAAAAGATAAGCTTGGAGTGCAAGTGATTTTGAAGTGGAAGAAAAGGAAGACCCAATTAGAGCAACCCGTATCTCCCCACCACAGAAACTGCCAGCATCCTCATGAGATCAGGGATATACAACAGCACAGATGGCAGGTTCTCAGGGTGGCCTGGAGGAGAAGAACAGGAGGGAGGGCCATAATGAGTCAGAAAGGAGAATATGTCCCTACAGACCATCCCCCTGGGAGTCTGGAGCTCACACCAGGAAGTGAGGACCACTGAGCTCACGCTTGACTGATCTCTGGTCATTCTCTTAATTTTTAGGTTTCAGGGACCAGCAACTGAGATGACACCACTTCTGCTACAATTCAGCTCAGGCAAGTTACTAAAACTCTCTCAGAGGCTCTTTGAGAAACGTAGCTATTGCTATCACTAGCCTTTCCTATTTGGGGCATTTTCTTTCCTCTTTCTATTAATTAAAAAAGAGAAACCTTGCTGTCAGTACAACCAGATGAAACTAACTACAGCTGGTACTTGTTAAATTTTCAAAAATCTGTTATTTTTACTGGAGTCATTCTTCTGTACTTGACAACATCACGTCGTGAGACGCATCTGGTCAACCATTCCTCTCTGGCAATAGCACAACGGCAATGATGTGAGGTCAGGTACAGCAGGGCCACAGTGTTCAAACCAAGTGCCAACATGCATTCATGGGATGTTCAGGGGGAATCTTAATTTATTTCTGAGGCAAACAGAGACTCTTTAAGCTCTTCTGTGTCACAGTATTAAAATGATTTTGACTGTAGAACATAATTGGATAAAAATGACCTAACAGGCTCTTGGAGGAGTTTGAGCACAAATCAGCATGGCAACTGTCATGGATGACAAATGAGACAATTGTAACTCCTTGCTGGGGATTTTTAAGGTAGAAATTTCAGACCGAAAATATGACCAAATGCAAACGGTTCCCTCTTCATTAAATCTAAGACCACAAACAAGATCAAAACAAATAAGAAATCCACCCTCATTGGGAGTGAAGGGGGTAGTTGGAAAGGTTGGGGAAAGAACACTAACTACAGGAAAAGGATTAATAAAAATGCCCACATCAAATGGCAAGCAGATAAATAAACATTCAAATATTTGAGTATTTTATATAAGAAAGATACTTTCCTAAAGGCTCAAAAGTCAATCTAATGTTTAAAATTCTGGAATGGAAATATATATCAAATTTATTACATATTTCATGTTTTCTTTCATAAGCTACATTGGTCAATTGTTATTCTTTAGAGAAATATAAATTATCTCTTAAAAATATGTGCGTGTGCATGTTGGTGGAAATGACACGTTCACCAAGTGCAGACAATGTATCAGATTTTTTTAAAGATTTTATTTATTTTAGAGAGAGGGGTGGTGGGGAGCATGAGTGGGAGGGGCAAAGGGAGAGGGAGAGAGAATCTCCAGCAGACTAAGTGCTGAGCCCAGAGCCCGACACGGGGCTCGATCCCATGACCCTGAGACCGCAACCTGAGCCAAAATCAAGAGTCAGATGCCCAAACGACTATGCCACCCAGGCGCCCCCAATGTGTGAGATGTTTGATTCTAATTCATTTGACAGAAAAATTTAAAATGTAGATTTCAAGGAGATTTGAGAACCTAGTTAAGAAACGGGACATCAATAATTATTCACACACCAAGATTCTGACTGTGGCCGTCCCTGTCCTTCATTCATTCCACATACATTGATTAGTGTCTCCTTCGTATTTGATTACAAAAGGAGCACTAATATCACTCAGACTGAGTCACTACCATAAAGCGGCTTACAGCCTGGTGGGAGAGACAGATATGGAAAACTAGTTTGTTAAATGCAACAGATTTAAAATGCTGAACTATCCACTCTGTGCACTATGCACTACTGGAGCATAGAGCAGTAAACGGATCAGGGTCAAGAGGAAACAAAGGAAAGGATCCAGTTGGGTTTTGAAGGATGGGTAAGAGTTCGCCAAGCAGGGAAAGGATATGCCATGCTCAGCATGCATTTTATACAGAAGCAGGAAGATGAAAACAAGCATGTGCATATGGAAAACACAAGGCCAGACAAGTGTGTGTGCTGGTGGGGCGTGGGTTGATTAGAGGTGTCAGGCTTAAAAAGAGAAGAGGAAGAGGAGGCCACATTGGGCTGGCTCTTTCTGATACCCTATGAAGCATGATTTTATCCTTTGGTAGTGGAGAGCCAACAGTGATTTTATAATCTCCAAGTTATATGAGCTTATCTCTGTTTTCAAATAATAACTAGCAGCCACACAAAGTCAGGACTGGGGAGGAAAACAAACAAACAAACAAACAAAAAGCAGGACTGAATTGGCTGATGTGGGCCTGCTTAAAGGCAGTGGGTTGGCAATGAGTAAGAGGAAATAAACAGATTCATGAAGTGGGAGTGAGCATCTAACAGATGTGATGACTGGTCCGATGTGGGAAGTGGGAGACAGGACACTTAAGGATGATGGGATTTTTTTTTCTTTTAGTTTGACCAACTGAATGGGTAGATGTGCTGTTTCTCATAAAGGAGGATTAAGTTTAGATTGGTCAAAAGTTTTGGATATGCTGGATGCGAGATTTTACATGAGAAATCCAGGTAGGGCTACTCCAGAGGCAGTTGGGTATTTCGATCTCAAGCACAGGAGAGAAGGCGGGGGTGGGGGTGGGGGTGGTGTATCTGGGAGTCCACCAGCAACTACTCTCTTCATGAACTGAAGGTCTGTCCCTCCCGTGCACTAACTCCTTTTAGCTCCTTCACTGCCCATAGAATCCAGTGCAGACTCCTTATCCAGGCCTTCTTAGGCCACTGTGGTCTAGCCTCGACCTCTCTTCCCAGCCTAGCACCCTCACCCTGGATGCTCAAGCCAAATAAACCACACATCCCTTCCTGAACACATCCTTAGGATCAGCTGCCACTTCCTCAGCTTATCCTTCCCTTCTGGCCCACATTCACTCCACTGGTTGAAATCTGACCCATTACAGGTTTCAGCCCAAATTCCATCTTGGCCTTAAGTGCTCCCCCAAGGCACCCCCTCAATGATAAACAACTCCTCCTCCAGGTTCTCGGGACATGCAGCTCCCACCTCCGAAGCACGGCCTTACCTCCTCCAGCCTGCCCCACCATCATCTCCATAAGTCACTGTCTTGCGCTACACTGGGGCTTTATCTGGAGCAGGACCATCCCTAGAGGACATGCTCAAGAAAGGCAGGCTGAGTGGAAATGGTTCTCTCCTTGGGCTTAGAATATATAACATCCACACTCCGATCCTGGGTACACAGTCTCACCATCACCTCGGACGCTAAAAGCTTCAGGGCTGATCACTTGGGCCCCAGCGGGGAAGCAGAGAACTCAGGGTGATGTGATGGAACACGACAAATGACTTAGTGAGCTGACAAAATGGCACAGATTAGACCTTCCTTCTTTTCTGGTGTCATCCGGCTTTTCTACTTGTCACGACCCCTCCTGCCAAGCCCGAGGATCAAGACTTCCATGGGCAGAGCCCATGAAGAGAGGACATGTGTTTTCTTTGGCAACTTAATTGTGAGGTTTTCATGTTTCTGGACTTATTACACTTTTTGAAAATGATTATTGCTACTTTCATGAAAACACAAGCCTCTGTAATCCTGATTACGGCTAAATTCAGGCTGTAACCTCAGCTGTCGACAGTTTCCGATCTTTCCAGGCAGACAGCACAATTCGACCTCTAATTATAAAGGAAGGAATCAGGTTAAACTGGAGGGGACCTCAGAGTAGAGGCAGCTTCTTCTTTGTGAATTCTCTCACCACCCAGGAGCTAGAGATGCAGGAACAAGTAGGGAGATGCACTCTATCCCCCCGACTGTTTGCCTCTAGTTTCTGTTGTTTGCAAGGCTGATACCACACTTGTACCTGCTCCTGATAATGGCTCCTGGCATATGATGCCCTTCCCACTCCACGTTCGTTGACATGGCACTAGCAACTTGGATTCTAAGTGTCAACATGAATAGATAGGTCCTTAGATTATGCTCACAAAATACAACTCCTTTTATATTGATACGTTAATGTCATTCTAAAAATCACAGCAACAGCACTAAATAACATCAATACAGGGGTAAGAGAAACACAGATCATCTTCCTGGATACCAAGAGAGCCACTTTTCTGTATAATAATAATCACCCACACTCACAGATGTGTAACGCATGCATCCTACATCTGCTTGAAGATCTTCCGGCTGTCAAACAAAATACAAAGATTCTTTGTATCTCTCCATCTTCTAATTCCTTTCTCACAATCTCCCCCTGGATTACATAAATAGCCAGGGCTTATTTTAGTAAAAAAATTAGATGCTGATTTATTGATCATTTGTAAAACGCCTCTCCCGTCTCTCCAGTTCTTTCTGAGACATTCGCTTTTTCCATTTCTAAAGACAAATGAGCTTTCCCCCCACGTGAATTTCTCGATGCTTCCAAACAGAGCAGTGGAGATGGGAACATTTATTTATTTGAGTGGACATGTGTCAACATGCTCTAAAAGAGAAAAGAAAAAAAAAGACACCAGTGCATTGTAGGAGGCTTGCCAACCACACACTTTAATGCCCATCCATTATGCCTTGGAACCCATATGTGAAACTGTCTTCATGACTCTAGGGGGTCCTTGCAAGCAGGATGTGGATCTTGGAATTGCATTCATTTCAAGGCTTTACCACATATGGTAACAGCATCTCCCCTCAGAGCGGCGGGGCAGTTCCGGACACATTATGGACCACGACTAAGGTTCAAAAGACCACACATCTTTCTGTCCCCTTAATGTGACCACATTTCATCAAATTTATTCCATGAATATTTCTTCATACCCTTGACTCGGATGTCATTGTGTACTGAATGTGAACATGGACAAGCTGGGTCTGAATAGCTTACCGGCTCCTCTTGGGTTCCCAGGCATTTCCGACACCACTCAGCACATTTCTCTGGCTCAATCTCATGACCGTTTCTGCTTCGTTATCAAGTACTTACATAACGAAGTGCCCGGATTAAAATACAGATGTGGAGATAGAGAAGTAGAATAACGTTTTTTAAAAGATTAACTTTTACCAGGTCTGTTGATACTACTCTTCTTGCCACTGGACCTAAAGGTGAAAGAAGCCCCACCGTGAAGACAGCTGTTGCAGTTTAAGACATAATCTAGAACAAGAGATACTTTATGTGTTTATGATTTTGGGGCAAATTTTAGGTGAAAGCTATATGATGAAAGCCTTTCACCCCATGAGGTCAGTGACAGCTGACTTTGTTATTTACCTTTGTCTACACACTGCCGAACCCAGAGCAACGGAAGGCTAAATCCACAGTTGAAGACCACAATTTAAGTCACAGCACGAGAGACCCAAACTTCTCATCCCCCATTCTCCTCTCGCATAATGCAAACTCGCAATAATTACAGTGACTACCATGGGACACCCCTCTGTCATGTTTAAAACATGATTTCATTAGCACCTGGGATGCAGTCTGGGGCAAGCGGGACTGGTCTTGGGTGTAGGACTGGTTATCGCTCTTGGACATCCTCGAGGACAGACCTCTGCTCTGAGCCCCGAAGGATAAGGCCTGCTTATCTCATCACCCACCCCTGCTGGCTGCTGCCATCTTGTGAGATGTCAAAGAAGATGAAATGCTCTGGGAATCTTTATTCAGTCAGGGCTCTAACATTAGTTTAGGAGATGATCTCTTTCATGGATTTAAAGACACCTTTATAAACCCTGCCAGCCCCACCCCCACCCCCAGCACAAATATTCATCTATTTCAAAGCAGCAATTTACACCTAGGTTGGATGCTAAAACACTTTGTAAAAATAAATAAAACAGCAGTAGAAATCCAACGAGTTCTTTGGGATCTTATTACAGTATGCTACATCTATGTGGAGCTCCCTACAGTTTATCAGACCCAAAACAAAACAAAACAACAACAAAAAAACAGTCTGAAGTGGTGCACATCACTGCTACACAAAGCCTTGCCTCATTTTCCTCTCCTGTCTTTCCTGTCTGCCGCCTAGAAAGTATGACTACGCTCTTAACATGTGGCTTGAGTAAAAGCCCCAAGAAAGGGCTCTATGTCTTGGCAGCTGCTTCTGATTTTTTTTCCCCTAGAACATTCCAGTTCCTCAACCAGTTACTCTGTAAGAGCAGCATGTGTACATGGTTGGTGTCTACACAACCAGGAGGCCCAGTGTGATATTTCTGAGTGCTCCTGGCAGGTGCTCCATCATCTTTCCGGCTTGGCTGCTCCCTGCAGTGTGTCTTCATCACTGTCAATCAGCACGCGTCACTCACGTTTTGGGAAAAAGGCCATCTTCTACCATCGGCTTCATACTTTTTTCTGTTATGCTCCTGACTTTACAATAGGGAGTCTGAACCTAGGCAGCAAGCAGCCCTCCTGAGAGAGTATGTCTCCAGAAACCAATGTTCCCTCATTAACACTCGACTGTTTGTCCTCTCAGAAACTTCCTGAATTTTTCATGAGCAAAACTGGGGTGATTACGAGGAAACGATGAGGATAACCATGGGATAATATTTGTGAGCATTCTTAGGAAGAGAAAGTGAGAGCAGAGTCCTTATTTGATGCTCAAGGGTGTGACTTTATAACAAAGGGGTGGGAAGGTAATTTTG
The DNA here is from genome assembly GCF_009762305.2 of Zalophus californianus. Taxonomy (NCBI): domain Eukaryota; kingdom Metazoa; phylum Chordata; class Mammalia; order Carnivora; family Otariidae; genus Zalophus; species Zalophus californianus. The sequence goes on from NC_045605.1 coordinate 39,713,991, forward strand.
CCAGCAGCTCTGTCGTCTAATGGCCACACCCTCATGTGGGAGTAGAAACTCAGCGTGCAACACAATTGTGTGACAATGACGACTGGATATATTATTACTTTCCCTCAGAGTTATTCACCAATAGGGATGAATAACAGAAATGGCATGGACTCTTGGAGTTAATCTGAGCCCTGCTGCGTGGTCTGGGGTGAGCTAGTTCCCCATTGTGAATTTCAATTTTCTCAACTGTTCGAAAAGAGGGAGGGGAGAGCTAACCAGCCTTCCCTCCATGAGGGTTATGTAAGAATACCTAGTACCTTTTGTTTCTTGTCTCTTTTCCATCAACTCCGTAGTTGGGGAGGTGGTATGAGAGTCTAGTTTCCTTCACCCCAGAACAGGCGCTCCAGTTGGATAGGGAGGGCTCGACAGACTGAAAGGGAGAGAAAGGGAAGATGGCAACACTGATGACCATGAGAACGAGGAGGAGGAAGAGGAGGCGGATGAGGACAATGGCCAAGACAAGAACAACTCTTAGCCCCTTTACCTACAAGGTGCTCACAACTCCCTGAATAAGGTGTAGGCTCAGCTGATGGAACAGATCTAGCCAGCCGTCTCTCCAGAAGAGGGTTTATCTATTCAGAAAATGCAATGGGTCTTGAGGAGTGATAATCATGTCTACTTTTAGAGAAGAACTTGAGAAGACAAGTGGCATAGTAACATGCTCAGGCCCCGTTTTATTCACTTAGCACTGAGGCAACGCCTCTGGGAAGGCAGCAAGTGAGGACCACTGGATGGGGGCTCTGCCAAACTGGATAAACTTGGAGAAAGGTAGCGGTCATTTAACTCAGTTTCCTTCCACTGTGTCCCGGATGGATGTCAAACAACTCCTTCTGCTCTGCCTTCTGTTCCCGATTAAGACCTTGCCTCATGGTGATGCCCATCCTGGAAAGGATTATGCATCTAGCCCTCGCTGTCCAAGAGGCGGGCCACCATCGTCACGTGGCTACTGAGCATGGGACATGTAGCCAGCGTAGTGGAGAAGTGGACTTTTAAATTCTACTCAATTTTTTTTTTAAGATTTTATTTATTTGAGAGAGAAAGAATGAGACACAGAGAGAGCATGAGGGGGGGAAGGGTCAGAGGGAGAAGCAGACTCCCTGCTGAGCAGGGAGCCTGATGCGGGACTCAATCCCGGGACTCTAGGATCATGACCTGAGCTGAAGGCAGTTGCTTAACCAACTGAGCCACCCAGGCACCCAAATTCTACTCAATTTTAAATAGTTTCAACTTAAATTTAAAAGCTGTCATTTGATTCCATTTTGGGAAAACTTTTAAAATACGTTTCGAACAACTTGGATGCATGAATCTATTTTTTTCAACTGTAAATTTTATGAATCCAAATAGAGTTGAAGCATTTCTTATGAAAACAGCACTGAAATTGAGATGTGCCACTAATGTAAAATGCACATTGAATTTTGAAGATTTAGCATGAAAAAGAAAGTAGAACTCATTAGTATTTTTATATACATTATATATCAAACTTGTGTTTTGCACGTTAAGTTAAATAAAATTAATTAATTACATTGTTATTAAATTCATTTTGTCTGTTTATTTTTACCTTTCTAATGTAGTTAGTTCAAATTTTTAAATTACATATAGAATTCATATTATATTTCTACTTGAGAGCACTGGTCTATGCACTCCAGAAATGGACATAAAATTTCAGATATTGTCTCATTACTAAAAATGTGCTGGGAATATCATATCCTTTGTGATGGATTTATCAGGTCTTACAGCATACAAGCTTTGGAGCCAAGAGCTGAATTTGAATCTGCCTTCTGCTAATTTGGATATCATCTGCCTCTTCTTGCTGTCCGAGATCTCCCTGAACTCTGATGCAATATTCAAAAGTATGTGCTTTCCCTTTTATCCTTATACCCTCTGAAAATTTGATAAATATGTCTTCTACTCTTTGGTTCAATGACAAAATGCTATGAAATTCATCTGGGAAGGCTTCAAAGAAGACGGGCAAATACCACAGCACATTCCAACTTCCCGCCATCATTTGTAACCGTGAAGACGTCTCCTCTCATAGTCGCACTGAAGGGGCTTTTCTGTATTCTGGATGTTGATTTCACAGCCCTCACCATAAACTCACCATAAACCTCAAAGCCCAGGGCCACACCCACCATTTCCTTTCTCTGTGCCCACAGTGCAAATAATAATCAAATGTTGCCTACTGAACTTTTACCATCAAAATTATTACTCAAGAAACATTAAATGAATAAATTTACCGTTTCAGGATTACCTTTACTCAGCAAAATTTACTTACTCTGCTTAACTGGAGGCACTACCAAAGATGTATTTTGGGGATGGTCAAAAAGGATCAGCCCAATCCCATTCTGGGGGTAGTAGTGGGTCTTTCGGTGATACCACTGGGAAACAGTGGTATCACAAAGAAACCTGAAAAAGGCTTAACAATGTGACTTCCCTGTGGAAATAGGGCTCTTGTTTCAACCCATCTTCTCTCTTAGGGCATGGTCTTCTCTAACTTTATTCTTGGGGTGGTCATCAAGTTTTCTGCCATAGTTACTCCTTACCTTTCTCCCTGTCCTATCACATGCACACATACACACACACATACACACACACACCCACAAACACACACACCCCCACATACACACGCTGCAATCTGTAAGCCAGGTGTTTAGGAGGAGGAAACGTGGTAAACTAAGCAGCGGAAGAGGGAGTAGAGAAATAAATGGTAAGTGACGGAGCTCCAAGGGGCAAGTCTGAGTCAATCTGTTTCATTACCTCCAACTATAACATGGAATCCAGGCTGATAAAGTCTTCCACACAGGGATGCTGTATTAATTGGCTAATTAATGACTGTGATTCACTCTCAAAATTCCAAAGAATGCCATTAATGCTAAGTATTTCTTACACAGAAACCATTTAAAGTAAATAGCAAAACTATGATTGCTCTGAATTAGAAAGTAAATCTAAACTGGAGAATCCATTATGGGGATGGCAAAAAAAAAAAAAATAGCAGAATTAATGGTGGTCTAAGCCATCATAGTGGGAATTTTATGTCAGTATCTGGTGGTTTGGTTGGCTCATGACATCAAAAAGAGGGGCTATATGCAATGAGCACAGGGCTTGGGCTATAAAAACAAATACACAGGAAAAAATGCATGCATGCAAGGTGCAAAGAATAAAGTGAAAAAGAAGGCGTCTGTATGTTGGAGGCTGATGACCTAGCTCAGGGCAAGGAATCACTTCTGAGTCACCAGGTCACTAGACTGGATTTTAATGGAGCAAAGCAAATCATCAGTAGTTGGTCCTCTGTATACTACAATTGAGGCAAAGATAAATTTAACAACCAAGATCCATCTTCATACCACTGAGCACTACAATTTTGTTTCTATACCCAAGATGATCTAGCGATCCATGAAACATTCTATGTTTCCCAGTAGAAACATCTGTCAAAGGGAGGAGAGCAAATGGCTTGAATCAAATGTGGGGTCAAGCAACTCAATTCCAAACCCAAAATTCAGAGGTCTGTGGGCCTTTGCCAGTATGTGGGCAAAGATTTCAAGCATCTCACAGCCCAGTGCCTCCTGAGTTCCCAATAAATGCAGTGACGGACAGGAGGGAATAGATTTAGTGCATCTAGTTCCTTAAGATTCAGTTAAGACGATTCACTCATCCATCTATTAATTTAATATATATGAAATGAGGACTAAATGCAAGGTGTAATGCAGCACAGTGAGAGGTTACAGTGCTGGATCTGACCTACTTTCAAGGAACTTCCAGTCAAGCTTCAGAAAGAAAGCAAACAATAACCTACAAAAATAAATACCTTTGTACCCAGCACAGTGCTCAGTACACTGTGGGCACTAAAAGAACACTGAGTAACTGAATGCGAAGCAGAGAGGTAAATACCATGTTCAAGGTAAACACCCTGGGAAGTCAGAGTCCAGAGAGAGCATTTCCCATCTAACATGACAGCTGAGCCTGAACAAACCAGAGTAGACAGATGGAATGATGAGAAAAAAATGCTTCCAGAAATAACAGCAGAAATAACAAACATTTATTATTGCTTATTTTGCCAAGAGGTTTGTACAATTATTCCACTTTGTCCTGACAAGAGTCCCATTTATAGATAAAGAAACAAATGTAGTAGAAGTAAGCAATATATCCATGGGCACCAAAGTGATAGAGCCAGTACTCCTTCATTGATTCTTTCGTTCATTCATCCAATATTTACCGAGTGTCTACAAAGTACCAGAAATTGTTCTAGGTGCTGGATATAAATACCTTTATGAAACGGATACTGTTGCTGCCCTTCTGGTGGGTTGGAATTCTGAAGGAAATATATAATAAGTTCATTCCTTATCAGTTTATCTCTTGAACGCTACAGAGGGTATAATACCTAGAGTTCCTTAAGTGGATTTTTGCCATCGTTGGCAAGGAAAGATATCCAAATTAATTTGAAAATATGCCACAGGAAAAGAAAGAAACGATGGCTTAAAATGGAATTATTTAGTAATTTATAAGCAATTTTAAACATAAAATATAAAAAGGCTTGGAAATACTGCAATATCTCCATAAGATTTATTGGAAAGCTTTGAGTAGTGGTGGGCATTCTGTGTAGGAGTCATTTTTCTAGGGCCACCAGAGGCCTGTTTTAGAGGCAGCACAAATAATCTATTTTAGTGAAAAATAAAGAAAAGTGGATACATTTAAAATTCGCCGATGACTTAATGGTAATTAGGCCCCTACTTTGGCAACCAAGAAGAGGAGATGTAATTCGTTCGTTACGTTTGCTCACAGCAAGAAGGAGTAACAAGGAACCGGACTTTCCAACCACAATATATGGAAACAGTGACCAATGTAATGATTTAAGATCAATTGTGAACCAGACCCCAATGCTTCTTAATACTGTCAGAGCAACCAATGGCTTTAGGAGAGTTCTGGATGCTCTCCAACACATTTATATTTCAGTGCATTTTTGGAAAGCAGAGATCTGATCTGATAGCTTTACTGACCACTAATATATACAAGCATCATATTGGTGGGAAGAGGAGCTGCATAGATGATTCGGGACTCCTGCCTCTAAGGAGCTTACTCATCAGTTTAGAGTGGTGTTCAGGAATGAGCCATACCCCCATTGTTAATACCACAAGGCAGCAGATGAGGGCCCCGGGGGCACAGAAGCAGGTTCAGTAAAATCTGGCTTGGGGATGAGAATAAGCTGCATGAACAAGGAACAATTTAATAGGATCCTGAAAGACATATACACACACCCACACTTTATGACAAATAGAGAAGGAGACTGTAAGGGGCCTGTGCGCCCAAATATAGGACATGAGCACAGGACATGAGGTAGGAGCCAGGACCAGAGAAAGTGGTTGTACTTCTGGGAGCATTTTCCCAACTCTTCTGTTTAAACGGAAGATGCAAAGCCACTACATCAATTCAAATATATCCAGGAGAACAGCTATCATTTCCCAGCCAAGCGCCTTCAGATCCTCACACCCAGTTTTTCTTTTCTGTTTCTGAGGAGCAGTGAGAGCAAAGGGAAGCTTTCATGTGAAGAAGACAGGCTCTTGGGGAACCGGGAGAGAACAGGAGAAGCCTGGCATTTGGATGTTCCTGATCGCAGGTAGGCTAGTCGTTTCTGAGTTTTAATCAAAGCCTTGTTCGTAGCTCTGAGGGACACGGGAAGGGTTTTATTGGAAAATGTGGGCCTGAGTTTTGCATAAGCTCCCCTCTTCAAAGCGGCTTAGGAAATTCTTGAAAGCAAAATCAGTTTGATTGCCTTATGAGCACAGTGAAATTAAATATTTAAAAATTAAGTTAATTTGAATATCTGACCTCCTTAACTAGACAGGCGAATGTCTGTGTATGGATGTCGGCTCTGATGAGAACCCAAGTCCGTCCGGTCTGGATCTGAGCAGCCACAGGCGGCCGAGTGGGACAGAGGTGGTCAAAGCACAGGCCTTGCGAGCCGGGCTTTGCGGTTTGGCCGCGCTGGCTTCGCCCCTGCAGAAACCACGGCAACTCTGGAGCTTTGGTGAGGACCTGGAGCCTGGTTTGTTGGCCTGTGAGAGGCATCACAACAGCACCACTACACGGGACTGCTGCAGAGGCCGCGGAGAGCCCACGTGTTCGTTAATGGCTGCTCTCCTTGGGGACCCGGCAAATCCGAGCTCGCTTGCCTACTCTCTAAGTTTAGTTTCCGGTCCAGACAGGAAGACAGACCATTAAAATGAATAGATGATGCAAATTATCAGTTTCCATTTCTTTAAACCAGAGCATCCCCTGAATGCCAGATACCACATTTGCTGTCTCAAGAAATTCGAGAGTTGGGGTAGAAAAAAGCTACACGGACAGCTTTGGCATGGCCTAAGGGAGACAAATGCTGACCTGCTAGAGGTTCTTTCCCTGCACAACACGGACGAGGTGAACAGACCCGAGGAGAGCCTGGGGAAGTGTGCAGGGAGCCGCCTACTCTCTCTGCAGAGGCATCTCCTCTCATCCTCAGCATCATTTTGGCATCGTTTGTGTGCACCTCTTGACTCCAATAGGCTGGAATGGAACTCTTAGGGGTCGGGGCCGTGTGGTTCAATTCTGAACGAAAACAACAGTCCTCATTCACATTAAAAGACACCACCGCGTCTCTAGTCTGAAGCAATATACAACCCTGGATTGTAGGATTAGAAGAGCAGTGGGCCTTTTCCACTTCACACTGAGGCGGGGCTCCCACACCGGCAAAGCCCAGTCCACACTTTGCCTGTCTCTGAAGATGGGTGGGTTGACCAAGCCTGGCAGTCCTTTTGGAGAAGTCATCCCGCAGCACGGAGAGTGCTGCTCTGAATTCACTCAGCCCAGCTGGCTCCCCAGTTCTGTGTTGCTTGTACATATCTGCCTCCTTCCACTAGGCTGTAAACTGAGAGAGGTCTGCACCTGCTCAGTTATTCCTCCTCACATTATCTAGCACCGTATACTCTTTTGTGAAGAGCAATCGTTTAATAACCAAGAATTGGTTATTAAACAACATGATGGAGCTGCAGGAGATGAGCAGGGATGCCAGCCCCACTTGCTACGTGTCTCCCCTAAGCCAAGGGAGTTCAGTCCCTTTCCTCAACTGAAACAAACATCATGAACTGGGTTGGTTTACACTGGAAAGTTCCACAGAAGGAATGCTTATTCCAGAGAGAGAGAGAGAGAGCTGGATTACTGATGAGGTTAAGGGGCCCAGTGTACCTAGCTGACCAGGGATTCCTCACTGGATGATTAGGACATTCCCCTCCCAAGCTAAGTTCTATATATGAATTATTATCGAATCTCTCAATACCCCTTTAGGGCCATATTTTCATACCACCTCCATGTCACACATGAGGAAGCTGAGAATTAGAGAGGATAAGTAATGTTCCCCAGGGTTGGCAAGGGTTGGATCCCTCATGAGAAACAATTGCTCTCCTCTTTTCCCAGTTCTGTGTTCAGTGATTTCACTTTAGCAGCACGGATGTGGCCATGGGGGGAGTATTTATACCATGGAAATCAGGAAACACTACAAATCAGAGCTTCGTGTGTGTGTGTGTGTGTGTGTGTGTGTGTGTGTGTGTGTGTGTTAGAGAGAGAGAGAGAGAGAGAGAGAGAGAGAGAGAGAGAGATCCAGCTCTTACCACTGCACGCACCACCTAGGCCTGTCTGATTCTGACGTCCCTCTGCTCATGAACCACTACTTCACACATAATCAACAAATAATAGTACATGGATTTAGCAATAGCTGTCCATTGAAACAAGAAGGGAAATGTGTACTGGGTGCAAACAGAAGGACGGAGGTATGTGGGGAGCCTAGACAAAAGAACACTGAGTATTAACATTTGTCAGGAAGTCCCCAGCACACAGCACACAAACATAGTATCTGGAGGGCCCAAGCCAACGGAAAGTTATGTTCTCATAAAGCAGAAGCAATAGTTCATTAGTTTTCACCAGAGGCTGGAACAAATCTCTCTCAAGATCATACAGTGCCCCTTCTCTGTTTCCTAGCAGCCTTCTGATACCTGGGAGGAAGGGCAGACACCCGCTTCCAGCTCATTAGAAAAGTATGTACTCAATTGTAATGACAGAAAATGACATTTATCAGCTCCTTATGGATCTGGTCACTAGGTTGCTAATGTTTGATCTCTCCTCAGTGAACTAATAAAACTGCTCTTCTCCAAAAACAAAGATAAGAATCTAGAAGTCTCCTTGGAAGGGCCTGACTTCCTTCTCATTTATGTGCTGTGGAAGTGAAGGAAGAAGGGAGAAAGCAGAGGGCAAGACAAGGAAAGGAAGGACATCTATATGATGATACAAAGTGGGTGTTCAACAAATGCTTGATGAATAAATGCAGTAAGGTAATGAAGAAAGAACCCATGATTTTAATTTAATCTTTAACCATCTAATATCTGGATCTCTCGCATCAAGACAGACCAACCTGGCTTTATTGGGACGTTTTAAGGCCCATTTCCCATGCTTGGATATCCCTTGCATCACACCGCAATCTGTGTAGCTGTCTGCGATGAGGGCCTAACAAGTGCTCAGCTGAGATGCCAACATCTGCCTTGTGGCTTTGGAGAGGGTCCTCCCAAAACATGGGTGATGGATGCTCAGAACAGGACGCTCCTGGCAATAGGACAAGGAGATAATTCTTCAACAACAGCTACAAGAGGGGAGTGAAGGAAGACAACAGCCAAATTTAGGAGAGTTCTAGAGCTCTGCATTAAACTCAGTAGTAGCCTCTGCCTCAATCAGGCTGGTATTGCAAAGTATGACTGGAGAACATTTGCAGAGAAAGCCCAAGCAATTTTTTAAGCTATAAACCCTCCAATGAGCATCAAAAGCTGATTTTTATGGCATGCTCTAGAGTCCTGCTGTAAAACACTGTCCCAAGGTATCTATACCTGTGCACTTCCACTGTAAGATTCATAGCTCTGCACAAGTTAATGGAAATCAATAGATCCAGCGATCTTCTATTCTTTCTAATTAGTGAGAAATGCCGGTCTTCATCACAATCCAGAATGAGACCCGTTTCATCATGTGTCCAGACACTTTTCCACACACTAGATATGAAAGACAAATATCACCTTTTATGCCTCACTGGGCAGGTACATGAAGCTGAATTATAAAGACAAATAGCGGTGGAGAGACTCAGAACACGACTGCCGAGAAAAGAGGATGGGAGACAGAAAGAAAGGAGAGCCGTGGTTCATTTCCGGAGAAAGTCACCCAGAGATGCTTGCAGCATTCCTGGCTGATCCCTGTTGTTTCTTGACAGCTTCAGACACTGGAGTCGCCTCAGGCCTCACTGAAATGTGCATCTTCATGCCTGCCATGAGTCCCTGGCACAAAGCATAGGCTTTACCTTTGTTGGCTGGATCCTAGTTGTGGGACACCGTTTTGAAGACAGCCCATGTTTTGGGCTCAGCTCCCCCAGGAAGCAGACCAAGATAAAAAGCGGCATGTAGGGAGTTCACTGAGGCGCATGGTGAGATCAACAGTCGTGGGGCTGTGACAGGAGCAGGATTAGGCAGATGGAGGAACAGAAATGCAACAGAAGCCTCTGCTGATCCAGAGAGTGCTCTGGAGCTAGGATGACCCTGCAGAGTTGTTCGTCCTGAAGGGGGGCAGGCCTTTGTATGCCCTGGATGGGGACTGTCCCTGAAGAGGATGAGGTGGCCCTCTTCAGCTAAGACTATTCCCAGGGCTGGAATCAACTGAGAGTCATCAGCTGCCAGGCCTCCCAGAAGCAGGAGGAATGCTGTCTCAACCCGGAAGGGGCTGCAACAACACAGCATAGCATTGGCCAGAGGCCGTAGTTGAGAGTAGTCAAAGATGTCACCCATGTGCAGTGCTCTTAAAGTACCTCGTCTGGTTTTCAGTGGTGTCACTGACTACAGTTACCCTTCAAGTAACCATCTTCCTGTACTTTCTTTGCAGAAAGTCACATTCCTCCAAACTAACATATGGCTACTTGCCTCATCTGCTGTTTACTCTACAAGCCAGAAAGAATTTTCCGATTGCCCTACCCCCTCACTACTCCACTCACCAGAATACAGTATGGCAGACCAAACCATCAGAATGAAGATAGAAATGCCTTCTCTACCTCTAATATCCACCCTCCCCCCTCCCCAGCACCCCCTGGTCTCTTGACCGCTTCCTCTTCCTGGGACACAGCTAGGGTGAGTTTCTACTGAAATCTCCGTTCAGGCCATTCTATGCCTGGGAGGTGAAAGTAACCTACTGAAATTCGGGTGTCCCAGTGGAATAAGACTGGGCATACTTTGTCCCAGGGTGAATGCACAGTGTGGGAAATAAGCACATTATCATTTTATTTAGTAATTTCCTGTTCTGTACATGTAACATTAAGAACCCCTGCTCATGCTGGAGCAGTCTATTTCCCCCATCAAACCTACGATGAATGTCTATGATTTCCTGTGCTCCTTGTTTAGAAAGCCAGAGGAATGAAGCTCCAGAAATAGCATAGGGGAAATACAGCTCGATAGGCTGCCGGTTGCTAATAAACTACAGGGTTGTCTCCCCAACTCTACAATAAGCTTGCTGGAAGTATAAAATGTATTTTGCTGCTCCTGATGTCTCCCAGACCCCCCAGCAGAGGTTGCTGTTCATGTTGGGCCCTTAAGGCTGATGAACTGAAAAATGTTAAAAGAATTCTGACCTACTCTCTGAATGAGGAAACAATTTAGAAGAAAATATCCACGAAAAATTCAACTCCTGAGAAAAGGACATGTATCATTTTGAAATACTTTGTCATATTGATGTCAGAATTTTTTCAATTTTCCAATTAAGACAGGATCTTTAGTCTAGCACGCAAGAACTCAGGTGACCACAACTCACCTTGTTCATCTTATTTTAAGAAATGACCTCGTTGGAAGTCCACTCCTCAAATCTACTATTGTTCTTAACATCCTCCTGGATCCCTAGTTAAACTACGTAACTATGTAATTCTCTTTAGATAAGGATGTATATCACTGGTTCCTAATTATTTATGTATCTTTTTTCTAACTCTAAGGATTAGCATAAACGCTCAGTAAATGTTTGCTGAATTTATTTGGTGGACTGTTTTGAGGTAGAGTAAAGAAAAACTTCATACAATGAGCTAGCAAAACAGGAGGATAATTAAAACATTAGGATCGAAGACAAGGAGATGCTGCAAAAATGCCAAATGGACGGTTCAACATAATTGCCTGAGTTTCAATTGTGGGTCTAAGCCTCCCAGAAGCCAATAGGAAAAATAAAATAGGAATTGTCTTTGTTCTTATCAGAGGAGGAAAGCAGAACAGACCTAACAAAGTTTATTCTTAGCACGATTCCGAAAGATAACTCTCAGCAAGGGATTCTATAAGGAGAAATGCAATCAGCATTTCACAAGAATGGCAATTGGAAATTGCTTCTAACCATGCCTTCCCCCCAAAATGGTGATGGTCACATTCTTTATCTCTAATTTACTGCGAACCAACAGCTGATCAACAAATGCCATTGGTGTTGACAATCCTGGTTCTACTCCCATATTGAAGCACAAAATCCTTTTCTGAGAACACCCTCCCTTCCATTAGCTTCAGGTTTGGAAATCTTATCCTTTCTTCTAGGCTCAGTTCAAAACTCATGCGTGACTTCCACAAAGCCTTCCTTCAGCATGCAGATGTTCTTACTCTGCATCCATGTGATAGTTACATATAAGAGATTCTCCATTCTTGTCTAAATAGTGCCTTAAGGTTGTTCAGTTAGCGGGCCTTTCTCTTCAATTCGATGGGATGGTATATTAAAGATGGCTGCGATTATTTTTGCTACTTCTGCCATTGAGAGGAAGAGTTAAATTATCCTCTCATTGAATCCGAGCTGGCTTTAGTGACATGCTTAAATGACAAAATATGGTGGAAATGACCTTATGCCTATTCCAGTCCTATCCTCTCAAATACTTGGCAAGTTTTGTCTTGCCCTCTTGGAACTCGGGGTTGCCGTTCTGTGGGCAGCCTAAGCCACATGGAAAGGTGAGGTTGGTGTTCTGATCAATAGTCCCAGTTGATCCCAGCCTTCTACCCATCTCTGTCAAGGACTAGGCATGTGATGAAGCTGTCTTGGACCCTCTAGATCAGTTTATCTGTCCACTGGACACCACCAAGTATGCTCCACCAACATTCATTCCCAGATGAGTCCTGCCCAAATGCCTCACCAACAAAATACTGAGATCCCACTCATGAAATGTTAGTTGTTTTAAGCCACTTAATTTTGGGGGTGGTTTATTATGTAACAATTGATAGCAAATCACAATCATCCTGAGGCTGAAATAATGTATTCTACTTCATTTATTTCAACAAATCACCTTGGAGTATCTACCATGTATCAGGTGCTATTGTAGGAGCTGGAGATACAGTAAAATGAATAAGACAAAATCTCTGCCCCTTTTAAGCTGACATTCTAGTGGGGAAGATGGGCACCGAACATGAAAACAAATAACATTACTTTTGTAATATCCAAATTGCCAGGGACAGTGCTAACTATAGAAAGTGACAAATAAATGCTATACTTCTGTGTTCGTACCACACAGCTAAATGTGTCATTCTCAATTTTACCTAAAACAAAAGAACAACAACAACAAACTTAAGGGAATCCAAGTATCTGGAAGACTAAGTTACTAACAAGACAAGTCAGATAAGCCAGAGAAGTTGATAAACAACACATTTCTGGAACAATGGGTAAAATGAAAGGATGTTTACCTGTGTCTCCAAAGCAGTGTCTCTTTTGCCTGTGGAGTCCTAAAACTTCTATTACGAAAAAGGGGGCAAAGCCCCAGGTTTTCAGAAATGTAGGTTATTCCCTAACCAGGGTAGAACGTATTGCTCCATAAAATGTCAACATCAAAACAATATAGAAAAAATAATTACAGACAGAGTTAGTGTTGTAAGCTGATAAGGACCAGATGGTCTTTTGTATTTATGGTTTTCCTTGTGCATACAAATGCTTTGGGGATCTAATTAGCCTTCTACAAAACTCAAACTGGGTAATTACTATCATTATCCCCTTTTCAAATAAATCTGAAGTCTAAACTGCAATTATGTTTTTTATCTTACATTTGGTATTCACACATTTTAAGAATTGTTCTTTGCCATCTACTCGGAAAACTTCTTCACATGGACCAAAGTAAATAAAGTGCAGGAGGATGATAAAAAACATTTTTTAAAAATGGATCACTCTGTTCGAGGCCAGTGCTGACACCCACTGACGCGCTTTCTAGGCGAAAGTCCTGTTTCTGTCACATTTTCACTCCAATCAAGAATAAAGTCCCATTCCCTGAGACTTTATATTTCCACTTATGCTTTGCACAGCAAAAGAGAAGAACTTCTACGTGGAGGCATAACCAGTCACGCACCAGTCACGGATTCTCTGCAAGATGCAATGTGGCAGCCATTTCAATTAACTTCCAACTCTGCCCCCAAAGTGCAATACCTGGGCTGTGGGAAAGTAGCAATGCACATAACAAGGCTGCTATGTCATCTTTATTGGATTTTTGGCCTCAGGACAGTCAAGTCACATGGTAACAACATCTCTGCACTGCAGGGCGAAGGAGACGTAATCGCATGCTAGTGAATTCATAATGGAGAATTCATCAAAATCTATCTCCAGTGAGAGGTCAGTGAGAAGGGGGGTTAGGAAGCGATCGTTTTATTTCAGGTGCAAGGCCAAAGATTAGAGGTTATTGGGGAATACATGTGTCTTCCTTGACAGGACAAACCATGGGCAGTGACAGGTATCCGAAATCACCTCTTCTGCAATAGCTCCCAGCGAGGAGGGTCAAGAATACGCAGAACGTCTGGCTGACATCTTGAAAGGTAGCATCCTGATGACTGGTCCAGAGGGCAAACTCCAAAAATAGTTGAGAGGGAGAAATCCAAGTGATAAACTGAAGGTGAGTTGGGTGCTTGGCTCTGGGGAGGCACTTTACTACAGAGGGATGCTAGATGTCAACGCGGGCTTCAGGGGTGCCCCACCCCCACCCCTGGTCTGCCTGACAGAAGGCAGGCTCTAAGGCTGCTACCTTGGCCCTCCACCCCAGAGACCGCCCTGAGCTGACCTGGCAGGCAGCAGCTCAGGCGCCCAAGGCACTCACAAGGATGGCTGCAAGGTCAGCATGTTTTCCTCCCTGACAGGATCACCATAACTTCACAGCTCACTGACAAGAATCTCGGAGGCATGCACTCATTCTTCCATTCATTCAACAAATAGTTCCTAGGCATCGACTTAATGCTATGCCATATGTAAGGTGATTTATGCAAGCTTGGGTGTCAAGAAAACATTGGCCTTACAAACACCATCGTCCGGTTCCCACCGTAAAAGGCGTTAGAGACCCAGCCCAACACGGTGCCAGGGTCAGAGTGCATGGAGCGGGGCTGATGGCCTGGAAGGGTGTGTGCACAGCAGTGGGATGCCTTCTGCATCTTGGGCTTCTGGGCCAGCCCGGCGTGCTCACAGCTGCGATCGTGATTGGGGGATTTGTAATGCACCAGACTCTATGAGTTCACGCAACTCCTTATAATAGCACTTTAACATTTGTCCAGCAATGTTTATCTTGTATCTATACCACCATCATCTCTTGTTGGAAGCATGGAAGATGGTATTCTTCTAATTTTACAGATGCACAAGACCAGTCGCAGACATTGAGGGCCTTGGCCAAAGCCATACAGCAAGTAAGAAGCCTAAGCAGGACGCACACCCAGGTCTTTGCACTATAAACCCAGATTTTCCAGACACTGCACCGCTAATGGGGGCTTTTGCTGAAGCCTCTGAACAGAAGTTTGGGTGCCGAGGCAGCTTGCTGCAGGGTTTTTTTGCTGACTTAGGCTGTTTGACATCTCGAATGTCCCTCCTGCCTCTGAGGTTGAAGATCCAGAGTCCAGGAATCTGAGTCAGGACAGGCCCAACATGTCTGAATTCATTAACCCACAACCTGATACAGCAGAAAGAGCCAAGAATTTCAGTCGGCAAGCACAGGTTCAGTCTTAGCCTGGCCCAGGAGAGCTTCATCAGGTAACTTAACCTCTCTGGGACTTGGCTTCCTCACAGGTAATCATACCTGAGGGTAGGTAGCAATTGGTAGTAAATCAGTAAATCATAAGCACCCTGCTGCTGACATCATACAATTCGTACCACCCCACAGGGCCACTATGAGGATGGAATCGATAACACACAGGTGCAAAGCCTGGCACAGAGTAAGGGTTAATTTTGTTCCTCTCTCCATCAGACTCTCAGGTGGGTTTTGTTCTCCTCTGTAAAGGGGGAGGAGAATGTTCTTAAGAGGTCCCCCCATGGAAATATCCCTGGAACTCTAGGCATCTAGGGAAAGCCTTGTTCTGGCTCACTGGCAGGGAAGGTTCCAGAAGGAAATGCCAGGTATCATGAAGTCTGCTGCGTCCCAAGGAGTGAAGTGAGAGAAGCCATGGCCCAGGGCCATCCAGACATGTTCAGCCAATCCTCAAAGAGTCAGTACTGCTTCACTGCATGCCCCTTATTTAAAGATGTGAGGGAAAGGGGAAAAAATAATAGCAACCATCTCTGCAATGTGATCAGCATTTCTTGTCGGTTTAAATATAGTCTCAGTTCTCTGGTTAGAATGAAATCCAAATAACCTTCTAACATCCGCTGAGCAGAGTGGGCTTCCTGCCAGTCAGGGGGTTGTGTGAGGCCCCGGACAATAATTGAGATGACAGTCCAGTTTTGCACGGGAGGTTCAAGTATCCAATTGCATCAGCTCTGTGTCCTGATGGTGATGCACCCTGTCAACATGCTGGGTTTTGCTGAAAATAACTGAGGGGGCAGGCTGGCCTTGCTCCTGCACGAGGGTCTCCTTGAGTTGGGGTCCACATTGGCCCAAAGGCAGTCATGGTATATGATGAAGATGGGAAAAAGGATGAAGTTTACAGCCAGGGTGGATCTGGAGGGAACCTTTTCTCTGCCTGCATACTATGGCTGCCTCAGATCGGTTCCTGAGTTTCACAAGGGCAAATCACAGACTCATAGCCCCTGTATCAGATCTGTGCATCTCATGCCTTTCTATAGCTGCTCCCACTTGGGAGGACAGACATGTGGTCCCAGCTGGACTAGTGCCTTTCATAAGAATTCAGTCTTCCTCCAAGGACTCAAAGAGTGTGTTTTGTGATCTTCTTTAACCCCATGTTTTTCAGATCTCAGCATCTCAGTAGTAATCAGTAGGTTGAGACACTTTTTCAGTCAACTTAACAGCTATCTTATTTGTGCTTTAATGTAGTAATACACGTCACTGCCAAACTGAACACAAATGATAGAGTAACAGAATGCTTATAACGGGTATGAAGAATGGGTTAGAATGTGGATATACTAGGTTGAAGGCTGGCTCCCCAAAAGTTAGGTCCATATCCTACCCCTCAAAATATGTCCAGGGGACCTTATTTGTGAAAAGAATCTTTGCAACTATAATGAAGGATCTTGAGATGAGGGGCGCCTGCGTGGCTCAGTCGTTAAGCGTCTGCCTTCGGCTCAGGTCATGATCCCAGGGTCCTGGGATTGAGCCCCACATCGGGCTCCCTGCTATGCAGAGAGCCGCTTCTCCCTCTCCCACTTCCCCTGCTTGTGTTCCCTCTCTTGCTATGTCTCTCTCTGTCAAATAAATAAACAAAAATCTTTAAAAAAAAAAAAAGGATCTTGAGATGAGATCATCCTGGCTTACCTGAACCTTAAATCCAATGACAGGTGTCCATATAAGGAAAAGGTAGAGGGAGATGTGAACCACAGGAGGGAGGGCCATCTGAGAATGGGGGCAGAGATCAGAGTGATGTAGCCATAAGCCAAGGAGCTCTGGGAACCACCAGAAGCTGAAGGAAGCCAGGGAGAATTCTCTGCTAGAGCCTTCAGAGAGAACATGGTCCTACCACACCTTGCTTTTAGACCTCTGGCCTTTAGAACTATGGAGAGTAAATTTCTGGTGCTTTAAGCCATCAGATACGTGATAATTTGTTACAACAGTCCTTGGAAGCTAACACAGTATGTTTATAACATGTATATGTTCAATCTATATTTATGTCTCCATCTTTGTCTGCCTAGTATACATGTGTATTACATGGTGAATGTGTTGATTTATCACATAGGATATAAATTCTTCATCACCCTGGCTGGCATGAGGGGCTGAAAAAGAAGAGGTTGTATCCCACTGACCAACCACATTCTACAGCTGAGGCTTATGTGGGGGAAAGAACTAATTACATTGGGGCTCTAAACTGGGAATGGAGTAGAAAGAAAATAATATAGGGCTATCTTTCATTCAGAAAGAATCATTAAATACTAAACTAGCTTAGGCTACCTAAAAAAATTTGAGCTAGCGATATTAATAAAATATACATTCAAATGCAAAGGTGTAGTATGCTCAGTATTCAAAGACAGATGTGGCATGAAACATAGAGTAATGGTTCATATCATCTATTTTGCAATCCTGTGTCCTTATTTTATATGAGAATGAATTTAGAGTAAAACTTTCTTATATATTTCTAACCTGTTCTATAAATAACAATAAAATAAATAGCCATAATGTTTATAATTAATAATCACTGAGCATTTACTATGATTCTGGCACCAGGGGAAACCATTTATGTATATATCTCGTTTACCAAGTCCAAGTAGAATTCCCGCAAGGAATGTAGCATTATATCTGTTTTTCAGATACAGAAGCAAATGTCATGTTTAGTGAGATGAAGGGACTCACCCAAGCTGGTATTTGTTATAACAAGTAGGAGTGATAGGCATCTGCCCCTCAGCTGTTAGGCTCCAAAGCTCCTGACCCTAACAAGTACATAGCAGGCCTGCGGGCAGGTAGAGCTTAAAATCTGTTACAGAATTCTCTTGTGCACTCATAGTCGGTGACAGGACCCTGATGTGGTCTCTCCAAACTCCCTGTCCCAATTTATTTGCAGACAGAAAAGGACAAAAAAAAAAATCACAATACTAAAATGAAGACTTCCAGCAATGGGGAGGTATTAGAGAGATGAATCGAGTTTGGACAGGGGGAGTGGTGGAATGGACATTCCAAGAAGGAGGGATATGGAAGTGGAGTGTGCAGGCATGGCGGGAGTCTGTCCTGGCATCGACCATGGAAGCTTCCAATGCCAAAGTCATGAGTCTGAGTATAGCCAGGTCCTTTCCTAGAAGATGATTAAACTTCCACTCTAGAAAACACACTTGTAAAGTGGATAAGTGTGAGTAAAATCCATGTAGCTCATAAGGCAAAGTGGTAATTCTCAACAGCAACAGAGTCTACCTGTAAATAAACACCACTACTGGCTGGAAAAGAACTGAAGAGTATAATATATTCAGAAGCAGAAGTCTCCCCACAACCCTCCACCTCCAAGGCCCTCAAACTCATCCTCCTTTCTGGTAGAGAAGATTCACACAACTCTTAGACATTTCTGTTGCAGGGTTATTTCTATTTTCAGGTATATCATCAGGTACCATGCCCTGACATCTAATGGCTCCCAGCACAGTGGGGAGGCCAGGTGGGTTAGGGAGGGAGAGGGAGAGAGAGAGAGGAAGGAAGATGGGGAGGGGGAGAAAGAGAGAGGGAGAAAGAGAAGTGATACTGATTTAATTTTTTAAATTGTTTTAACTTCCAGTTAGTTAATGTAAATGTTATATTCATTTCAGGCATACAATATAGTGTTCAACCCTTCCATACATCACCCAGTGCTCCTCACAGCAAGTGCCTTCCTTAATCCCCATCACATATTTCACCCATCCCCCCACCTACCTCCCCTCTGGTAACCACCAGTTTGTTCTCTATGCTTAAGAGTCTGTTTCTTGACTTGCCTCCCTCCCTTTTTTTGTCCCTTTGCTTGTTTGTTTTGTTTCTTATATTCCACATATGAGTGAAATCGTATGGTATTTGTCTTTCTCTGACTTATTTCGCTTAGCATTATACTCTCTAACTCCATCTGTGTCATTGCAAATGGCAAGTTTTCATTCTATTCTATGGCTGAATAATATTGTGCTGTATGCATGCACGTGCACGTGCGCGCGTGCACACACACACACACACACACACACACACACATTTGTCCATTCATCAGTTGATGGACACTTGGGCAGCTTCCTTATCTTGGCTATTGTAAATAATGCTGCAATAAACATAGGGGTGCATATGTTCCTTTGAATTAGTGTTTTTGTATTCTTTGGGTAAATAGTAGTGTGATTGCTGGATCAGGGGATAGTTCTATTTTTAACTTGAGGAATCTCCATACTGTTTTCCACAGTGGCTGCACAAGTTTATATTCCCACAAACAGTGCATGAGTGTTCCTTTTTCTCCACATCCTTGCCAACTCTTGTTGTTTGTTGTATTTTTAAAGACTTTAGCTATTCTGATAGGTGTGAGTTGATATCTCATTGTAGTTTTGATTTGTATTTCCCTGATGATGGGTGATGTGGAGCACCTTTTCATGTGTCTATTGGCCATCTGTATGTCTTCTTTGAATAAATATCTGTTCATGTTCTCTGTCCATTTTTAATTGGATTATTTGCTTTTTGAATGTTGAGTTTTATAACTTGTTTATATATTTTGGATACTAACCTTTTATTGGATATGTCACCTGCAAGTATCTTCTCCCATTCTGTAGGCTGCCTTTTAGTTTTGTTGATTGTTTCCTTTGCTCAATAGAAGCTTTTTATTTTGATGTCATCCCAGGAGTTTCTTTTTGCTTTTATTTTCCTTGCCTCTGGAGACATAACTAGAAAAAAGCTGCTATGGCCAATGTCAAAAAGGTTACTGCCTGTGTTCTCTTCTAGGATTTTTATGGCTTCAGGTTTCACATTTAGGTCTTTAATCCATTTTGAATTTATTTTTGTGTATGGTGTAAGAAAGGGATCCGGTTTCTTTCTTTTGCATGTTGCTATCTAGTTTTTCCAGCACCGAGGAGTGATACTGGCTTTTTCACAACCACACTGCAGAGCTATTTGCTGAGAACTACAGGTTGCTGTGGTGCCATGTGAATTGCAGGAAGAGGTCTATCCATCATTCTGTGTATTCATGATCCTTAGAGTAGAACTTATTAGATCAGAACAATTAGGTTCATTTGTTCCCCAACAGAAAGAGAACGGGGGCAACATTAAAGACAATGTCAGAGAATCTCGCTCTGGAGTAGCAGACACTAAACCTGAAGCTCCTGAGATTCTGTGATGGCAATTGCTGTGATGGCATTGCTGTTACTATCTCTCACCCCCACGTGCATATGCTGATTCACATATTAGGAGGGTGGATTCCAGGACGAGAGGGGATTTGATCAGGAAGGTACTCTGTGCCCCAGGCAATTAGCATAAATATACTTACCATGTTACAATAGCTAATTAATGAGATAATCTGAAGAAATGTTGGTACAGGGGGAATAAAATGTTGTGTTTGGGAGTATAAGATCTGCACCTTCTCAATTTGACACAGTTTATGTCCTACTAGTTGGGGGTCTAGGAGATTAATAATGAATCAATGAGTAAGTACCATTATAGTCTGAAACATACTAATGTCACTACCAGACCAATCATCATTGAGTTGCTTTAGTGTATCAGGTTGAACTTTGGGATGAAGGATTAAGGAGTATTAGAAACCAGGTATGCTGTACACAATTGGTTAAGTTTCCCTTACTCCTTCATGTAGATAATCCAGGAAAGCAAAATTCACATCAGAATGTCTTCATGACTTCTGAAAACTGTTATTGACACTGACATTTGCGGTGATGCATGTTAACAGGTTTCCAATTCAACTGCCAAGTCAACAGTGGGTCCAAATGTGTACAAAGAGGTAGAAGAAACCAGACTTCAGAACTGATGTTTGCTTGGATTTACACACCACAGTGCAGAACATCGCTTTCCTTATTTATAAAATATGAACTCCATGAAGTCCAAACTTATGAAAAGGCATAACTTACTCCATTCAGTTAGAGGTAAAGGGAGAATCACAGAGATGTTATCAAGGCTGACAGTCACCATGGGGCACACTTGAGACCTTAGCACAGGCAAACTGACATGGAAACAAGAGTTAAGAATGCTCAAGAACCAAAGTTCTGTGTTAGGATTCTGATTACCTTATGGCATTGAGGTCAAGATCATGTTCAATAGATCATGAAAAGACATAGGAGTTCAGGGTCATGTATACACTTGCATATACATGCCTATTTGTGGTCCATATTATTTAATGTAGCTTAAATTTAATAGGCAAATAGCCACCTTATCACCTAGTCAGATGAGTACCTCTCAACCTTTCAGAAAAGCATTTTAGTGATATCAATTGCAAACCGAAGACAATAAAATATAACGAGATTCCTATTTTCACATGACTGTGATCTGTGCCACCAGATGTGCCAAACATCACATGAAGCACATGGACTTCCCAACCCTCAACACTACCTGTTACCTGAAGGAGGAATTTGCAATATATTAAGGGAAAAAAAGGTAATATTCCTCCAACATGC
Organism: Zalophus californianus; assembly: GCF_009762305.2. NCBI lineage: Eukaryota > Metazoa > Chordata > Mammalia > Carnivora > Otariidae > Zalophus > Zalophus californianus. The sequence continues at coordinate 39,735,519 of NC_045605.1, forward strand.
AGCTTTTTTTTTTAAATTGCAGGTTTTGCTCAGAGTCACATTTATTTCCAGTTGCTTCCTATCCCTGACATGCTAGTTCATTTATATTAAAAACAAAAGCTCCATGTTCAATAAGGAGATACCATTATCTAGACACATAATAGAGTTTGAATTATTTCCACGGTATAGAAAATATTCCGAAGCTCAGCAAGGTAAGATAAACCCCATTATTCACAGGTACCTTGCTCTTGGTTTCTTGGGAGATTTTCATAACCACATGGAGGTGAACACTCACAAAATGCCTACAGCTCTTATGGTGCTTAACAACATATGCTGATACCAGACAGTCAGTTACTCGGCTCCCCAGTGAACATGAAAATTGTGTTGTTATTTGTCAAGCCCTGCTGTGAGGAAAGCATTGGTGACCCCAGTGCCATTCGTGAGAGATATCATACAGTCATCATCATTTTTTGCAATGATTCATTGCAAAAGTGAGAGAAAGTAACAATCTTTCCAGCAAGATAGGAGGCAGGGTACATGGTCATTATTTTGTTGTTAGTAAAACAAACGTCTTTACTCTCTTTTAAGATGACAGGACAACAGATTTGGATGGGGCTTTAAGAAGAAAGGACGTGCAAGAAATTTGGTATTTTGTCTTACTAGGATTCAGGGAACGTTGGTTGTTCAATCGAGCATTCCATACCTCACACCACCTACTCAGCAGGCTGTCAGCTTCACCAGAGCAGAGGCTATCTTTTCCTTTTCATGTCTCTTGCTTGGTGCCCTATCCCTTTTCTCACTTTGGTCCTGACTCTCCCAACATCACACCTGGCTCTGAATATGTGGACTCAGTAAGGGTTTGCTGTAGTTGAAGGAGAGATCCTTTGAATGCTGACAGAAATGGCCAGGTTGGAGAAATCACTCTGAGGAGAATATGTGGAATGGGTTGGCACATGCTGAGTTTGCTGTGACAGCCAGATGCCCAAGTAGAGAGGCTAGAAAGGACGACCACTGAAGTCCTGGGTGATACTGATATTTGTAGCCAAGATAACTTAATTTTACTCAGGAATGGTCAGTAAGGCATTTGAAGAATGAAAAGGATACAGCTGAAATGTCATTGTGGTTCTTCGAGAGAAAAAGGCTTATGAACAACCCAGTTTGCACCCTTTACCCAAACAAAAGGAAGAGGTTCAGAAGCCTGAAGTCTGTCCGGTTCAAGCACAGTCTTCAGTGAATTCCAAATTGTGCTATCAATAGAAACCCCAAGAGCTGTGTGAATCTTGCTGACTTTATTATTTTTTTTTTATAACTCAATGATATCACCTTCATTGTTGGATCTTTGTTTCTCAGAAACTAGTACATGCCCAAGGATGCTTGTGAGAGCCACTAAGACTCACTGCCCAATACTTAGGATGATCTAATTGTTTCAATTCTACCTGAACCTCTCCAAGCCATAGTTGGCCCTGATGCAGTAAGTGCTTTAAGAAGATGTGATGACTAAAAGGAATGGTAATTTCTGAAGAACCCTGACAGGAATATGGATTATGGATAAGGTAATGACAAGCCTCTGATTTATAAAAAGAAGAGTCTCTGGTTATAACTTAGCTTCACCTTTTGCTGCTCAATCATGTATCACGACCAAAGTCAAAGGACACCTTTGCATCTTTTAAGAACAAAGAGTCCTCTAGGTACCGCTTAACATCTGTCTCTAAGGCTTTGTTACCAAACACCCGGTGACCCAATACACTCTTCCTAACGAAATTATAGCCACTTCATATTGAAATATTTATTTTGAGCTGTAAGACAGAACACTTTTCTCCAACGCTTTAATCTTCCCCAACACAAAAGACTGTAAGTATTTAAGTCACTCTAGTTACATCAAAAGAGAATAATCAGTTTCTGTTCAGTACTAGCTGAGTTAAATAGCAGCTCTGTTTCCAGAAAGATAATGTCAAAAATTAGAGCGAAAACAGCAGGCATTCTGGGGAATTTAACTGTTGAACAAATGGCTGGAAGGTGCTTCAATTTAAATAAATTTTTTAAAATTACACCCTGACTCTTTCTCCATATATAATTAAAACATAATGCTGAAGACTCATCAGACAGTGATTCCTGATATTTTAATAATAAAGTAGAACGCCCTCATGATATGGCTTACTATGAAATACATGTGAAGGGACTTTGGATTAAGCCAATTCCAGTGGAAAACTAACAACAGCATCCAGTAAAAGCCTGGTTCAACGAACTCTTCCATGTGATAGATTCCTCAATATCAATGACATGAAAATGTCCTGCTGAAGATTTTGTCTTCAATAGTCTGCTGGGGAAGTGGGTCAGAATGACAGGGAGAAGAAATCTAAGCGTCATGGTAGGCTCACTTGGGGACAAACTCTGTGAGGGTTGAGGCACAGACATGCGGTACAAAGACTGCCCAAGAAGTGCTTGTATCTCCCACTCAGGCTGCCATCAAAGGACCGCAGACTGGTTGGCTTAAACAACAAAAATGTATTTTCTCACAGTTCTGGAGGCTGGAGGTCTGAGATCAAGGTGCTGGCAGATTCTGTTTCTGGTGAGGACTCTCATCTTGGCTTGCAGATGGTCGACTTCTCACTGTGTCCTCACACGGCCTTTCTCCAGTGCCTGTGAGTGGAGAGAGCACAAGCTCTCTGGGGTTTCCTCTTATCAGGGTATTAATCCTACCAGATCAAGACTCTACCTTATGACCTCATTTAACCATATTACCTTCTTGAGGCCCCATCTCCACATTGTGTCACATGGAGAGTAGGATGCCGACATATGGGTTGTGAGAGAGCACACACATCTAGTCCGTAATGCTGCGCATCTCATTCCTGTTCTGTGTGGGGTGCCAGGTCCTCGGAGTGTGTATGACTGGCCCCAGCTGGAGAGGGCCTGAGAAAGATCTCCCCTGGCTTGCTGAGGCCCTGGAGAGCCCTGCAACTCTACTCCCTGGGGTCGATGAGCAATACACAATTCAAGGATTAGAAAATGAAACTTGTTTTTTTTTTTTTTTTAAGATTTTATTTATTTATTTGACAGAGAGAGAGAAAGGGAGAGCACAAGCAAGGGGAGCAGCAGACAGAGGGAGAGGGAGAAGCAGTTTACCTCCTGCTCAGCAAGGAGCCTGACACGGGGCTTGATCCCAGAACCCTGGGATCATGACCTAAGCTTAACCAACTGAGCCACCCAGGTGCCCCAGAAAATGAAACTTCTGAGGAAAGATCAAAGGAACATGAATTGTATAGCTGACAGAAGATAGAGATGATTGACTGCTAAGCTTCAATACAGGAAGAGATACCACGCACAGAATTCTGACCAGCAATTCCCTACTGCTAAGGGTGTGTGTGTGTGTGGGGGGCAGCCAGGAGAAAATAAGCATAAGCTACAAAACTGGTAGAGATTTGAATGAGATATAATGGAGAGAGCCCTTGACAGTACAAGTTTGTTGCCTGACCGTGAGGATTACAAGGTAGGAAAACAGATCATAAAGGGGGACTTGAGCTCTCAGGAGGTGTAAGAAATAGGCAGGGGTCCAGAATGGCAGGAAGAACTAGTGGTAGGTCAGAAACAAAACAGAGTCTGTTATGCCAGCTCTTATCTAAGACACTGTCGTACTGAAATGCCATCTATTTAAGACTTTACTGTTAGGATCTCGGCATTTCCAAATCTGTCCTGGACTGTGCAGGGCTGCCATGGTCAAGAAGATGGCTGTTGATAATATTCTAGAAAGCAGGGAACAGAGGGCCTCAATTCCTTGGCAGAGGTATAAAAGGTTATGGGTATACCATGATCATTACATGCTCTTGTACCCGTCTCTGTTTTAGTCCAAGCTCCCTGAGAGAAGGAACAGTCCATTTAATGCCTGTATTCACAGCACTTGGCACAGTACTCCATATATCCAAAGAGAAATCTATCTTTCCCTCTGGGAGTAAAAACAGTGACCCCTACAGGCAGAGGATGAACACAACTGAACCCTGACATGTTCAATTTTACTCCATTTTTAACCTTGCGCATTGAAGATCTCTTTGGGAAAACACCATTGGAAACGAGATCACCAGATCAAATTCCTATTTATCAAGTGATATATTTCCTTGTTTACCTCCAAGGCTAATAAGCAGCAGGATGAGCAAAAGCCTGATAGAACATGGTTTGCTGACCAATGTATTCTTTAAAAGGGGGAGCTATTCATTGCCTTTCATCCTTATGCCTAAAAATTAAACCTTTTGTTCTCCTTCCCCCATGTCAGTCTCCCAAATCTGAGCACAAAGAGAAAGAATGACACACTGTGGAACCATTCAACGTTCTATAGACTATGTTGACCCTCCACTCAATCGTTGATGTTTGTAGAGTTCACAGGGGCATTATCCTGATTTTTAGGATGCTGGAAAATGAAGTATGCATTTAAAGTCACTCTCTGAAAACACATTTGTCTTATCTTGGTCTGGAAAATCTAACCATCACATTGACTATTATCTAGAAATACCCATCAGACAAAAAATGGCTGTCTGAGACCACATGGAGCCACGACTCCCTTATATCCAGCCTGTAGAAACTCTCTCTTTTAGATTAAAAACTCTTGACCCATGAGGGATTAAAACCCCCTCAACTGTCATCCTCTTATGGAGTGAAAAGTTCCTTTTGTTCGTGAAGCTACTTATGTATAGAGTTGGCAACACTGAGTCTAGCCACAAATGTGTCATAAAGTATCAGAGAAAGAAAGAAAATAAGCAGAAACATATACAACTAATTTATTAAGGAAACCCAGTAAATTGTAAAAACAAAGATTTCAGCTAATTACGATAAGTGAAGGCAGCAGGGACAAAAAAAGGAAGGATGTGGAGAGGATGAGCTGGTAATGTGCCGTAAAACATAAGACACGTGCTCAGGGGCAGTACAAGTAACTGTATATACTTAGCAGGCTGGTGCTACCACGTGCTCTAAGACATGTGTTTCTCCAAAGACTGAGGAATAAGCACTTGCTTTCTGACCTTAGGCCCAGAATAGGAATTAACCTCTGATTACACAACCACAGTGAAATTTGGAAGAATAAATTTACAGGCCAGAAGGTGAAATCCCATCAAGGCTTCTCTGCCTCCTGCCTCTGAACCCGTAGCACATGAAACTTCCCTTATGACACTGATCAGGGGCCGTGTTCTATTATAGGAATTTGTGTACAGTTTTGTGTATGTCTTGTTTACCTTCTTGACGTCTCTCCTCCTGGGTGCCCCTGACGGAACCTGGCTCTTAGGTGGCCTCAGTTAATGCTTTGTGGAACAGAAGTGACTGCCTCGCTTTCAGGAGCAGTCAAGATGAGTTTAATAATGCTTTTTGAAGCCGATTTTCAGGAGCTGATTATTATCCAGTTGTTGCCTTAGCTCATCCCCCGGCTACAGCTCCTTCCCCAGTAACCCTCCTGCCTCTTGGCCATTTTGCCTCTCATTAGCGCCTTTCATGAAAGCCTACTGGGAAGGAAGAGAATGTGAAATTCAAATGACTGCCTATTTGACAGCAGGAAATGAGAGATAATACTGAGTGACTCAAGATTTTTACATTATCTGTAGGTTTAAATTATCCATACCATGCCTAGTCCTCATTAGCATGGATAGTCAAGGTCTTGCTAGAATGGTTCTATTTACAACATGGCAGGTAATGCAGCAAACTATCCTACATGTCTTCACAGATGTTCCACGTTGATGCTCTTTCATAAGGAGTGGCCGAAACCAAGAAAAACACTGCAAATAGAATCTTAAAAACAGCAGCTGTAAACACAGATTTTAAATGTCACCCATCACCCATGGCTGTACTAATCATCACTTACTCTGGTTGGCATATTTCCTCCAAGAAACTACAAATGCTTTTATACATAATGCAGCTATCCAGTTGAAGGGCCAGAAAAGCCAGCAGGTTTTACTGATGGTGACACAGAGTCAGAGGGAAGCTGAGCGGGTTCCATAATGTCGAAAAAGAAGATGGAAGCTCGCAGTGCTCCCAAGTCACCAGCGGATCGGGCAAGTGCCTACTGCCCCAAGCTCTGCTTTCCACCTGTGTGTGGTATATGGTAGGAACACAGAATGACGGCTTTTAATTTTTCTATGATATTTTATTACAGCAAGTATTCCTACTTTGTGAAAGGTCTAACAGGAAAATCAGAGACTCACTTGAGGAGACTGTGATAGTGACCCTCTATGACAGAGAAGGCCCAAGCCACACTGAGCAGGCCTGCGATTCACTGCTAATATGAATAGGGCAGGAAAGAATATACAAAACTGTAAGGTGGAGAGTGGCGGCAATGAAGCCACACCTTCTCTGAAGTTAACTTTGTCACTTTTAGATGAAATAGCTGGCTCTTTCAGTGGGAAGGAAAGATCCAGCTGACCTAGTTTGGTGCTCAAGGCCTAAAGGAAGGAAATAAATTGCAAAATTCTCAGCTTAATACCAATACCAACCTGGTTGCTGGCAATTTGGGGTTTAAACACTATAGCCCTCAAGCTCACTGCTTTATATGTTTGATCTGTAAGTAAGAATTTCCAAAGAAGCTGTGTGCTGGAAGGCTCATGCTTTCATTTATCTCACTCTATTGATCACCTGCCAGGCATTCAGCTAGATGTTGAGAATAGAGCATGAAGAAGCCATATTTTCTAACTTCACAGAGCTAACCATCCAACAGGGGTAGCGAGAACATAAATTCCTGCTAGCTATCTGGGAGAACCTGTTAGAAGATTGTCACAGGGGTAATAAAGGGCTGAAGTCTGGAGGAAACACACACACATACACACACATATGGAGAAAAATTGCAAGGATTTGGTAATATTTAATTTCGGCGGTAAGAAAAATTATATAAGGGTGAGTTCAAGTTGTTGGCTTGATTGACAGTGGGATCTCACCTGGAAGAAATGCTGTGCAAGGTTTAGTGAGGAAGACAATGGGTTCAGGTTTGAACAAGCTGAACGCAAGGAGCTTACAGGGCCTTAGGACACAGTGTCCAGGACATAAAGGTTATCTTTATGAATCTGAAGCTTAGGTAAGAGATGGTCAGGTCAGAGATACATCAACATATCTGGTACTTAAGCCATAAGAATGGATGAAACTGCTCAGCATCTGTAGGGAAATAAGATTAGAAGGCTGAGCATAATATTCTGGGAAAAACAACAACAACAACATTTAAGGATAGGATGAGGAATCAGAATCCACAAAGGATACCAAGAAGGAACTGTCAAAGAGGTAGGGGGTATGATTGGGCAAGAACAGTGTCACAAGCACCAAATGGAGAGAGAGTTCCAAAGAGGAAGTGGCCCACCATGCCCAGCGCTCCACAGCAGGCTACCATGCCACTGAGCTCTGCAGTTGGGAAGGACCACGGTGACCTTGGCAGAAAAACAAAAACAAAAAACAAACTTTCGCTGACATGAGAGGGATGAAAGCCAGACGGTGGAGGGCTGATGAGTGAATAGGAAGAGAGGGGTAAAAGGCAATGAGAAAAGATGAGCGTTCCAATACCGGACAGCACAGCAGAATTACCCAGGGAGCTTGCTAAAAAAGAAACCAGATACCTGAGCCATACTCCAGATCTTCTGACTCAAAACCTGGAATCCATATTTTATCAGGCCCCCACCTCCAGTGATTCTGATGTAAAAGTTGGTTGGGAACAGTATACTATCCTTTCAAGACACATGGCCCCAAACAGAATGAGCGAGATAGGGCAGGAGTCTAATTTAGACGGGAGCTGGAAGCAGCGATCAACATGAGAGACACTCGAGCTTCTTTATAGGCTGGTGTCTCGGGGAGAGGAAGGAGAGGTCATGGTGCCAGGAGAGCAGAGGCAGAAGATCCTGGGCATGTGAACAGCTTATCACATAGTAAGAACTCAATAAAATGTTAGTTCTTTCTCCTTTCATTTTCGCATTTGAAGAATGAAATTTCTAGCAGAGTTATGAGTAAGTGAATTCTCTCACTGCTACCACATCTCAATTCATTTCCAGTTACACTGATGAATAAAGAATGACCAGCTTGTAAGGAAAGATCTGGGTGCATGCTACAAATTAATTGGGTCTGCTACAGAGTGCTGCAGTTTTAGTAGCATCTTATGTAAGAAAAGCTGTACATCCTTCCTCTTGTCACTATTTTAATCCTGAATGATTGAGAAGCCAAGCTGAGAGCAGAGTATAAGTTCGACTAAATTATGAAAAGAAGACCGGATGCACTTTTCCCTTCAAAAAAGTCTTTGATAGGATCATTTCGAGGAAGATCTCTGCAGTGCAGTGTGTGTGTGTGTGTGTGTGTGTGTGTGTGCGTGTGTGCATTCGCCTCCTCGTTTCAGAAGATCTGGCTGCTAAGTCACCACTTTAAATAATAGCTCCACACACATGACATCATAATAGTCTCCACAGCAACCGTGAGTGATATTACAAACCTGTCTGGGATTAAATGGGAAAGATAAGCAAGAAGACAAGACTGGACAATCTCCTAAGCAACAAATGCACTTTTTCCATGGAAACACCACCTTGTGGAAAAGAGATGGAAACACAGACAATAGATATAGGTACACAATAGTTCCTAAATACAGCATTTCACTAAGCACTCTGTCAATTGCAATTTAAAGAACATTCAACCTGTGAGAATAATCGCTGGAAGAAAAGCTTCCCCTAGTTTAATGTTTCAAGAGAGGCGGGCAGAGGCATTTTTCTTGAAGTCAGTCATCACATATCACAGCTGCTCACAAAAGAGGGCAAATGTGAATGGAGCAAGATATTAGGAAGCTTTCAGGCTTGCTTCACATTAAGAAAACGCTAAAGAACCGAAGCCAAACTTAATAAGCCAGATAAATTATGAATAGGTAATCAGCACTATAAAAATCCCCTTCTGAAGAGAACCGAGCTAGAGTCCTTTGAAAGAGTAAGCTCCCTAGTGAACATATGATAAAATTTACACTCCAAGACTTATTTAAACCCCAATCTTAGGGGCTATTTGCTAAACATGCCAATGACACAGGGCACATTCGCATTACTCGGAAGTTAAAAGCCCACTGCTGATGGCAGGCTAGGTGCAGACCCCATGCTGTGCCCTGGGCATCCAACAGCTGAACTGTCCCAGTCAACAACCAAATGAGGAAGAGTGTGACCTAATTCTTGTTATTTATCATTGATAAATTATTTTCCCACGTGGGCATCTCTATCCCTTCTTCCTTCCCCTCTCTTCACCCCTTTCAGCTATAAATTCCTAGAGATTTAGGAGCCATTTTCTATGATAAAAGTTGAAATCCCAGGGAGCGGTTTCACAAAGGACTGCTTCCACTCTGCCGACTGCTATCCAGGAGGGGTTCAGAGGAGGCAGCTGCCTCTTCCCAGCCCTCCCCAGCCCATCTCAGAGTCGTACCTCTCAGGTTGTATTTCTCTTCTGGAAAGCAACAGAACCTTCCCCTCTGAAGTAAGCCACTGACTTTATTTGCTCATCGAGGGCCACTGAAATCACTGTTTGTGTCTTCCTCACCAACCTTTATTTTATTTATTTTGTTTTTTAAAAATATTTTATTAACTTATTTATTTGAGAGAGAGAGAGAGAACATGAGCATGTGATAGGGGGTGGGGAAAAGCAGAAGGAGAGGGACAAGCAGATTCCCGGAGCTGGATCCTACAACCCTGAGATCATGACCTCAGCCGAAATCAAGAGTGGGACGCTTAACCAACTGAGCCACTTCCTTACCCATCTTTATATAAAGACGTTTCTCTTATTAATCTGTGACGAGCACTGATTCATGTTAACATGAGTTACATGCGTATCAAAAAGGACCCCAAAGATTCCACAGCATTCAGTTTTCTCTGAGGGCCTTTAAAAAGTAAGACATCAGTATATTACCTATCACTAATAAATGGGGATTTGCAGGCTGATTAAAATTCACAAGGTCAGGAAATCTATGCCTATTCCAACAATGTTGCAGCTTCATTAGTAAAACTCACTCATTTTCTTCCTAAGTATATGTCACTGGGTGAATTAAAAGTGTAGTCGTATCAAGTAACTCTTACCAGGATGGAGAGCATTAGTGATGGGGCGTCCTCTGTACCAGAGCAAGTACCATGCATAGTTCATGAGAAGTAAAATAAGCAACCTTAATATGTGGCAGAGCCAACGGAACAGAGGAGATCTGCCTTGACAGCCTTGTGACAGCCGTCCCATTTCCTCCACACTCTCCCTAGGGCTTTGTCCGCCTGGGGAGAAAACCCAAACCTCTTCACAATCATCCCAGCTCCTTGTGAAAACTCACTTCATTCCTCCATCAAGAGAAAGTTCCAGAACTATTGCCCGTTCATTCTGAAGCTGCCACATATGAGAAACTTGAGTGTCTTCTGGGATCTAATAATCAGCCCAATAAAGGACCCAAGCAAGTATGAGAAACAGAAGTCATCTGGCAAATGTACTCATTAAGGAAAGCCTAAGGTTCTTTTTTTGAAGAACCAAAAAATTGGGCTATGCCATGACAATGTCAAACTCCCTTTTCCTTGACCTAAAAACACTTTCTGCCTAGCCAAAAATAAAACTAAAAGATAAAAAAGATACACATACGTTCTTTTTTGGGGGTACCTCTCCTAAAAAGTCCCAGAATGTTCTTTTTCTAAATTTCCTGATCAACTCAGGGAATTAAACCAGGTTACCAAATTTAATCCCAACTTTTGAAACTACTATCTCAGTTGTCTTTCTTTAAAATGAACTCTCAATAACAATAATTTAAGCAAATACAACTCCAGTGCCTTTTTTCAGCTGTGGAGAAAAACGACCTTAGATACATCCAGTTCAGGCTTCAGGGCTGCTCCAGGGGCTATCATAAAAAGAGTTTTCCAGAGTAATACTTGGTCATTTTCCAAACCTCAGGCATCTTCCAGCTAATCCTCCATTAGGATGTCATTTGTTTGGTTCGCTTCAAAGCTCTAACTACTTTCTTGGATTTTTCTGAAAACAAGGAGTTATCTGTGGAAATCATTTTGTCAGGTAATTTGGCAAGTCACTTACCAATGCTCATCAATTTCAGTGCTTTAATCAAACCCAGGCAGTCCCTCTGCCCGATGTGATTCTCCTCTTTGGGTCACAATTCATCTCTGCCTTCGGCAGGACCCAATGTGTCAAAGTGACAGAGGAGAGGAATAACAGGCCTGGGGTAGCTAAGTATGCCTCCGGATTTGGGCAATACTGAGTATCCTGCTTTAAAACAAAACAAAACAAAACAAAACAAAACAAAACAAAACAAACCCAAAAATAACTGAAGAGCAGATACTTGGTTTACTGACTTAGGGGCTGACAATCTACCCATCCTACCTAGCCCCATAGAGCATCAAATGACCATAGCCAATGACAACACTGGGGAAAATAAAGAATCAGTTTGGTGTCTGAGTATATTTAACTGCTAAATTTGACAGCAACATCTTTGCTCTCTGGGCTATCGTTGCAGGTTTTGTTGGGGGCTCCAGCTGACAATATGATTGTGGAGAGCTTCTAGAGGCTGGTTTTGCTGGCCTCAGGTGTCATTCTCAGCAATGACAGCCACTATCCTGAGGAGGGGGGATTTGAAACATGGATTAACGTCATCCAAGAAGAATGTCTCTAACGCCATAGAATCTGACAGCCCATGTGTAAGCTGGACAGCCTGTGGTTTTTCCACAGCACCACTCCTTTAGGCACTGTCAGAAGACTAAGCCAATAAAGCCAGATAAACACAGAAACGAAGATGCTGCATAGGCATAAAGTAAAAGTTGCAAAAGCAAGCAGCTTCTGTGACTACCATACTATAATATATTTAAACAAAATGTGGCATGGGCAGAGTAGCATGAAACCAATTTCATCCCCTTACTCCGGCTCCCACCGAATCTCCTTCTCCTCATTCTCAGCTCATGGCTCCACATCCACTGCTATGGGTTGAATTATGCCCACCCCCAAAAAATATGTTAGGGTTTCAACACCTAATACTTCAAAATGTGATCTTATTTAGAGGTAGGGTCTTTGCAGAGGTTATCAAGTTAAAATGAGGTCATTAGGGTGGCCCCTCACTCAATAGGATTGATGTTCTTTATTTATTTATTTATTTTTTTTTTTAAAGATTTTACTTATTTATTCATGAGAGACAGAGAGAGAGAGAGAGAGGCAGAGGGAGAAGCAGGCTCCCAAGGAGCAGGGAGCCCGATGCGGGACTTGATCGCAGGACTCTGGGACTGTGACCTGAGCCGAAGGCAGACGCCCAACCATCTGAGCCACCCAGGCGCCCAGGATTGATGTTCTTTAAAAAGAGAGAAATTTGGATACAGAGACAGACATAGAGGAAAGACCATGAGAAAGGACAAAAAGGGAAGATGGCCGACTACACACCAAGGAGAGAGGCTTTGAACAGATCCTTCCCTCAGAGCCCTGCTGACTCCTTGGTTTCAGACTTCTAGCCTCCAGAACTACCAGACAATAAATTTCTGTTTAAATCATCCAGTTTGTGGTACTTTTTACAGCAGTCTTAGCAAACTAAAACACTCACCAAGCCAAACATTGACATTTCCTCTCTCACACACTCTCTCTCTCTTTCTATCTTAAGTGTGCGCACACATGTGCGCATGCTAACTAGGAGCTAATGACAAGGACAGAATTGCTCCTTACAACAGAGCACCTATGAGAGAGAGAGAGAGACAGACAGAGAGATTTTCAGACTCCGTTCACTTTTCTCTACCTCACTGTCGGATTTCAGTTCAGATCACATCGTCTTTCCTGGGGATCACCACCACAGGCCTCCAGCTGTTCAGCTGGCCTCAAATCTCACTGTCTTCCAATTCTCCCTGTTGCCAAGGTGGTCTTTCTACAACACAAATCTGTTTCTCAACCTTCAATGCATATGTCTTGGTGTCAGGATAGAGAAAGTGCTTAGCCTATACTCTGCGTGCCAGACCCTTCAGGATCTGACTCAGACAACTTCTCCTGGACTTTCATGTGGCTAATTTTACCTCCCTCAAATCCATGGGCCCAGACTTACCTGGTTTCCTAAACCTGCCAGGCTCATCCACCTCCATGCATTTTTTTTGTGTTGTTCTCTCTGCAGGGAACACCCTTCCCCTTATTCCTCACCTAGAAAATTTTGCCCAACCCCAGCCTGCTGTCATCGCTTCCAAGGACTTCTTTGGGAAACTTTCTCTGACCCCATTTGGGCTTAGTTCCTACCCCAAACTGTTCCCATAGCACCTATGCCTGCCTCTGTCAAAAGACTTACTAGATTGTACAGTAATAGGGTCTTGCTTGTGAACAATTTAGGAGCAGGGGGCATGTCTTGTGTGCCTTTGTATCCCTTTTTATGTAGCACGGTGCTGGGCACATAGTAAGACCTTCATACATATCTGTTCCATATGGCAGAAAGTTTCAATACTTAAAAGCAGGTGATACTAATTCTACAACACTCTAAGTGTTATAATTCCAAAATAATCACAGTATCTTTCTCCCCCCACCACAATTTTGTATGCTTTGTAAAGCAGTGATACATTATTTTACTCTCACACAATATTGATATGGCATATACCCATTCTCTTACAGTATACATAACAAAAAACCCGAGTTCACATATCCTCTGCTAATCCATCTGACTTAAGACTAATTAAGACCAATCTGGTTTAAGTCAATTCAGTGCAATTCTAACCAGCACATATGTATGGTGAGTCTTGCTGTATGTTGTACATTAAGGCACTGGAGGGTGTGGGAGTGAGGAAGGCAGGTGGTATGGGGAAGATTAAAAATACTAAAATGAATAAGACGAGATCCTCATCTTCAGTAAGCTCACGGATCATGAGGGAAGTGTACTTCCTTCTCTGCAATATTTAATTAGGCTGCTACGTGGAACCATGGAGGGTCAGCATGACAGAAACGGATTATATTTGGGTTCTTTTCTATGTTTTTAAGATGATGGCAGGGCTGAACACCAAGGCTTTCAAGAGCGAGTAGTGAAAGATACTCAGACTCCCTGGGACAGCCTTGTTATGTGAGGTGCCTTGAATCCAAACTTGTTGGGAGGCTGCTATTGGAGAGCACTCGGTCGGTGTCCTACAGATCACAGAACCACCCAGGAACAGGGCCGTAATTCTTTAAGAGGAAGCTTGTTCCCACAGCAAAAGCAGACATGCTTTTGCCGCCAAAATTCTTACAGGGAGTATCTGGGAAGAAGAACCTAATTTCAGGCAGAAGATTTAAACTCCTCTTTATTAACCTTGGTGGCTTCACTCTGCAAGTAGTAGGGCTCAAATGAGAACTCTATGTGACCCTGCTCTCGAGAAGCCCTCCCTCCTCTTCTTTTAGCTGATTGTTCACTACTTCTTCCTAAATCTCAGGAAAACAGGTCACGTGTAACTTCTGACGTGTGATGCTTCCACTTGAAGGTTGATATATAAATACACACAGCAGGCCTGCTTCTTATCACAAAGGAAAACCTCAAATGCTCAGGAGTCAAGACCGAGGAAACAGCAAGATGGATTCACAACCAAATCTCACTCGACAATGATCTCACCCTCTGTCTCTCTGTTTGCTTGTGTAAACACGTGGTGTGGTACATACTCTGCCGCCTCCAAAGAACTGCTCAGCAAGGAAGTTTGGGGTATACTGTCTATGACCAATAAATAATATTTAGCACAAAAGATAACTGCCTTCATACGAGATGCCAATCTCAGGAACTCTTTCATACTTAAGTTTTACCAGGTTTTTTAAGGTGCTGGGAGAAAACTAACCAGGGGCCACTGATAAGGACATAATTGTTACTTACAATAGAGGACCTCCTCAACAAGCCCCTAAATCCATGGATTAGGAAAATTTCAATACCTGAGAATTAGGTGGGTTATTAAAATGCAGATTCCTGGGCCACACACAAGCCAGAGCTACTGTGCCAAAATCTGATTTTTAAACAAGCATCCCAGGGGTTCTACAGATCAAGCTGTGAGAAACAACACCGACTATTCATTCAGGTTGGCTTTTAGTACATGCTCATACAAATTTAATGCCATTCTTATCATATGAACTCAACTCAAAGAACAGACTTTCGGAATCACAACATTCACACAATAGCATGGATTAAAAGGATGCAAGTAGAGGAACAATCCTGATCATTAATGGTAAAAGAAAGAAGATGGTCATGAGCTACATGTGTAACTAATGATGAATGTCACGAACTACAATTTGAAACTAATGATGTTGCAGCAGCATCTGGAGGGGTGAGCCAGCTCACACAGGGAAGCTTCTGCCAGAAGTCTTTGTGGGACACTTGATTCTCTCCATCTCCCCAAAAGAATTTATCTGGTTGAATGGGCTTCAACATCTCAAGGAGGAGGATTTGGGAATGAAATACAAGCCTGAAGGATAAGCAAGCAGTGCTGGTGACTTAATCCATTGGGAAACAGTTGTTTTTCAAAGATCTTAACACTAATTTTTCTTTTCTTCTGACATTTTGCATAAGACAGAGTTTTTCTGCTCTTTCCATTTTTCTTTGTTTGGATACTCTTGCTTCCCTGATGAACCTACAGCAGATGTAAATGCATTCTCTGGTTGACTGGGAAGGAAGCGTTCTGATAGGGATAAAAGGCAGAGTTAAATTTTGGGACCAAATCAGGAAGTAGTTTTCAAGATAAAGCCTTGATTTAGGATGGTAATTGTCATCAATTGCACATTTGTATCCATCCCCCCCGAAAACTGCTATGTTGAAACCCTAATGCCCAATGTGATATTTGGAGATGGAGCCTTTGGGAGATGATGAGGTTATGAGCACGGAACCCTCGTGATGGGATTAGTGCCCTTATAAAAAGAGACACATGAGAGCCTGTTTCCTCTCTCTCTATTGTCTACCTTGTGAGGATACAAAGAGAAGATAGCTATCTGCAAACCAAAAGAGGGCTTTTACCACACAATGAATCTGCCAGCACCTCGATCTTGGACTTCCCAGCCTCCAGAACCATGAGAAATAAGTGTTTGTTGTTTCAGCCGTCCAGTTCATGGCACTGTTCCAGAAGCCCAAAATGAGTAAAGCAGTGATGGAGGGAAAAACCAAAAAAAGAGAAAAGTCAAAGTCTTTGATGGAAATAAAACCAGTAGACTCAATCTTTAATTAAAAATGTAAGCTGCAAAAAAAAAAGTTTTTTTTTAAATAATTGGGAATAAAGCTATAGGAGAGTATACTGAATAAAAGAAAATGACTAAATTTTCCCTAATTACCTTAGGAGATGGTCTTATTGAAATTTGGTTAAAAAAAAAGCTAAGACTATTGCTACAGGAAGATACTGGAGAGAAAGGTGAAAAATTTTAAAACGTGGGCCTTAAGTCAGTATGAAATTTATACTATTGAGATTTCTATGTCAAACACACACTCCATAGAGCAACAAGGCAAAAGATCAACCAGGAAACAGAAGACTTGAACATCACTATAATGCAAATAGATCAAAGGGACACCTATATAGTACTCGGCAACAGATTTCCAGAACACATGGAACATTCTTCAGGATAGGCCATACAAAATTTGATAAATTTAAAAATATTAGAATCATGCAAAATATGTTCTCTCACCAAAATGGAATGAAATTAGAAAACAATAATAGAAGGAAATTTTGGAACTCCTTCTATATGTGGAAAATCACAGGGAAGATTAGAAATACTTTGAGATAAATGAGAGCAAAAGCATAACATACCAAAATGTATGAGATGAAGCTAAGGAGTGCCTTAAAAGGGAAATTTATAGCTGTACAGATCAATAACCTAAATTTCCTACCTTAAGGAGCTGGAAAAAGAAGAGCAAACTAAACCTAAAACCAGAAGGAAGGCAACAACAAAGATAATAATGGAAATTAACAAAATAGAGAAAAAAACAAATTGTTTTTTGAAAAGATCAACAAAATGGGCAAACCATTAGCTAGAGTGACCAAAAACAAGAAGAAAGAAGGCTCAAATTACAAAATTCAGGAATGAAATGGGGAGAGCACATTACTATTGAACTTACAAAAACAAAAGGGCTTATAAAGGCAAATTATGAAGATTTTCAAAAAATTTCCAAAATTAAAGAAAAAAAATAATCCCCCAAATAGATAACTTAGAACAAACAAACAAAAATTCCTTGAAGGAAACTACAAAAAACTGACACAAGAGGAAACAGGCAACCTAAACAGACCTACAACAATTATAAAGATTGAATTAATAATAATAATAATTAAAAAAAAACCCTCATAATAAATAAAAGCCCAATTGCTCCACTGATAAATTCTACCCAAATTCTAATTGCTCCATTGATGAATTCTACCAACATTCAAAAAGTGATGTAATACCAATCTTTACAAACTCTTCCAAAAAATATGGGAGAAGGGAAAACTTCCCAATTTATTCTATGAGGGTATTATTACCCTGATACCAGACCATCATTAAGAAACCATTTACCCACCTCTTTTATGAATATATTTGCAAAAACTCTCAACAAAATACTAGCAAATTGAATCCGGCAAAGTATAAAAGTGATTATGCAACATGCCCAACTAAGATTTATCCCAGGAATACAAGGTTGGTTTAACATCTAATAATTAATTAATAAATACTCTATTTCAATAGATCAAAGGAAAAATATCACAGGACCATCCTAATAGACTAAAAAAAAAGGGGGTTTGACAAAATCCAACAACCCTTTCATAATTAAAACACTGAACAAATTACGAATAGAAAACTTCCTCTACTTGATAAAGGGCATCTATAAAAATGCCTCACAAACTAACACAATACTTAATGGTGAAAGACTAGATGTTTTCTTTCTAAGTTCAGGAGCAAGACAAGGACATATGCTCTTGCCACTTCAACTAAACTTTGTATCGGAGGTTCTAGCCAGAGCAATTAGCCAAGAAGAAGAAATAAAAGACATCAAGGTTGGAAAAGAAGTAAAACTATCTCTATTTGTAAATGACATGATCTTATTTATAGATAACCTTAAGAAATCCACAAAGAAACATTAGCACTAATGAGTTCAGCAAAGTTGCAGGGTACAAGATCAACATACAAAAAAAAAAAAAAATTCTCTCTTTTTTTTTTAAAGATTTTATTTATTCATTTGAGACACAGAGATACAGAGAGAGAGAGAGCACGAGCAGGGAAAGGAAGAAGCAGGCTCCCCGCCGAGCCAGGAGCCCGACGCGGGGCTCAATCCCAGAACCCTGGGGTCATGACCCAAGCCAAAAGCAGACACCTAACCATCTGAGCCACCCAGATGCCCCTCAATTCTCTTTATATGCACTGCAAATGAACAATCCAACAATGAAATTAAGAAAGTAATTCCATCTACAGTAGCATCAAAAAGAATGAAATACATAGGAATTAATTTAACAAATAAGTGTATGACTTATACTCTGAAAACTACAAAATATTGTTGAAATAAATTAAAGAAAACAAACAAATGGAAAGATACATACTGTGTTCATAGATCAGAAGACTAAATATTGTTAAGATGGCAATACTCCCCAAATTGACCTAAAGATTCAAACAGTCCTTACCAAAATCCCATCTGGCTTATTTCTTTTCTTTTTTTTTTTTTTATGAAATTAACAAGCTGATCTTAAAATTCACATGGAAATGCAAGGGACAAAAAACCAACACAATCTTGAAGAAAAAGAACAAAGCTGGATAAATCAGTTCCCGATTTCAAAGCTTACTATATAGCTACAGTAATTAAAACTGTGGTAATAGCATTAGGATAGACTTACCCTTATATGGAATAGAATTGAGAACCTAGAAATAAACCCTTACATTTATGATCAACTGATTTTCAGCAAAAGTGTCAAGACAGGGGGGTCTTAGGGAAGACGATGGGTTAAGAGTACACTAACTAATGGATACAACTACGTAACACTCACATCAGTGTAAATAACCCAGAAAAAGACCTGAAGACTCGCAAACAGATCCTCTACAGCTAAATGTAGAGAACAGGTGGCATAGAGGAAGGCAGAAAGAGTAGAGATGTGGTTGGGGGCTAAATGGACCTATCACACTGTCCTGTCCAGGGGAGGGAGGGATGCCTTGGGTGGGGAGAGGGGAGAGAAACAACTTCTTATGCTGGGGAGGCCACACAGGAAAGACAAATCCCCATAACATTCGGCTTTGAAAACCAAACTCCCAAATTTGGGGAGTTCTTACAACCAGCAAACTTAAAACCTGAAACTTTAAAAATTAGCAAGCTGAACTCAGGATGAGCCAAGAGGGCAAGAGGAAATTGAATCTCCACCCTTAAAAGGAGCCCAACAAACAGCTCTGGGGAGGTATAACCATAGAAGCAGCACTTTGAAAAATGCCTGGGGCTTACAGGAGGGAGATTTATTTACTAATCTCACAAACTGTGCTGGAGGGGCAGGGCATCTCTAAGAGACTTCTCCAGGAACAAAGGGAGCTGGAAGCACCATTTCTTTCCAACCCCCCCAACCCTAAGCACACAGCCTGTGCTGATACTCCTTACCTAACTTGCTGAATCACAGCCCTGCCCTTGCATTCTCCTGTGGACACACCCCCTCCAGCCAGGCCTCAGCTCCAGGTCTCCTCCCACAGAAGATCAGCTCAACATTGCTACCACCCTGAGGTCTCCTGCGTTCTGTGTGCTTCTGCAGATCCACCTCCTCCAATATACTCTTGCCCAGAGCCCATCCCAAGTGGTACTACAACCCTGGCAGTGTGCAATCAGCCATGACAGTGACCAGCACCACTCCAAAGTGACTCTCACTGCACAGAAAGGGAAAGATAACCACACATACAAGTCAGACTATGGCCCCAGTAGTGGGCTGGGGGAAGAAAGCTGTCTGACTGCAGGTCCCACCCATCCATGAAAGCTTCTTAGGGGACAAAATAGGGAAAGCTCCCCACATTCAGTGTTACTGTATCACGGGCAAATACCTGGTCTGACTCCACTCCAGACTGGCGAAGTAACAGCACAGGGACCAAACCCTGCCCATAGGAGGGAAGGAGAGTCACTGCAGATGACTGGACTAAAGGTAAAAGCAACTCAGTCACAAAACTAGGGTGCATGCCACACACATAGGAGATCTCTCTGAAGTGCCAGGTTCTGGGGAACAGGGGACACTGCACTGCAGGGCACTACAGGACCTCTTCTTCATAAGGCCACTACTTTCAAGTGCAGGAGACATATCGACTTTCCTAACACACAGAAACACAGAGAGTTAGCCCAAATGAGGAGAGAGAGAAGGATATGTCCCCAATGAAAGAATGGGACAAAAATCACAGCAAGAAAGCTAAATGAAATGGAGATAAGTAGATGCCCGATAGAGAATTTAAAATAATGGTCATAAAGATACTCACTGGACTTTAGAAAAGAGGAAAGGACAGGACTGACACACTTAACGAAGAGATAGGACACATAAAAAAGAACCCATCCGAGTGGTGCCTGGGTGGCTCAGTCATTAAGCGTCTGCCTTCGGCTCAGGTCATGATCTCAGGGTCCTGGGATGGAGCCCCGCATCGGGCTCCCTGCTCAGCGGGAAGCCTGCTTCTTCCTCTCCCGCTCCCTCTGCTTGTGTTCCCTCTCTCACTGTGTCTCTCTCTGTCAAATAAATAAATAAAATCTTTAAAAAAAAAAAAACCCATCAGAGAATTAAAATACATTAGATGGAGTAAATAGTAGACTAGAAGAAGCAAAATGGATCAGTGATCTGGAGAAGAGAGTAATGGAAAGCAGTCAAGCTGAACAGGAGAGGAAAAAAAATGAAAATAGACTTAGGGAACTCAGTGACTCCATCACTGATTTTACATTTATATTTTACATTACATTTACATGGCAGGGATCCTAGAAGGAGAAGAGAAAGAGGGGACGAACATTTATTTAAAGAAATAATAGCTGAAAACATCCTGAATCTGGGGAAGGAAAAAGCAAGCCAGATGCAGGAGGCACAAAGAATCCCCAACAAAATCAATCCAAGGAGTTCCACACCAAGACATATGGTAATTAAAATGGCAAAAAGTAGTGATAAAGAGAGAAGTTTTAAAAGCAGCAAGAGAAAACAGTTACATGCAAGGAAAACCCCATAAGGCTATCAGCTTATTTTTCAGCAGAAACTATGCAGGCCAAGAAGAAAGTGGCATGATATATTCAAAGTGCTGAAATGTAAAAACTGAAGCCATGAATATTCTATCCAGCAACACTATCATTCAGAATAGGAGCAAAAAATGTTTCCCTGATAAACAAAAGGTAAAGGAGTTCATGACGATTAAACCAGGCCTACAAGAAATATTAAAAGGGACTCTTTAAGTAGAAAGGAAAGACCATAAGTAGGAATAGGAAAAGTAGGAAACACAAAAGCAGTAAAAATAAGCATATCTATAAAAATCAATTAAAAGATTCACAAAATAAAAGGATGCAAATTATGACACCATACGTCTAAAATGTGAGGGGGAGAGGAGTAAAGAATGGGTTCCAATTGAAGCAATAATCACTTAATACAGACTGCTATTGCTGAAGATGTAATATATAAACCGAATGATAAGCACAAATCAAAAATCAGTAACTGATATGCAAAAAATATAGAGAAAGGAATCCAAGTATATCACTAAAGAAGATCAACTAATTGTGAGAGAAAAGAACAAGAGAAGAAAGGTCAGAGAGGAAGTACAAAAACAACCATAAAACAAGTAACAAATGGCAATAAGTTCATACTTATCAATAATTATTTTAAATATAAATAGACAAAACACTGCAATCAAAAGACATTGATTGACAGAATAGATATAAAACAAAACTCATTTATACGCTACCTATAAGACACTCATTTCAGACCTAAAGACACATGCAGATTGAAAGTGAAGGGATGGAAAAACATTTATCATGTAAATGAATATGAAAAGAAAGTTGGAGTAACAATATTCATATCAGATAAAACAGACTGTGAAACAAAGACTATAACAAGAGACATAGGACACTATATCATAAAGGGAACAATCCAACAAAAAGATAAAACAGTTGTAAATATTTATGCAAACAACATGGGAGCACCCAGTACATAAATAACTAATAACAAACAAAAAGGAATTGATAGTAACACAATAATAGTAAGGGACTTTAACACCCCACTTACATCAATGGACAGATCATCCAAACAGATAATCAACAAGGAAACAGTAACTTTGAATGACACACTGGACCAGATTGATCTAACAGATACACTCAGAACATTCCATCCCGAAACAGCAGAATATACATTCAAATGCCCATGGGACATTCTCCAGAGTAGATTACATACTAGGCCACAAATCATCTCAACGAATTCAAAAAGATTGAAATCATATGATAAATCTTTTCTGACCACAACACTATGAAACTAGAAATAAGCCACAAGAAAAAATCTGGAAAAAAACCACAAATCCATGGAGGCTAAATAATATGCTACTAGGTAATGAATGGATCAACCAAGAAATCAAAGAGGAAATCACAAAATACATAGAAACAAATTAAAATGAAAACATAGTGGTCCAAAATCTTTGGGATGCAGCAAAAGTAGTTCTAAGAGGGGAGTTCATTACAATACAGGTCTACCTCAAGAAGCAAGAAAAATCTCAAATAAATGACCTAATTTTGTACCTAAAGGAACTAGAAAAAGAACAACAAACAAAACATGAAAGAAGCAACAGGAAGGACATAATAAAGATTAGAGTAGAAATAAATGATATAGAAACTAAAAAACCCCAATAGAATAGATCAATGAAACCATGAGCTGGTTCTTCAGAGAGATCAGCAAAATTGAAAAACCTTTAGCCAGATTCATAAAAGAGAGAGAGAGAGGGAAAAGTCAAATAAATTCAGAAACAAAAGAGAAATAACAACTGACATCACAGAAATACAAAGGATTATAACAAAATATTATAAAAAATTATATGCCAACAAATTGGGCAATTTAGAAGAAATAGATAAATTCCTAGACACGTATATCCTCCCAAAACTGAATCAGGAAGAAATAGAAAACTTGAAGAGACTGATTACCAGCAATGAAATTGAATCAGTAATCAAAAAAGCTCTCAACAAAAAAAAGTCCAGTCTCTTTCACAGAAGAATTCTATCAAACATTTAAAGAGTTAATACTTATTCTTCTGAAACTATTTCAAAAAATTAGGAGAGGAAGAAAAGCTTCTAAATTCATTCTATGAGGCCAGGATTACCCTGATACCAAAAGCAAAGACCCCACTATAAAGGAGAATTACAGACCAATATCTCTGATTAACATAGATGCAAAAATCCTCAACAAAATATTAGCAAACTAAATCTAATTATACGCTTAAAAAATCATTCACTCCAATGCAGTGGAATTCATTCCTGAGATGCAAAGGTGGTTCAATATTTGTAAATCCATCAACATCATACATCACATCAACATGAGAAAGAATAAAAACCATATGATCAGGGGTGCCTGGGTGGCTCAGATGGTTAAGTGTCTGCCTTCGGCTCAGGTCATGATCCCAGGGTCCTGGGACTGAGCCCCACATCCGGCTCCTGGCTCAGCAGGGAGCCTGCTTCTCCCTCTCTCTCTGCCTCTCCCCCTGCTCATGCTCTCTCTCTCTATCTCTGTGTCTCGAAAGAATAAATAAAATCTTTAAAAAAAAAGTTAAAAAACCATATGATCATTTCAACAGACAGAAAAAGTATTTGACAAAGTACAACATCCATTCATGAAAAAATCCCTTAACAAAGTAGGTTTAGAGAGAACATACCTCAACATAATAAAAGCCATATTTGAAAAACCCACAGCTAACATCATACTCAATGGGGAAAACCTGAGAGTTTTTCCTTTAAGATCAGGAACCAGACAAAGATGTCCACTCTCACCAGTTTTATTCCACATAGTACTGCAAGTCCTGGCACAGCAATCAGACAACAAAAAGGAATAAAAGGCAGCCAAATTGGTAAGGAAGAAGTAAAACATTCACTATTAGTAGTTGACATGATACTCTATATAGAAAACCCTAAAGACTCCACCAAAACCTACTAGAACTGATAAATGGATTCAGTAAGGATGCAGGATACAAAAATCAACATACAGAAATCCATTGCGTTTCTGTATACTAATAATGAAGTAGCTGAAAGAGAAATTAAGAAAACAACTCCACTTACATTTGCCCCAAAAAGAATACCTAGGAATAAACTTAACCAAGGTGGTGAAAAACCCGTACTGTGAAAACTATAAAATGCTGATGAAGAAAGAAATTGAAGATGATACAAACAAAGGAAAGGAGACTCCATGCTCACGGATTAGAAGAACCAATATTGTTAAAATGTCCACATTACCCAAAGCAATCTACAGATTTAATGCAATCTCTATCAGAATACCAACAATATTTTTCACAGAACTAGAACATACAATCCTAAAATTTGTATGGACCCACAAAAGACTTTGAATGGCCAAAGCAATCTTGAAAAAGAAAAACAAAACTGGAGGTATCACAATCTCAGATTTCAAGTTGTATTATAAAGCTATAGTAATTGAAACAGTATGGTACTGGCACCAAAACAAACATATAGATCAATGGAACAGAACAGAGAGCCCAGACATAAACCCATGACTATATGGTCAATCAATCTTTGACAAAGGAGGCAAGAATATGTAATCAGAAATCATTTCTTTAATGAATGCTGTTGGAAAAGCTGGATGGGTATATGCAAAAGAATGAAACTTGACCACTTCCTTATACCATACACAAAGGTAAACACAAAATGGATTAAGGAACTAAATGTGAGACCTGAAATCATAAAAATCCTAGAAGACAGCACAGGCAGTATTACCTCTGACATGAGCTGTAACAACATCTTTTTTTATATGTCTCCCAAGGCAAGGGAAACAAAAGCAAGAATAAACTATTGGCACTACATCAAAATAAAAAGCTGCTGCACAGCAAAGGAAACAGCTAACAAAACTAAATGACAACTTAGCGAGTGAGAGAAGATATTTGTAGATGACATATCCTATAAAGCTTAGTATCCAAAATACATAAAAAACTTCTATATCTCAACACCCAAAAACCAAATAATCCAATTAAAAATGGGCAGAAGACATAAATTGACCATTTCTCTAAAGAAGAAATGAAAATGGGCAGCAGAAACATGAAAAGATGTTCAACATCACTCATCATCAGGGAGATGCAAATCAAAACTACAATGAGATATCATCTTACACCTATCAAAATGGCTAAAATCAACAATATAAGAAAAAGTGTTGGTGAGGATGTAGAGAAAAGGAACCCTTGTGCACTGTTGTTGGGAATGCATACTGGTGCAGCCACTGTGGGAAATAGTATGGAGTTCCTCAAAAAATTAAAAACAGAACTATGATATGATCCAGTAATTCCACAACTAAATATTTACCCAAAGAACACGAAAACACTAATTCGAAAACCCTTATGTTTATTGCAGCATTATTTACAGTAGACAAAAAAAGGAAGCAGCCCAAGTGTCCATTGATACATGAGTGGATAAAGAAGTCATATATACATACAATGGAATATTATTCAGCCATTAAAAAGAATGAAATCTTGCCATTTGCAACAACATGTGTGGATCTAGAGAGTTTTATGCTAAGTGAAATAGAGAAAGACAAATACCATATGATTTCACTCATTTGTGGAATTTAAGAAACAAAATGAATCAAAAAAAAAAAGAGACAAACCAAACTCTGTAGTACACTCTTTTTTTTTTTAAAGATTTTATTTATTTATTTGACAGAGAGAGACACAGCGAGAGAGGGAACACAAGCAGGGGGAGGGTCAGAGGGAGAAGCAGGCTCCCCGCGGAGCAGGGAGCCCGATGCGGGGCTCGATCCCAGGACCCTGGGATCACAACCTGAGCCGAAGGCAGACGCTTAACAACTGGAGCCACCCAGGCGCCCTCTGTAGTACACTCTTAACTACAGAGAACAAACTGGTGGTTATCAGAGGTGAGGTGGGTGGGGGATGAGTGAAATTGGTGAAGGGGATTAAGAATACACTTATCTTGATGAGCAATGAGTAATGTAAGGAATTGTTGAATCACTGTATTTACCCCAGAAACTAATATAACACTTTATGTTAACTACACTGGATTTAACAGGAAAATAAATAAATAAGTATAATTAATCTCCATATCAGTAAAAAAAAAAAAAAGGTATCAAGACAATTCAGTGGGAACAGAACAGTCGATTTAACAGATGGTTCTAGGCCAACCGGATCTCCACAAGCAAATTAATAATGTTGGCTCTCTAGTCACACTATCTAAAAAAAAAAAGGAAAAAAGACTCAAATGGAATCTTAGAATAAAACACAAAATTAAATCTTTGTGACCCTGGATCAGGTGAAGCCTTCTTAGATACAATATCAAAAGCACATGTGACAAAACAAAAAAGATAAATTGGAGATCATAAAAAATTTTTTTTAAAGATTTTATTTATTTGACAAAGACAGACATAGCAAGAGAGGGAACACAAGCAGGGGGAGTGGGAGACGGAGAAGCAGGCTTCCCGCTGAGCAGGGAGCCTGATGCGGGGCTCAATCCCAGGACCCTAGGATCATGACTTGAGCCGAAGGCAGACGCTTAATGACTGAGCCACCCGGGCACCCAAGAGATCATAAAAATTTTAAACATTTGTTCTCCAAAGAACACAACCAAGGAAGTGAAAATGTAGTCTGGTGATTAGGAGAAAACATTTGCAAATTATGTACTTGAACTTGTATCCAGAATACCTAAAAAGCTCTTACAACTCAGTAATAAAATAACAAACAATGCAATTTAAAATAATAAAGAATCCAAATTGACATTTCTCCAAGAAAGAAATACATCAGTCAATGAGCACATACAATGACCCTTAACATCATTGGCCATGAGGGAAATGCAAATGAAAACCACAATAAGACACCACTCCAAATTCAGTATGGCTAGAATCAAAATAAACAGATAATGACCAGTGTCTGTGAGGATGTGGGGAAACTGGAACTCTCCTCATATACTTGTTATAGGAATGTAAAATGGCATAGCACCTTTGGTTATCAGTGTAACAGTTACTCAAATGTGTAAACACAGTAACCATATGATCATATCCACTCCTAGGTATATTCCTAAGAGATGTGATAATACATATTCACACAAAAAGTTGTACATGGACTATTCGTTATAACAAAAATGTGGATACAACCCAAATGTCCATCTACTGATAAATGGATAAATATAATATTCCATACAATGAAATATTATTCTGCAATAAAAAGAAATTAAGAGCTGATACATGCTCTAATGTGGATGACCCTTAAACACATTTTGCTAACTGAAAAAAGCCAGTCACAGAAACCATATATTGCATGATTCCATTTATATGAAATGTTCAGAGCAGGTAAAAGTATAAAGATAGAAAGTAGATATGTGGTTACTGAAGACAGGGGATTTGAAGGAGGTAGGGAGTGACTGACAATGGGTATAAGGTTTCTTTTGGGGGTGATGAAAATGTTTTAAAACTGATTGTGGTGACAGGTACACAACTCTGTGAATACACTGAAGACAATCAAATTGTACAACTTAAAAAACAAACAAGGCACATACTCTATCATTCATTTTATGCCAAGAGTAGCAATTACCAGCTTCTTAGTGAAGTTGTCTGACTCCTCAATGACGAAAGTTCTTAGGGAATCAGATTCCTCATTTTTCTTGGCCAGTTCCCAAACAGAGGCTTAAAGATAGGGTTTGAAGAGTAATCCCAAGGAGTAAAGAGAGAGAAGAGTTGGTGCATATTTAAATATGAGTGTGTGTGTGTGCATGCACACACATGCTTATGGGGTTTTTAAAAAAATGAATACTGAAAAACACTGATTAAAAGAAGAGTCATAAGCATTTTTTTCTTCTCATTGCTTTTAAAATCAATCCAAGTTTGTTTAGAAGTTAACTGCAATATTTGTAAACTCAGTTCATTTTTTTACAGTTCATTACTTTTGGACTAAATGTTTTCATCCTCAATGAGGGAATTTTGAAATAAACTTCCTTAAGTCCTGAACATGATAGCTAGAATGATTCCTGAATTCCACAAATGAGGAGAACTGAAGAAGTCAGAGGTAACAACGGAGAATGAACTTGTCTCGTGAGTTCCAAAGTCCTCCTGCCCAAAGAAGGCCAGGGAACATTATTTAAAAAAAACAAAAACAAAAACATTTAAGATGGACGGACTAGAAAGGCTGCACATACAGACCCAATTATATACTCAACATGACCTGCAGGAAACTGTTTTAGGATTGAAGAAGGTGATCCTTGACTTTGATAGACTATGACTTTCATTTAAATCACTTTAATGAGTCCAGATTTAGGAGATACTTTCAGTGTGGGAAGTAAGGACTCCATCTTACATTTTAAGCTCTATTACTCCGTCTTTTGCTCCCGACTCCTGCATAGTATACACCCATGCTTAATGGAAACATCGCTAACCCTCATATATCTTCCCAACTTTATGCCTGTGCTCACACTACTCCCTCTGTCTGTAGAGATTCCTCAGTTTTATCTTCAGCTGTCAAAACCGCATCCATCAGCCCCGGTCCATTTTCAAAGCCATTACCTATCAGGAAGCTTCTCCTGATTTCTCTAACCACTGCCATCACTCCACTTGTGAACTTGACACAGAACTCTATTTGCACATCTCTGATTTAATTTTGCGTTACAGAAAGTATGTACTTCAACTGTCTCTTCACTAGCCTGGAGGTTAGCGAGGGGTTTGGGGGTCTGGTTCAGAGCAGGCTCTCAGACATTTGTGAAATGGGAAAAACTGCCATCATGTCTCCAGCAGGATCTGTGTGATTTCTCTTCAATGAATCTTTATCAATTCAATGCCCCACATTAAGGCAGGCCTTCTGACAGAATTGCATTTAAATCCTGGCTTTATTCAGATAAAAGAAGGCCCTGCTCTCATTTCTTCCTGTTTTTCTTATCCTGCTGTGTCCCTATTCCCCAATTACCCAGAGTCAAAGTCCTGTTAGTCTCCAGCTTTCTCCCATTCCTCTAATTGAGCAACAATTCCACTGGTAAAACTATATAAAATCACTCCTTGCCACTGTCATTTTCTTAGGTGTGGACCCAGAGTCAATTTGCAAAATGGGGGTTTTTGTGGGGGTGGGGCAGGGAGCTAAGTAACTGGTTGTCATTTTTATGGTTCTTTTGGGACAAAGAAAATAATTGTTTATTATAAAATTGAAATGGTTTTGTACAGAAAAACCCTATGGTAGGTCAAACAAGGAAAGAAAGAGGTGGCGATGCTCTCACTGTGGGTGAATTCTAAATAGCTGGAAACCATACCACAGCTAATATTTCTTGACTGTCCCTGATGGACCCAGTATTGTGTTAATTAAGCACGTTTCAGGTATTATCTCTTTTACTCTTTTAACAATCCTATTAAGTAGGCCCTTTTGTTTTCCCTCATTTTGGAGATAACGAAATTTAGACATAGGAACGTTAAGAAACATGTTGAACGTCACGCAGGGAGAGCAAATGTGCTCCTCAAGCTTTCTCACACAGTCTCAGCTAATTCCTCAGCCCTTCTCTGTTAGGGGTGGGTACAGATGTTTGGCTTTTGGGGCCCCTTCACAATATTTTCTGAATAACCTCTGTTGAGACCATTGCAATGTGATCTCTTCCCTCTCCAAATTATTCCTACCCTATGGGAATATATCAAAAAGCAGAAAAGAAGGCAGTCACTCAACAGTCTTGTTTGGATGGTTACTACTTTTTCCTTGAATTAAGAAAAAAACCTATTAAAGATCTGAAGCAAAAAAAAAAAAAGTCCAGCAGAATCGGACATATTGGAAATTCAAAGTCAAAGAGTAAAATGTGGTTCAATCCATTCTTAATTCTGGATTTGAAATACTCTCCTACTCAATGTGTTCAGACAAGAACATCTCCTGTGAAGGAGGCGGGGAAGCAAAGCCCATGACTGTCTTTGCACATTTATTCTCCCCCATAAATATCCATTAGGGGCCTACTACGTGGCAGGTCCTGTCAGTGAGCAAAATAAACAGGGTCCTTGTCCTGTGAAGCTTTTAGGATGGAGGGGAGGGAGCACCAAAGAAATACCTTTCATTATGTAATTTCCATCATGATAAGTGCTATAAAGAAACCGAGGGTGCTTTGAAATGGTGAAGAGGGAAACCCCACCTGACCTAAGATGCCAAAGAACACTTCCCTGAGGGCGAGACACTTGTACCGAGAATTTCATGGATACAAAGAGGAAGATCTGAAGGCTGTAGTGTAAAAAGAACAAAATTTAAAAAGATACTAAATAGGGGCACCTGGGTGGCTCGGTCGTTAAGCGTCTGCCTTCGGCTCGGGTCCTGATCCCAGGGTCCTGGGATGGAGCCTTACATCGGGCTCCCCGCTCCGCGGGGAAGCCTGCTTCTCCCTCCCCTACTCCCCCTGCTAGTGTTCCCTCTCTCGCTATGTCTCTCTCTGTCAAATAAATAAATAAAATCTTAAAAAAAAAAGATACTAAATAGAAGAGAAACAAGAGAAATTGGGCCTAACTCCTGGTCTGAAATACAGAAATGAATGGACTTTAGAATATTTTTAAAGGAGCACAGCTTAATACTTTTCAAATACCTATTACAGCGTAAGTAAATGTCACCAGAGTGTTTTCAGAGACAGCACAGACTTGTTCTACGGACTAGAGAGAACTCATTCGAATTACTTTACAGAACCCCATTAGTATCTAAAACAAAATTTAAAAGATAACGTCTTTAGGAAGAATCTGTGCCTGACAAAAGGCTGTACACAGACTAGCTGCTCAGTAAATACCTCCTGAAAGGGTGCCTGAAACACCCCTTCTCATATGGTTTTTACTACTGAGTGTAATAATTTTAGTCAGCAATCCTTTATGCCAGTGCGATCATAAATGTCAGTTCAATCACAATGAAATTACCTCAAATTTTCACTCAACTTTGACTTACTAGAGTTTATATTACATGATGAAAAGAAATTCAAAATGAATCTGCTTTAAAATGCTTTGTGCACTGTTAATATGGAAAAATAAGAATGAATGGGAATTTATTTCTAGAATTATTGACAGTTTCAAACTTAATAAATACTTTTTTGTTTCACTTACTAACACGAAGGGACAACTTTAGTCTGCCAATTTTAAGTATAATTCTATGTCAATTACCCAATGTCTGAACCTACAAACTGATAACAAATGAAATAGCTTCCAGATCCCTTTGTAACAGAGCAACTGAAAAAGATATCACTAGGACAGATGTGCTTAAATGGTAGACACACACACAAATACACACACACACTCTTATCTTTCTGGTGTGTCTTTTATTCACAAGATGAACAATATTTTATTTGCATCCCTGATAATTGTTGGTTTTCACTTGTGCATCTGATCTCTAGTCTTTTTTTAATCCCCAAACAAGCTTTGATATTAAAATATATTGTTTTGCCCACCACTGCATTCAGCTTTGACAGTACCTGAGCTATGATGAGCTTTTGGTGCACTTGTGCTTCATGAGTTCATAAAGCAAATCCAAATTTAGATTCAACTAGGGATTTGTGAAGTGCACATATAAAGCAGAGTTTACAAACACATGTGCATCACTCCAAACATATACACACTCTCGCTCACAGAAAACACATACAGCTGCCTGCAAGTTCCAAACAGGTCTTAACCCACACTAATTATTAACTAGAAACTCTCCCACCCCCATTTTGTGCCTCTGTACATGCTTTGCTATTATCGAGGAATTACTTCAAAGTTTATTTCTGCTCTGGAAGAGGCGGCAAGACACCGTGAAGCGAGAGGTGTACACAGTGCATTAGAATTCTGAGCCCCGAACGACCCACCGTTAATTATTCAGCAATTACAGACATCAGTGGGAAAGAAAGAACCTCCTTGCTCAGTCAGTGCTCAAGGATACACCCACCGTTCAAACTGTATGCAAAACAAAACAGCCATGTTCACAAACAGCGGCATTCATAAACCCACAGATACAAAAATGAAAAATCAGGAAGTGTCTCTGTCTCCCTTCCTTGCTCTGTGCCATGAAGCTGGGGCCTTGGCAACAGTTGGCTTCCCATCTTTCTACCAGGCTCCCGCAAAGGGGAGGTTTTCAAATGTCTGCTGTCTGGCTGGCTCTCTAAGATCACTTCCATGCTCCCTGGCAGAGATGCTGTTCCCCAGGCATTGATTGCTACACTGAAACACAGCCGGGTTGCATATGAGGCCTTTTTAATTCCTGAACTCAGGACTGTATTTTCATGGAGAACATTATCTCACTACCAGGTTCTTTTTAATTCTCTGACTGTTACAGGCATAATTACCCAGGAATACGACTGTGCAATCAGCTAGCCCATTCTAAAAGCTATATCCTGTTTCATTGTGCTGTCGGAAGAGAGGGGATAGGCTGGAGAAGTTTCAAGGTATGATAAAAGGAGAAGAAACAGGTCGAAAATATGTAACCTGCAAATTCACATATTTCACACCCAAGCAGGATTTTTTTCACTTAGTTTTCTATTAAAAGCTGAGTAATTGCAATATGAAAGCGTGAATGCAAGATTGAAAAGTAACAACTAACAGCATTTCATTCCGTAAGGAGCAGAAAATGAAAAGTAAATTAACTGAGCGTTGGCAAGTGTCAATGTCCTGGTAATATAAAACCCATCAGAACCCATGTGTGCAATACTGCCTCAAACAACTCACTGGAAATAGAAATAAAATACATTAACTTAACGTTTGAAGATTTTAAGGTCAGGGAATTGGTATTTGTTCACATCAAAAAGCCAGTGATGACTCAGCTCTTTCAGACAGATGTAGAAATTTGTTACACTTATCACCCATGGATCATTATCTTATGGTTCCTGCAGGGATGTCAGTTTTTAATTTCCTGAGCACACCTTAAAACCTCAACCGCGATGTTCGATGTCATGGTATTTCATTTTAGCGTGAAAGAAATAAGTGTTCAAAAACGGACAGCACTCTGTTTACTTGACCAACATACCTAAGGAAATTTGGGTAGATATGAGAGATGTGGTCCAAAGTCTTATCAGGATAAAGGAAATTGGACAGAGCTATAGAGAGTGGAGGCCAGTAATATTAAGGGTGACCAAACACATACTCATGTTTAGGCATAGCTATGTAGAAAGCTTGCCTCAAAAATGAATCAGCAAGAAAAGTAACCTGTTGCTTTTCCCCTTTAAAGGCAAATGAGAAACTGGTAATAATTTTTTGACTAAATAACATGACTCGTGTGCAAAGACAAGAATATAATAATATATAGTACATGAAATATCAGGACAATTTTAATCACGTGGTATTCAAAAGCATTCTCAACATCTGAATTGTTTATCTTACAGTTAAATACATGTTTAAAATATAGTTCTGCTTTGTTAATTTGTTTTCAGATCGAACAGCAAAGCAGTAATTATCCCTTCATATATACAAGAAATTCCTAAACATTTCCTTTGAAGCTGGTTGGAAAATAGTGGGGGAAAAACAGCTAAAGGTCCTGAAGGAGACAAAATTTCCTGTTATTAACCAAATGTTATATTCAATGTTCTCTAGAAGTTAATTTTAAGAAAATCGATGTAATTGCTGCCATGTTTCTTTGATCAAATGGATAACAAGCCAGTCAGCCCGTTGCATGAGTTGGGGCAAGTCATTTTCCCTGTCTTTCTGAGTCTCCTTTGTCAGCAGCCACCCTGCCCTGCTCACCAGAGTGGAGCAGGAGGAGGTGAGAGAGTGCAAGAGAAAGAACGGGTTTCTGTGGGAAAATATCACGAGGCAAATTCCAGTGAGTCCTTTCACTGATCACCAACGAAAATTCCTAACATCACAGAAAAGTCACTTGTACCAAAAATACGAACTGGGCTCTCCACTGAAATCTCTCAACCAAGAGGGAAATAAAACATTACGACAGACTACACAGGTGAAAATTACGGACATCAGTGGGATGTGATGGTTATGTGTCACCTCTTCATTGCTAATGGCAGGGTGGCTTGGAACAGAAAGGATGAAGACGTAGGAAGCTGCTAGAGCTGCTCTATAATATCAATGTGGTGGGTCCACTGTTATACCTTCCATTCTCCCTGCTTCACCATCTGGCTGGGAAGCGGTACCCTCGGTGACCCAGACGACAAGAAATCGCAGTGAGGTATGGATGGGTGGGTATTTCCCACTCCTATCTGCTCCAAAGCCCCCACAAACCGACTGGGAACCAGGCTTGGGATTCAGACACAGCCAGGTTTGAGTTGTGAGCAAATCAGCTGAACCCCTTGAGTCTCAGTGCCCTCAACTCTAATGTGTGGTTTAATCATAGTGACTTCAGAAAACTGTGGTGAGGCGTCAGTGAAACCACGCATATAAAGCAGCTAACAGAAGGACTGACAGAGAGAAAGCACTCAACAAATGGAAATGGTTGCATTATTCCTATTATCATCTTCAGCAAATGTTTCCTCATTGGTGAGCTAGAAAGAAGAGCTGGGAAGGCTGAAGCAGCCCACAGCAGACCACCTCCCCTGCCTGCCAGCGGTCCAGGCCATGCCCAGCTCCTGGGCCCTACGGGGTGCTACGTCTCTAACCTCCAGAAGTTTCCAATCTCCTGCAAGGACGGGTGGGTTGCACTCTGGTCCCGGTAGGAGGAGAGATGGTACGGTTCCATCTGGATGAGAAGGAACAGATGAGAACAGAATTTTCCACTTGGTAATTTTTTAAAAAATAAAACCTCATTAGGAAACTCCTGGGACAGAATTAGGAGGCGCATACACGGCCATCACAGAAATCGTACAACTGGTTTGACGGAGAAAACACGGTGATGCTTTCTTGACTTTACAGAAGGAAGTCAACAGGAGGGAGTGGAGGACTGGGGATCAATCGCCAGTGGTTGACGGCCTAATGAGGGGAGAAAGCAGAAGCCTCATCACAGGACTAACTCACTCAGCTTGTAAATGGGGAGAGAACAAGTGTTCCTGGTTAAAGGATGACACTCGGGGCTCACTGAATTTCCCGTCTGCCCCACTCCAGCCTGCTTCCCTGGCTGGTCACCCATTCCAAAAACCGATGCTTGCCGGCAAGCTAGTGAGGGTCCCTGGCAAGGAGCATTACAGACTGATGGCTGACCCATGGGCCCATGGGCCCAGGACTTCACAGAGGTTGACTTCGGTAAGAAAGACTCTCCCTAAAGTTTCAGTTTTCTCATTTGTGAAAGGGGGATGATAGTAGCTCTTTGATTGCCTTACTCTGAGGTTTAATTTCTGTGATGTGTACAGAATACACCAAGTAACCTCCAAGTCATTTCAACTGTTGGTCTCCCATGTGTACCATTCAGGGGCGATTTGCTTGAATTTCCAAACCATACTCGTCCCCTCTCCCCTTATTCTTTCTCAAGGCACCCTCTTCTTTTCCTCAATATATACGTTAATATGTGATACTGAAGCACTTTTCCCCCAGATGGTAACCTGTCTGAGGGCAGAGGCCGTGCCTGTTCCTTTCCCCACGGCTTTGCGGGGCCACACCCATGGCTGGTGAGAGTCAGTGCCTGGTCAGTCCTGTGGGGTGAGGCCCAAGGGCCCCAGTCACTGCATAGCCTACCCCAGCGGTCAGAGAAACACAGCGACAGGTCCTCCAGAATGGCCTCCTTAGACACACAGGCTGCTGATATATCCCTGGCAAGAAGAGGTAGGATCACTTTTGTCATTTAGATAAGAGTCTGCAAGTTATTTGTCAAGTCCCTCTTGTCTGTCAGACAAGGTGGCATGTGGGAATTCAAAAGGAGACAAAATTCAGGCTTCTGCCTGTTAGGAAGTCCATGACTCAGATTCCGAGTGTGGGAGGGAGTTGGAGGGAGAACACACTAATGATGCTGGAGGCGCTGGGGAAGCCTTCACAAGCTGGAGCTTTAGATGCCAAGCACGGACGGTGGGCCAGGCACTGTGTTTGACGCTTTACATACTTACCTCATTTCCATCTTCATAAACATCTTGTAGGAGGCACCACATTTACAGATGAGGAGAACCAAGTTCAAAATGTTTAAATAACTTTTCACAGGCACTCAACTAGGAATAACAGAGCCCAGATGTGAACCCAGACCTGCCTGACTTCTGAATCCTCTGCTCTAACCACACCTTACCGCACCTCAGCATTTCCTCAGCTTGTCTGGGGAATGAGGCTGCCCTGTCAGTGAGGGGTGAAGGGGAGCAGAGTGAGATGATGTAGGATGGGTATGTATGTATGTATATAGGGGCCAATTGCCACACAGCAGTGAAAGTCAAAATCCCCACATCAGGTTTAAGTCATGGAAGGAAATTTCCTTCTTGGAACAGCGATGTGGTTATGAAGTATAGCATGGTTTGGCTTGGGGGAAAGACCGTGGGACTGGAGGCCCCCCAGGGAGGATTATAAACTAATCACTTGCAAAAAGGACAATTCTTGTTGTCATTGGTTTCTTCATGATTCTCAGCCTAGTACGGTAGGTGTAGAAGATATTAAAGTATAATTAAATATAATTAAGTTTATAAGGTTATTCTGCATTCCTCAGGCACAAAGTCATAATAAAAATGAAGAAAATAATCCTTAACCAGCAATTTGGTCCATATATATTAACACTTGCATTTTTACAAAGCATTGTTTCAACATTTTACTATCTTTTCAGCAGTGTTAATCTGGGAGATATACTCTAGTGGGAATATTGAAAACTCATCAGTACTGCTGATGGGCACACTCACAGGACAAAACAGAACCCTGAGCATATACAAACACTGAGGGGCACCTCAAGGAAATATGCACATGACCTCCATTTATTGTAAATGAAAACTGTGTTGGCCTCTTCCACATAGGAAAATTCTGGTGCATATCACAGCATTTTAAATACAAGTGGTTGGAAGGGTACTGGGCATTAAGGAAGAAATGAGATAATGTATCTCGGTTTGTTTTCAGGAGGCAGAATCTAAGAATCTAGTCCATGTGAAAACAGAGATCTAGGAAGAGCTAAAAGTCCGGAAGGAAAATGTATGTTGAAAGCCTAAACTGTACCTCTTTTGGGTACGATGTGTCCAATGCCAGTTATTTAAGTGCTGGTGAACTGCTCAAAGGTGTTCAATTTCACAAACATGTAGTAGATATGTACTAGGTCCCAAGCTTGGCGTTAGTTCCTGTGAGAGTTCAAAGATGAAGCAAGAACAGGGTGCTCAGAGAGATCAAGGAGGCCGTAGTAGACCCCAGTGAGGGCTCTGAGGGGAAAAACAAAAAGCTTTCAAACCAGATGTCTAATTTGATTTAAATTCAATGTATACCTTTATGAGAAACGTGGAACTTCTGAAATTCCAACTCCTTGTTGAAAATGAGGCACAAGTTTCTCTCATGGAGCTCTGATAAAAAGCAAAAGCCTTTTACAGAAATGACCAAGGAATTAACCTTGAGAACAGCAGATGAACACACACGGTGCATTGTTCTCCTGTCGTTTAGAGTCTGATGAGTTGAGGGCTCTTGGCCTAATTCATTCATATACAATCGAGTCATTCGGAAGGAAGCAGAAGTTACTATGGAAGTGTGCAGTCTTGGAAATGTTTTTCCCAGGGCAGCATGTGACAAGCATATAGTTATCCCAGGGGCTGACTGGTAGCAAGCAGAGTGCTGGGGAGAGCCGGCAATTCTCACTAAGGACTTGGAAGCTCAGTGAAGCTTACCTTCACTCCGGGAATTATTGAAATAACACAAGCCACTGCACCATGACTTCTGTACATTTAGTCTGATTAGCAAAGTTTGGGTTCATGATTTATCACCCCCTCTCACAGTGTGCACATTGAAAGTAATGAAGTCTTTGCAATATGAACTTTCCTTAGAGCACAAGGCTATTAAATCTTTGGTGAAAAGCAGGTAGAAGCTGCCAGGATGATTACTTTTATTTTTTGGCTGATAGCTGGCAGTTGCAACAAATAAATGAAATTAAAATTCCCCAACCCTGGGTCTACTGAAACTTTTGTTCAAGGGGTCCAGAATTTTGCTCTATATTCTTCTTCTTTTTTTTTAAATAAACCCAACAATGAACAGCTATCATACTTCTATTAAGGAAGAAGCCACGTTGGGGCCAGAGTGGATTACAGTAGTTGTTTAGCAACGAGAAAAACTCCCGCTCGTGCTCTCTCTCCCTCTCTCTAAAATAAATGAAAAAATCTTAAACAAAACAAAGCAAAACAAAAACAAACAAACAAAAAAAACTAGGGCACCTGGGTGGCACCATTGGTTAAGTGTCTGACTCTTGGTTTTGGCTTCAGGGTCGTGAGATGGAGTCAGGCTTCATGCTCGGTGCGGAGTCTTCTTGAGATTCTCTCTCCCTCTCCCTCTGCCCCTCCTGCTCGTGCTCTCTCTCTCTCAAATAAATAAATAAGTCTTAAAAAGCAAACAAACAAAAAAAAA
Source organism: Zalophus californianus (assembly GCF_009762305.2). NCBI lineage: Eukaryota > Metazoa > Chordata > Mammalia > Carnivora > Otariidae > Zalophus > Zalophus californianus. The sequence continues at coordinate 39,773,909 of NC_045605.1, forward strand.
AAAAGGAGAGAAACAAGCAGATGGGGGTTGAGCTGAATAGCAAGCCCTTCTCCAGAGCACTGAGTGGCAGCTCATGTGCATCTCTTGGATTTCCCACATGCTTTATCTACATTTGTATCCCTAAATATTATCACAGAAACATACCATCAGCCCATGAGGCCTGCGACTAGCGTGGACTCAGAAGTCAAGCTGGCTGGGTTCAAATCCTGGCACACCCCTCATTTTCTGTCACCTTGAACAAGCTAACTAGCTGACTGTGCGGTCTCAACTCCTCATCTGCAAAACCAGGATAAAAGGGGATGTGAATATAAAACAAAATAATACACATAAGCACATGGGACTGTGCCTTGTACAACAGCATGAACTCAGTAAATGTAAGCTATTCTTATGGAGGGAGATGCAGAATCAAGTGTGTTCCCAATACCTGGCTGGAATTGGCCCAGATTCATTTTCCAAAGCCCCATATTCACAGGCCAGCAGAGTTTAATAGCTGGCTATTTTGGAATGAAAACTGCGTGCAGTGTCATTTCTTTTATGTGAACTTTCAGAGGCAATCCAGTCTTGGTGCTAATGGCGTGAAGACCAACCCTATGCTGTTTTGCAGAAGGCTCAACAGAGACATGTGGCCCTGTGAGCTACTGAAGTTTATTCCACATGTAACAGATTCCATTCCAAGATTCTACATGCTGATGCCCCTCCTTCCAACTTTATATTCTTTGCCATTCTTCTCAGACTATCTGCCCACAACTCACACTTTCTCTCTCTTCCGCACACACACCTCATACCTTCCATGCTTTCTATGCTTTATTTCCTTGAAGATGCCTGCTTGGAATGGCTGTTTGTCTTTACACACATCTCCACTCCTGCTCCGATCCCCACCTCCTTCTCCTCACCGCAACCAGGCGACCTTTTACCAAAATAGTTGGTTTGCCTCTCTCCCACGTAAAACCTTCTGGCTTCTTGCTGCATTCATAATAAAATCTAAACCCGTATGTGCTCTAGACATCCCTCCCCTCCCCATCTCCTGTCTCAGCAGCTTTCACTCTGGTCCTGAACATTGCTAGATTTGCTTCACCCTCAAGGCCTTTGCATCTCTGTTCCCTCTGCTGGAATTCTGTGTCTCTGTTCTTCCCATGGCCTCCTCCTTCTGACCATCCAAGTTTCAGCTAGAACCTTACCTCTGCTGTGGCCTTTCCCAGCCACCTCCCTTAAAGTAGCCCATGAGGCCCTCAACTAGTCTATCATTATCTTTCCTAGTTGTCTACCCTATTTGTTTCTAGCAACGATGCCCCTCTGATACGCTCTTGTTTCTTTTTTGTGTACTTGTCTATTGTTTTTTTTTTTTTTTCTTACCTATAAGTTCCGTGAGAACAGAAACTGAGGAATAGAGCTTAGTCCTGACTAAGGTTAGCCAGTGGTAAATACAGGAGCCAAGGAACAGAAACCTTCCATTGTCTGGGGAAGCTAAGCAAGGTTTCTGCACCTACAACACCAGCTTGCCCCTAAAGGCACTCTGTGGTTATTGAAGGAATGAATGAGTGAGTGAGCACAAGAGTGAATATACCACTCTAAGTGGTTCTTTGGGCTCTAGCTTAGGTTGACCTTATTCTACAAAGCCTTCTCCAATGGGTTCACTTAATCTGAACTCCTAATATACTTACTATCAAAATATAAACATATTTGTCCAATTTCAGCTGTAGAAATATGTCTTCTCGACCCAACTGGCTTTTACTCCCTTGAGAGCAGCAACCTTGACCATCTCAAATGCAGGGTAAGTCAGAAGGAGCCAAAAGTTCATGCACTTAAGTTGGAAGCAAGGCTGCCTGGGCCTCACTAAGCTCCTGCGTATTCTTATTTTAGGAACAATTCCAGCAACTCAGCAGATTCTGACAACAAAAAGTGATAGCTAAGAATAGAGGTAAGGAAAACAGCTATAAAAAGCAAAAAGTGGGGTGTCTGGGTGGCTCAGTTGGTTAAGTGTCTGATTCTTGATCTCAGCTCAGGTCTTGATCTCAGGGTCAAAAACAAGTTCAAGCCCTGCATTGGATTCCATGCTAGGCATAGAGCCTACTTGAAAAAAAGAAAGAAAGAAAAGAGTAGGCATAAGAAGTTAAAGGCACAACTGTGTGTAGGGGGACAGCAATTCCTGGTCAGGGCCCACATCCTACCTACTGCAAGGATGCCTAAAGTGTCACGAAAGCTACTTTGTTACAGCAAAGTGTGATCCTTGATGTGCTTAATCATCATGATGAGTTTTAAAGAGCCCAGGAAAGTATCATATATCTTGGAAAAGTTTATAATCAAAGAAGATTCTCTGAAGAATAAGCAATTAAAGGTATAGATTTCCATTGTCTAGATTTCTTCCCTTTGTGTGGGGCACCTCTTTCCCAGTGAGGTCAAATAAATAGGGCATTCTTATGTTGTATGCTTAGCACAGACCTGGACACATAATTTTTACTGATGGAAGTATTTATTTGGGAAACCAGCCTAGAAAGTTAAATTTAATTCCTGTAATCAATAGTTCATGTTGCTAGGGGACAACGGTTTGGTCTGGTATTTACTGGGACAGTGATGGGCTGATGCTTGGTGATTGGAACTTCTGAACTTTATACTAAATGTTTCTTCCTGGGATTTTGAGACCATTCCCTTGGGCAAGAAATTAACTCCCTGGATAGTAACACCAAGCAGAGAGGTAAGAAATAGCAGAGGACTATTCTCATCTCTAGATATGAAGCAGTCCAGAGGGGATGTCTTGGAAGTGTCTTCTATAGCAAGCACGTGCAGGATGGTATGGAGGAACGCGCACAGAGTTAGGAGTCAAAACCACTGTAAGAGGAGCTGATATTCATTGTGTATTTTGTGCTAGGGACTGTGCTGAGTACTTTTTGATCCCTACCTCACCTAAGAATAGCTGTATTAGGTCTTGTCTATCACCATCATCATTATTATCGCATATAGAGGAAGAAACTGAGGGAGAGAGCTTAGTCCTGACTAAGGTTAGCCAATGGTAAATACAGGAGCCAAGCTCCACTCCACACTGTGTAATCCCAAAGTCCTTCAGTATACCTATTATATCACAATACCTTGTAAGGTCTGGCTTCTGTTGTTCCTGCCTCTTTCTAGCTGGATGTCTTATGAATCACATAAACTTTCTGGGCCTCAGGGTTCTCAGCTATAATGTGGAAATAAGTATATACATTGTCTCTCCTTCACAGAGTTGTGTGAAGCTCAGATAATGTCTCAAATCCCTGTGGAAACTTACACATGGTACACAAAAGTGAGCTCTATAGATCTCATTACGCAGATGATTTTTTTTTAAAGATTGATTGATTGATTTTAGAGAGACCACGAGTGGGGGAGGGAGGGGCAGAGGCAGAGAGAAACTCAAGCATGAAGCCAGACTCGGAGCTCGATCTCACCACCCTGAGATCAAAACCTGAGCCAAAACCAAGAGTCGGATGTTTAACCAACTGCACCACCCAGGTGCCCCATTATGCAAATAATTTCTATGTGAACACCTACACAGCACAGAAAAAACACGTTTTTCTGAAACCTCAGAAACCCATTTAAAAAAGGAAAGTGCTACCCAGCCTTTAGACCACAAGTTCACATGCTTGACTATTTCCCCCCATCTGATTCTTCAATATGGATTTTCTTTTTTTTTTAAGGATTTTATTTATTTACTTGACAGAGAGAGACACAGGGAGAGAGGGAACACAAGCAGAGGGAGTAGGAGAGGGAGAAGCAGGCTTCCTGCAGAGCAGGGAGCCCAGTGCAGGCCTCGATCCCAGGACCTTGGGATCATGACCTGAGCCGAAGGCAGACGCTTAACGACTGAGCCACCCAGGAGCCCCTTCAATATGGATTTTCTTTTTTTTTAAATTTTTTAAAGATTTTATTTATTTATTTGAGAGAGCGAGAATGAGAGAGAGAGAGCGCGCACATGAGAGGGGGGAGGGTCAGAGGGAGAAGCGGACTCCCCGCTGAGCAGGGAGCCTGATGCGGGACTCTATCCCAGGACTCCAGGATCATGACCTGAGCCGAAGGCAGTCACTCAACCAACTGAGCCACCCAGGCGCCCCTCAATATGGATTTTTAAAGTTGTACTTCAACTATGAGCTTCTAAGAAAAAGTTTTCCTGCAGAGATTGTTCTCTTATGAAACTCCAAATAAAATACAAATGTTTTAAATGAATGAGGCCACTTTTATTCCCATGGGTTACTGATGCATTTTTCTTTTTTTGCTTTAATATTTCAAACATTTTCCCAAAGGCCTTTCTCCTTTTGATTCCTATCAGTCTGGCATGTTGGACTTAGTTATAAACTTGAGACTAGTCATGCACCCCTGGGTCATTTAGTTTTGTATCCTGTTATCAATAATATATAATAGGAGCTACTTCAGATGAAAAGCCTACATTTCTCAGAATACAGTTTGAGTCTACCTTTTCCACAGTCTCCCGGGAAGGCAAAGAATATGCCAAACTCTTTACTCCTATTTCCCATGCAACTAAGCAGTTAAGGAAGATTGCTTGAGAAATAGTCAATGGGCTTCTAAAAACCAAGAATTCTCCATCCATGAAGGGGCCTCTGTAACACAAATGGTAGGGCTTGTCTAAAGCCATAAAGACCAGAGTTTAAATCATGGCACTGTCTCCTCACCACTAGTTCTAGTCTAGGAAAAAGATTTAAACTCGGAGTCTCAGTTTCTTCAGCTGTAAAATGGAAATAAAGATATCCTATACGTTGCCTGTTACCTGTAGGTTCTCAATAAAATGTTAACATTTTATTGAGAAAAGGGGGCATTTATTCACTTCAAAGAGATCTGATGGATCATCATGTAAAGGCTATCAGTTAAGCTATAGCTTGAATTAGCTACAGACTCCCCCAGAGTCTATTTTTAACCAGAACACTACCCATAAATGACCCAGGTATATGAGACATTAGACAAGTTTTTAACAATCGAGCTAATTTATGAAAACACTCTGAAAACCATCAGTATATCCAAGAGGATGCAATGAGACAGGTTTAAGGAAAAAGAATGTTGAGGAGGTTGTAGAAGGTGATAGAAGGGACGGGGGGAAGTAAGGAACAGTCACAGGGAGGAAAAGAAGAGCTAAGCTAAAAAGTGAAGGGAGAAAAAGCCACACAAATGTCAAGATTGGTCATTCAAGTGAGGGGAGGAGTGTTGGGGGGAAAAACTCACAAAACCTTAATAACACAGGGTGGGCACATGAGGAGAGACCTAGATGGTGACTGTGATCAGGCTTGTGAGAACTCAGTTGGCTTGACTGGGGGGAACAGGGCACCAGCAGCCAGTACTGTGACAGGCTAGATGCCTGACAGTTTTGAGGCCTGACCTAGGTTGTTTTGTCAAACCCTTTTGATAATCATGAGCACTAAGAAGTTTGGGAGGAAAGCAAGTTTGTTGTTCTTATAATTGGATACCAAAGAGCATGGTCTCTGACTCCATAGAATAGAGAAAGAAGCTCATTCTCACTGTACCCAAGGCTCAGTCTCTTGCACTGCACACGAGAGGGTCTACAGCAAGATGGCAATCTCTATCATCAGAGAGGTAATGGGTGGTGGCCTGGTATGCTGAGGCACGGTATCCGCAGACCACTCAGTTCAGAAGAGAGCTTCACCAAAACATGGTGCCCCACACCCTCCATCAGCCCCGAGTTGCCTTGAAGGTAATGCAATCTGAACAAAACATTGTGTTGGTTTCTAAAAATGTGTCCCAAGGCAAGTCCCCGGAGTCCCTACCAATCTGACTGCTCCCCCCAACGCATCCTATATCAAAATTCTAGAGCTGCTACTGGTGTTCCTCAGAAAGTGAGATTTGGTGGTGGGAGTGGGGTTGGAGATGGAGTTAGGTTCTTCAGTTCCCTCGAGGGGGAAGGCCTCATAAAGCATGCACAAACCATGACCTAACATGGTCAGGCTCGCCCCATAAAGTTTTAAAGACGAATATACGTTGAAATATAGTGGGGTTTTTTTTTTAAGATTTATTTACTTATTTATTTGTCAGAGAGAGAGAAAGAGAGAGAGAGGGACACAGCACAAACAGGGGAAGCAGCAGGCAGAGGGAGAAAGCAGGCTCCCCACCAAGCAGGGAGTCTGATGGCAGGGATCAATCCCAGGACCCCGGGATCATGACCCGAGCCGAAGGCACATGCTTAACCGACTGAACCACCCAGGTGTCCCATAATATAGTATATTTCTTATCCAAAAAGTGGTTGCCTTGTGGGAATTGTGTATTGAGAATGACCTGAGAAACATCATTCTCATAAGCCTTCTCACGCCAACAAGCTCCCCACCACCCTGAACCCCCAGTCTTTCCTGGGCCGCACACACAAACATTGCTCAATGCTCTCTTTTTCTGAGCTAATCAATAAAAAGTGAGTGTTGACTACCCTTCCAGACCCCAGGAACGTGGATTACAAGCATGAGAGAACGATAGTGGGGTGGGGGAGTTAGTCTAGGAGTTCCGACCAGCAATGTTACTTTATAACATTAACAGCATTTGAGAATAGACTTGTATGTACATAAGGTGTCCATCTTAGGGGCGAGGCTTCCTATGAATGAGGTCATATTTATTCTTTCTAATGCCTGGTACACTACCACTAAGTACTTAAAATGCCCCCTAATGAGAAAGTATGTCCCGTACCTTGGAATCAGATGTGGGAATAAGCCTGCCTTTATAAAGGACTTAATTATAACTTCGTTATTTGGGTTACAAAGGTCTTGTTCTTTTCTTTCTTCATTCACAAACCAACAAAAGAGAGACCAAATTCAACAACCATGGAAATCCTGGGCCAGGAAGTACCCCTATAATGTTCAAGAAGGAAAGCAATTTGTGTTGTGGACAGAATGCATTTCTCTCCCATTATAACCCAGCCTGTTCAAAGTCTGTCAGGAAATAAATAAAACACTTTTTGTTCAGTTGCCCACATCCCTGTACTCAATTCAACAGATTCCAGCCTTCTCAGAAATTCAATCTAAGGTGAAGCCAAAGAGGACACACAGGCTGGGGCCTGGAAGCTTCTCAGAGGAGGCTCAATAGGGACATTGGCTCTGCCTTCACCACCCTCTTCTGAGCTCACCCTCTTCTGAGCTCATGTGCTGTTAAAAGTGGAATCAACCGAGAGGTTTGTGTCCCTGTCAAGTCCCATCCTTCCCAAAGAGAAGCATTCATCTTACAAGGGGATGGGGGAGTGAAATTAAAGAACCCACATGGTTTATGTGGAGTACACGTGGACATCAAGATGATCCTTATTCCTAGCTCCAAAGAAATAATAAATATATGAATGAGTACTTTAATCAAAGAAATAATAAATATATGAATGAGTACTTTAATATGGATGCTTTTTCTAATGCTATACTTCAAGTGAATCCTACTATATATATATATGTATATATATATATATATATGTATATGTATTTTTTCTTCCTGTAAGCAATTCCCCTCACACCCATTTAGAAACACTACCAAAATAGAAAGCGTTCTGAAGTATACTGTGGATTTTGGCAGCAAATATCAAGGGTGGGGAAAGGGGGGCTGGGTTTTATGGTAAAGCAATCTGGGGTACTACCGCAAAATGTACAGGCAGTCTTTCAACTAAGAGGCTCTCTCTTATGAATAACCCATAAGCACTAGGAGATCCTAAGTGCCATCGTGAGTTCAGACACTGTTATCTTTTTCACGACCATATCATCCATGCCCAGCACAGTGCCTGACCAAAAAGACATGTTCACCACAGCCTGGCACACTGACTAAGTGAAGGATGACTAAGGTATGAGGGGGAATTAGTACACAGAGGTGAAAAGTGGCCTTAGTTTCACGTTCTGAACACCTAGGGAACAAGGAAGACTAGTAGAGCATTCTTTTACGCAGATATACAATGAAATGATCGGGATCTGGAAGTTCCCACAGCGCACACTCCCCCCACCCCCCCAGCTCCTTGACTCCTGCCTCTACACTCTTTGGGGCTCTAGTGTTGATCCCTCCCTGTGACACACAGCACTGCTTAAAAATAGGTGAAAGGAGAGTTAGGGAAAGGGGCTCCAGCTCTTCTTGTTTTTGTCAAGTGTGTGCATGCGACTCAAGCAGGGACATCCTGTTTCTGACATCACAACCTGCAAGTGGGAACACACATGACTGAAAGAATGCTTTACAATAAAACCTACCATACCTGGTTATCATTTTTTGCTCTAGTAGGCTTTTCTGGCCTCTCCAGGCAATCAAATCATATGTAATATGTTCCCGTAAGAGATGAGGAAATACAGTTTAAGTATAATCTGCTCATCATGTTAGGACTCCTTTTTTTTTTTTTTTAGATTTTATTTATTTATTTGAGGGAGACAGAGAGATAGCAAGAGAGCACAAGCAGGGGGAGCACCATAGGGAGAGGGAGAAGCAGACTCTCTGTTGAGCAGGGAGCCCGATGTGGGGTTCGATCCCAGGACCCCAGGATCATGACCTGAGCCGAAGGCAGACGCTTAACTGACTGAGCCACCCACGCGCCCCAGGACTCCTTTCCCATGAAGTCTTGAGATGGGGTGTTAGTTCTTGTAACAGGGTCAGTGTTGCAGACCCCCTTAACCTTGTGTTAGTTACCCTTCTAGAATGTTCTAGCATGTAGAAGGTACACAATCCTGACTGTTGGCAGCTGCCACTAGGTAACTGTGAATCAGTCAACTGACTATAAAGGAAACATTCTCAGAGCTCCAGACGTCCCAGCCCAGGGTCTTTTGCCCAGTAGGCACTCCATAAACATTTGCTAAATGGCTAACTCAAATCAAATCAGACCACCTCACACCCATTATGATGGCTACTATAAAAAAAAACAAACACAGAAAATAACAACTATTGGCAAGGATGTAGAGAAATTGGACCCCTTGTGTACTGTTAGTGGGAATATAAAATGGTACAGCTGCTATAGAAAACAATGGTAGTTCTTCAAAAAAATTGAAAATAGAATTGCCATATGATCCACAAGTCCCATTCCTGGGTATATACCTAAAATAACTGAAAGCAGGGTTTTAAAGAGATATTTGTACACCCAAGTTCATAGCAACATTATTGATGATAGCCAAAATGTGGAGGCAGCCCAGGCGTCAATACACACATGAATAGATAAGCAAAATGCGGTATGCACAGACAGTGGAATAGTATTCAGCCATAAAATGGAAGGAAAGTCTGACTCTACATTCTGATGCTACAACATGGATAAATTTTGAGTACATGATGCTATGTTAAATAAGCCTGTCATAAAAAGACAAACACTGTATGATTCCGTTTATATGAGGTCTCTAGAATAGTAAAATATAGGAGACAGGAAGTAAAATAGTGGTTGCTGAGGGCCTGAAGGCAATTGAGACCCGCTTCGTGGGTATAAAGTTTCAGTTTTTCAGGATGAAAAGAGTTCTAGACATTGGGACCAAACAATGTGAACGCACTTAACACTCCTGAACTCTACACTTAAACATGTTTAAGATGGTGACATTTATGTTCCTGTATTTTGCCACAATTAAAAAAATAAACTCCATAGAAACAAAAAAGATATCAATAATACCTACAGACACAGAATTCCTTAATATCATCAAATATGTATCAGTAGCCAAATGTTCAATTGTCCCATAAATACAACAAATGTTTGAAATATAGCTATTCTTCAAAAGACATAATTATAATATTCCTGATCTGTTGCAGTCAATATTGCTGTCTACAAAAGAGTTAGTAATGAGACAAGTTTAAAAATGATACTCGTTCCTTGAGCACAAAGACTATAAAAGACTTGAAGGCAGGGGCTGTGTCTTATTTACTCTTGTGTCCCCGAAGCCTAAGGAACAATGCTGAATAAATGACCAGATCGTGCACTCTCTTTTCATTTAACTACTGTTGAAACAAGACAAGTCCAAAGAAACACAGAGAGAAAATGTTCATTTTCCTTTGCAACAATTCATATGTCACAAGCTAGATGTTTG